>NC_090656.1:171549825-171849825 GCF_040937935.1 Hyperolius riggenbachi | reverse complement strand
CGCAATCAGGGTGATAGCAAATGCTATGACAGGCAAGGTGTGAGAGGAGGAAGAGACTTTTCTATGAACATCACCCAATGAGAACAGGCATGCAAATGCCTACACAGCTGAATGTTAATCACTCAATCCTAAGCTAGCCTGATTGATGACTACAGGCTGACTGCAGATGGAAAGAACTCTCATTACAAATGCATGCAATATTATGCAGCAACATGCATGCAGGGAATTCATAGCTGTCTGGCTGTAGTTCCACTGCATCAAGTCAGCAGGGCATGCTACAGGAGAGATCCTGACAGTACTATTGTAATCAAGTAACTGTCCTGTACTGTCACTAGAAATCTGCCACTTTTACTAGAGTAAGTACCTTGGATATCTGGGTGCAGCATCATATACAGCAGACCCCACTCCAGGGTGGAAGATGTCGTTTCTGTCCCAGCAACAAAAAGATCCACCATACATGTAAACAGACTTTTTTCATCAAACGTTTTCTTGCTTCCATCTTTTTCCTCCTAAGAACAGAGAAAATGAACATATGCATCGTCTGTGTTGTGGTACCAGTTTATATAAACAGAGTCTGAAATGTAATAGGTACTGTGTTTCCCCGAAAATAAGACCCTGTCTTATATTAATTTGTCCTTCAGAAGATGTGCTAGGGCTTATTTTCGGGGAGGTCTTACATTCTGGGGGGTAGCCAGATCTCCCTTTAGTATATAGCCAGATTCCTCCTGGCTATAGCTAAATCCCCATTGTATTGATCCGCCTGCCTGCCCGCCGCTTCGCCTCCTCAGTTCCCGCCTGCTCACTTTACCTCTTAAGTTCTCTGCTCCCGGTCCCCTCCATTAAGAAAGTCCAGATCCCCTGCTGCTTTTCCCCCCGCATAATTCACACCGCGGATTAGCGGTAAAGGCAGCTCATGTAGTCTGGTAAGCGCTGCCCTGTACAGGAAGTTATCTCTGTTTACTTCCTGTACAGGGTGGCGCTGTTACCGGACTACATGGCTGACGTCACCGCTAATCTGCGGTGTGAATTATGCGGAGGAAAAGCAGCAGGGGATCCGGACTTTCTTAATGGAGGGGAATGGGAGCTGAGAACTTGAGAGGTAAAGCGGGTGAACGAGCGGGCGGGCGAGCGGGCGGGGGGTCAGGGAGCAGGTCCCCAGCGCCGGCTATGTCCCTGGAACTAGGCCTTATATAAGGAGGATGGCTTATATTTCAAGCATACTCGAAATATAAGCTAGGTCTTATTTTCAGAGTAGGTCTTAAATTCGGGGAAACACTGTATATTTGCAACATGGTGGCATAGTGGATAGCACTCTTGCCCGGTAGCACTGGTTATCAGTTTGAAACCAGGCAAAGTCACTATCTGCTTGGAGTTTGTATGATTTCCCCAAAATTGTGTGGCTTTCCACCATGCACTACGGTTTCCTCCCACATCCCATAAAAATACAGATACTGTAAGTTAATTGTCTTTCCCAAAAAGTTGAGTTGATAGTTGGATAGTTGCCAGCAACACTGCTGCTAGTTCACAGCTGCATGGAAAGGCTTGCACTATCTGTACAGTGGTGGCCCCATGGTGACGGAGATCTGCTACGGGCAATGCAGACCAGATCCCCTGAGGAGATGAGTAACATGGCTGCTGGCCTTTACATGTTTAAAGGTGCGTACACATGCTCTACTGTAACAAACGATGGGTCCGTCAGACCCTCCCGCTGGGCGGGCGTTCTGCCAACAGTAGAGCATGTGTACAGTCTGTCGGCAGACTGATAAGGCTGTTTCTGAACGATCCGCTGGAAACAGCCTTATCAGTCTGCCGACAGACTGTACACACGCTCTATTGTTGGCAGAACGCCCGCCCAGCGGAAGGGGCCTGACGGACCCATAGTTCGTTACAGTAGTGCGTGTGAATGCACCTCAACCAGTTCACCCCCAAGGGTTTTTACTCTAACGGACCAGAGCAATTTTCACTTGTCAGTGCTCCTCCCGTTTATTCCCTAATAACTTTATTACTACTTATGACAAGAAAATTATCTATACCTCGTTTTTTTTCACCACCAATTAGGCTTTCTGTGGGTAGTACATTTTGCTAAGAATTTTTTTATTCTAAATGTGTTTTAATGGGAAAAAATCTAAAAAAATTAAAAAAAATAATTATTTCTCAGTTTTCAGCCATTATAGTTTTAAAATTAAACATTCTCGTGTGGTTAAAACAAACACATTTTATTTGCCCAGTTGTCCCGATTATTAAACGGTTTAAATTATGTCCCTATCACAATGTATGGCGACAATATATTATTTTGAAGTATAGGTGTTATTTTTCTGTTGTTTTTTTTTTGTTCTGGCCATAATTACGAGCCCCTATATAATAAATTAAAATTAATTTCCCCCCATAAAATATAGATTAAAAAAAGCTGAGTCCCTAAGGCAACTATTTATTTATTTATTTTAAGCTGATTTTTATTTACAAGTGGGTTTTTTTTTTGGGGGGGGGGGAGGGTTGGAAGTGTAATTTTATTAATTTTATTAATAGTGTGTATGTACTTGTGTATGTAAGTGTAATATACTTTTTGGCCACAAGATGGCGATAGTGAACACTCTCCCATATAGGAAGTGATCACTTTTTTTTTTACACTTTATTCAACTGTAACAGCTTCCTGTTTTTGTGAATGGACGTAGCCGCTGTTTGCGGTCGCGTCCATTCACTCCAGGCAGTGCGATTGGGTAGAGGACCACTCGGTCCTCTTCCCCAATCACTCAGCACGGGATCCCGACGGTAATGGCGGCGGTAGCGGCGCGCACACGTGCGGAGCGGCGGCGGGAACGCGCGACGTATTTAAACGTCATGTTGCCATTAACAGGCAAAAGCATGACATTTTAATACGATGCATTGCCGTTAAATGGTTAAGTTATACAGCCTGATAAACTCTAGATGCATAGAACTACAAGTCTCAGCATGCCTCTAGCTAGCAAAAGGCTGCTGTTGCATGCTGTGTGTGATTGGGTTATATACAGAGGGGATAGCAGTAGGAAGAGACACAGGGTTTAGTGCAGAGTAGCTAGTGTGCCTGGTGGGGCAGGAGGGCTTGGTTTAGGGTAGTTAGTGTAACTGGTGGAGCAGCTTAGATGAGACAGTTTGGGGGAAATTATTCATTAGACGATCCTGGACCATGGACCCACCTAGGTTTAGTATATTTTATTTCCTTGTTTTTTGGGGAGAAAATCAATTTTAAAGTTACGATAGGAAAAAAGTATACATTTAAATGCTGTAAATGACAGTAGCAACCTAATCGTAGTGTAAATTTACATATATCAAAAGAAAGAGCAATGAATTTCATGACAGGGTTTCCGAGGGGGTTCATATGCAGTGCGTACGGACCCCGGAAACCCCATAGAAGTGGCAATGCTTTGGCCAGAGATCGCTATACAGCCGCAATAAGGCTGTGTAAGAATACCTGGCAACTACTTATTTTGTAAAACATTTTTTTGTTCATAGTGTGGGAAATTAAAAAAAATAAATAAATGAGGGGTCTCCCCTCCCAAGCCTCTTTTACCCCTTGTCCCCCATGGAGGCTAAGATAACCTGAATGCAGAGTATGGGGCTTCTCACCCTGAGCTATACCAGCCCGCATGGTCCATGGTATGGTATGGCAAAGCCTCCTGCTCTCCCCTGGAGCTCTTGTCCAATTCATAGACAAGTGGTTCTTCCCCACCTCCGAAGCCCCCCAAAAAAGGTGGTGGCGACGACGCCCTGGGGGGTTCATGGTGGCATCTGGGAGTCGTCTTTAACTAGGGGACCCCCAGATGCCCGCCCCTCCCCAGGAGAAATTAGTATAGGGGTTTATAGTAACCCCGTATCCATTTCCACAAAGGCTTAAATGAAATAAAAACACAACCACAAAAAAAGTATTTTAATATTCTTTTAATTAACCAGAAATTCTTACCCGTACTTTTTAAAGAAATGTCTCCACTTCAATCCCTGGTAAATGTCTCATGCCAACATCCTCTAATATTGCGATCTTGATTGAAAATCTCCACGAACCCGCCACCACACACCGCTGCTCCTCCAGATCTAGCTATACTAAGTACAGAGCTAGAGCTCAGTCCATCCCTCCTGCATTGCTTTTCGCTCTCCTCCCCGCCCACTGTACCTATCGCCCCCTCCCCCCCCCCGGCAGCGTCGCCCCTACCTCCTCTTCGGGCACCGGAGCTTGGGTAGAGCCCAGGAGCTCCGGGGGAGAGGGGAAGACTTGTTTACCCCTCTCCTCCAAAGCCCACTTCCACATCATGAACCATGCGGGCTGGTATAGCTCAGGGTGCGAAGCCCCATGCCGCCGGGGCTCTGTATCCTGACTATCCCAGTCTGCATGGGGGACAAGGAATTAACCTCTTGACGGCCAGCTAACGCCGATTGGCGTAAACTGGTCGTCTGCGGGTTACCATGGAAACGGCCGCTCGATCGGGAGCGGCCTTTCCATGTCAGTTCACGGAGGGTGTCTCCGTGAACAGCCGGAGAGCCGCCGATTGCGGCTCGCCGGCAAAATGTAAACAGGCGGGGAAGAGATCCCTGCTGTTTACATCATACAGCAGCGCCGTAAGGCAGATCGGCGATCCCCGGCCTCTGATTGGCTGAAGCCTATCCTTTAATGCGCAGGACGGAAATCCATCCTGCGCAGCTCACATGGGGAGGGAGAGGGAGGGAGTGGCGAGACGGTGGAGAACGCTGCGGAGGGGGGCTTTGAAGAGCCCCCCCGCTAAGCAAATGCAGCCGGCGGCGATCAGACCCCCCCAGCAGGACATCCCCCTAGTGGGGAAAAAAGGGGGTAGTCTGATCGCCCTGCTGCACTCCTGATCGGTGCTGCGGGCTGTAGAGCCCATGCATTACCGATCACTGTAATATCCCCTGGTCGGCAAGTGGTTAAAGAGGCTTGGGGGGCACTTTTTTTTTTCTTATTTCCTACACTGTGAACAATAAAAATGTTTACAAAAATAGGTAAAGTTGCCAGGGATCCTTATACAGCTTTATTGCGACTGTATAGCGATCCCTGGCCAAAGCGTTGCCACTTCCATGGGGTTTCCAGGGGTCTGTATGCACTGCGTTTGGATCTAGAGATGGCCAAAACAATTCGCCAGCGAGCGCTATTCAGCGAAGATCAGGTATTCGAGCACATGGCACCATTCGACCCCGCCCCTATATATCATCATTTGGCTAAACTTTGACCCCCTACATCACAGTCAGCAGGCACAAAGCAGCCAGTCAGCCTGCACTCCCTCACGGATCCCCCCACCCTCTATAAAAACGCTGCAGCGCCCATCATGTTCCAGTCTGTCTTCGGCTGTAATAGTGAGAGGAAGAGACAGAGCTTGCTGGAGATAGGGAAATCGTTAGCTAGGCTTGTTTATTTTGATCCTCGCTGACATACTTGCTGTTAAAGCATCCCAAAACAGTCCTTCTGAGGGCTACTTCGTCCTTCTCTTTTTTTGTGTGTGTGTGTGTAAGTCACTCCACAGCACACAGGCACCCACCATTGTGCCCACTGCCCAATGCCCACTATAATTGTGTGTCACTCGCAATAGACACAAGCACAATAGTGCTCCAGGGCCTCTGTTATTATCACTGTATTGTGTTTGAACTGTTGCATATTCTCCGTGTCTGCCAGATACTACACAGACAGAGCCCACTGGCACTGACCACCAATACCTGTGCTCACTTCTAGTGATATTGAATTGTGTGCCACATAACACACAAGCACAGTTTATCTCTAGTGCTCCAGGGCCTCGGTTATTAGCACTGCATTGTGTTTGAACTGTTGCTTGTTCTCAGTGTCTGTCTGATAGTACACAGACAGAGCCCACTGGCCCTGACCACCAACACCTGTGCCCACTTTTAATGATATTGAATTGTGTGCCACATAACACACAAGCACCACTAGTGCTCCAGGGCAGTGGCTGACATACGGCCATGCAGGCCGTGCCGCCGCACGAGGGCCCCTGAAGTTCCGTTGCTTCAGGGGCCCATTATGTATTGCTGTTTTTTTTAATTATTATTTTTTTTTCCTGAGGGGCCCCGACTCCTATCCCCCTCTCACCTCGGGGCCCCCCCTCATGCGGCAGGAGAGCGGCCAATACAGGAAGTCTCCGGGGCTCCAGCAGGCGCTAGAGGTTCAGCCGCTTGGTCTCCGATGTCTCTCTCCTCTGTATACTGCTCGCTACTAAACCAGGAAGTAGCGAGCAGTATACAGAGGAGAGAGACATCGAAGACCAAGCGGCTGAGCCTCTAGCGCCTGCTGGAACCCCGGAGACTTCCTGTATTTGCCGCTCTCCCGCCGCGCATACCGTGAGGGGGGCCCCCGAAGGTGAGGGAGGGAGGATAGGAGTCGGGCCCCCCACCCGGATAGCTACCCACCCACCCGGCTACCTACCTACCTACCCACCCGGCTACCTACCTACCCACCCGGCTACCTAACCACCCACCCGGCTACCTACCCACCCGGCTATCGACCCACCCACCAGGCTACCTACCTAAAGACTCACCAGGCTACCTACCTACCCACCCACCAGGCTACCTACCTACCCACCCAGCTACCTAACCACCCACCCGGCTACCTACCTACCCATCCACCAGGCTACCTACCCACCCACCCGGCTACCTACCTAACCCCCCACCCGGCTACTGGGCTAGTTATCAACCCACCCACCAGGCTACCTACCCACCCACCAGGCTACCTACCCACCCACCCACCCGGCTACCCACCCACCAGGTTGTCTACCTACCTACCCACCCACCCACCAGGCTACCTAACCACCCACCCACCAGGCTACTTACCCACCCACCAACCAGGCTACCTACCCACCGGGCTACCTACCTACCTACCCACCCACCCACCAGGCTACCTACCCACCCACTAGGCTACCTACCCACCCGGCTACCTACCCACCCATCCAGCTACCTACCCACCCACCAGACTACCTACCCACCCAGCTACCCAGCCACCCACCCGGCTACCTACTCACCCACCCACCAGGCTACCTACACACCCGGCTAAGGGCTACCTACCTACCCACCCACCAGGCTGCTTACCTACCTACCCACCCACCCACCAGGCTACCTACCTACCCACCAGGCTATCTACCTACCCAACCAGGCTACCTATTCACCCGGCTACCTACCCACCCACCAGGCTACCTGCCTAAAGACCCACCAGGCTACCTACCTACCCACCCACCCGGCTACCTACCCACCCACCCGGCTACCTACCCACCCACCCGGCTACCTACCTACCCACCCACCCGGCTACCTACCTACCGGGCTAGTTACCAACCCACCCACCAGGATACCTACCCACCCACCTACCTACCCACCTGGCTACCTACCCACCCACCAGGCTATCTACCCACCCAGCTACCCAGCCACCCACCCACCCAGCTACCTACCCACCCACCCACCAGGCTACCTACCCACCCAGCTACCCACCCACCAGGTTGCCTACCTACCTACCCACCCACCAACCAGGCTACCTACCCACCTGGCTACCTACCCACCAGGCTACCCACCCACCAGGCTACCTACCTACCCACCAACCCACCAGGCTACCTACCTACCCACCCACCAGGCTACCTACCTACCCACCCACCCGGCTACCTACCCACCCACTAGGCTACCTACCCACCCGGCTACCTACCCACCCACCAGGCTACCTACCCACCCGGCTAAGGGCTACCTACCTACCTACCCACCCACCAGGCTCCCTACCTACCTACCCACCCACCAGGCTACCTATCTACCCACCAGGCTACCTACCTACCCACCCACCCACCAGGCTACCTATCCACCCAACCACCCACCAGGCTACCTATCCACCCAACCACCCATGGGAGCTGCGCGCCAGATGGAGGCTGGGACAGGAGGTCTGCTGCTGCAGGTGAGTAAATGTTTTTTTTTTAATTTATATTACCAGGTGTATGTTCTGGGCAGGTCTGCCGACATGATTGCACGTATTTTCTGGGCATATCTGCCGACATGATTGCACGTATTTTCTGGGCATATCTGCCGACATGATTGCACGTATTTTCTGGGCATATCTGCCAACATGATTGCACGTATTTTCTGGGCATATCTGCCGACATGATTGAATATATTTTCTGGGCATATCTGCCGACGTGATTGAATGTACTGTATTTTCTGGGCAAATCTCCTCACATTATGTGTATTTTCTTGAGAAAACCTGCACAATTCTGTGAATTTTCTGGGGAAAGATCACCAAAACTTGGGCCCACTGTCTTTGCGTTGCACTTTTCAAGGGAACCTGAAGTGAGAATAATATTGAGGCTGCCATATTTCTCTCCTTTTAAGCAATACCAGTTGCCTGGCTGCCATGCTGGTCCTCTGCCTCTTATTCTTTCAACCATAGACCCTGAACAAGCATGCAGCAGGTCAGGGGTTTCTGACAATATTATTGTGGAGATGGGGAGACAGAGAGGAGGAGGAGAAGGAGACGAGTTCTTGAAACTAGCAGGTGAAGCTCATTGCAAGGAGCTAGTGGCACTGTCAGACAGCATGTATCGGCACTTGGGGTCAGCCAGCCAACACGTCCTTCAACGCCTGCTGTTGCCACTACCAGAATGCCAACATTTTCCAATATTGCTTTAGTACCTCTGATACCAGCAATGCCATCTCCAACCTCTGCCAAAAGAAACTGAGTCGTGGGAAGCCCAACACCCACCTAGGGACAACTGTTTTGCGAAGGCACCTGATTGCAAAACACAAACACCAATGGGATGCACACATTAACCCTCCTGGCGGTTTATGAAAATCCGCCAGGGGGCAGCAAAGCCGTTTTTTTTTTCATTTTTCATTTTTTATTTTCTTTCATGTAGCAAGACAAGGTCTCGCTACATGATAGCCGCTGCTCAGCTGCATCCCCCCAACCCCTCCGATCGCCTCCGGGGATCGAAGATCAGGAGATCCCATTCAAAGAACGGGATCTCCTGGGGGGCTTCCCCCGTCGCCATGGCTCAGCTCGGGCTTACCGCCAGGAAGGTTAATAAAAGCAACACACAACTGCAAAGCCACCCTCCTCCTTCTGGTCCAACAGCATCTTCAGCCACGTCAATCTCTGCTGTCCTTGCGCCCTCTCAACCACCCCTCAGCTACGTAGCATCAGGTAAACTGTCAATCTGCATAAAAACAAGGAACATTGAGCAACACCTAACTATTGTTCCCAAAACTTCCTACCCTTTTTTTGTGGGGTTAAATTATGAGCAATTCCAGAATTATTCTTGGGAACCTACCAAAATCAACACATATTAAATGAACAATATTACATCAAAGATAACCCAGCCCCACACTCTCCTCTTGAAGATTAGAACTTAGCGGAATATTTGAACAATGAAAATATATCATTGTTTTTTTTAATGTGTACTGAATGGGTTCAAACCAGCAATTTGTGGTCAAGTTACCTTTCTAAAGTCAAACCACCAGGCCTTTCACAAAACTAGAAAACGGGGTTTTTAAAACCCCTGGCTGCTGTATCATTATGTATACACCAGCTGATCAGCATACAGTGATCAAAAATAGCTGAAATGTGTGCTTAAAGGGGCACTATGGCGAAAAATTGTAAAATTCAAAAAATATGTGCAAAGAGACAAATTTGCCTTTTAGCACTACTGAGAGATTATAGATGTGATATTGGGTTAACAGGTATCTTACTTTCTCCATCTCCTCCAGATAGCAGTCTATGTAGTCCCGGGGTTGTCCAGGTACTCTGCTCCTCTTGTGTTCCTCTAAAACTGTTCCCAGAAAGGCAAAAACAGTCTTAACATTTCTTAACATCTTCTGGTGTGGTAGAGGAAGATATTTGACAAATCCAAATGCATTGTAGAGCTAAATGAGAGAACATAAATTAAACATTAAATATCTGATCTTTTCTTACCAAGCGATCCTCATTTATCCATACTTCAAATTCACACTCACATATCACTTTCCATCATGTTATTATTTAATTGCAAACACATCCGTTTAGCTCATATTTTTATTTTAACCTCCCCGGCGGTGACGAGTCTGGCTCGTCCATAGAAAAGTTGGTATTAGCTGTGAGGATGAGCCAGACTCGTCCTGCAGTACCACATACTTACTGGGTGCCTCTGATCCTCTCATCTGCAGCAGCCGGATCCTGTCCTGAGGTCCCTCCAGCCGCAAGGGATCCTCCATCCATGCTGCGTTTGTGATCACACTGTGTTTGTGATCACGCTGCAATCACACACACTGGCTTCAATTCACAGTGTGTTACCGAATGTATTACTGCACATTTGGTAATAATTTCAGTTCAGCAATTCAAAAGCAGAATTCACAGAAAAGTATCAAAGAAGTTCACGATAAATGTTCAACAAATGTGCGGTATGGAATTGGTAAATTTTGACAGAAATGCAATTCATAAAGGAAAAAAGGAGGCAGGAATTAAGGAAACTGAAGTGAGTCTAAATTCCTGTTTTTAACTAGTATTTATGTAAAGCACTATAGGTAATGCTAAACTGCCGCATCCCTGCGGCAAAACGAGGGGTTTATACCCCCCAAATCCCCTCTGTAAAATCCACTACTTTCTTGGTCGTGGATTTTGCTGCTCATGGAGGCAGACCTGCTCTGGCTTCATGCGCGTCAATCCACCGCAGATCTCTGCCTCTCCCCAAGATTGAGAAAGGTGGGGAGAGGCGGTGATCAGCGGGGATTGATGCGCCAACAGGCAGAGCTACAGCCATAAGCTCTGCCTCTATGAGGAAGCGCTCCCCGGACCTAGCAGAGGGGATTTGTTGGGTATAAACCCCTCGTTTTGCCGCGGGGATGCAGCGGTTTAGCATTACCTATACTGCTTTACATAAATACAAGTTAAAAACAGGAATTTAGACTCACTTCAGAGTACCTTTCATTCTCGCACAGCTGTAAGATGCATTTGGACTTTACTTAAAGAGACTCTGAAGCGAGAATAAATCTCGCTTCAGAGCTCATAGTTAGCAGGAGCATGTGTGCCCCTGCTAAACCGCCGCTATTGCGCCGCTAAACGGGGGTCCCTTCACCCCCAAACCCACCCCCGCAAAACTTGGTCATAAATTTTCTCTTCCTGGAGGCAGGGCTAACGGCTGCAGCCCTGCCTCTCAGCGCGTCTATCAGACGCGCATCGCCGCCTCTCCTCCGCCCCTCTCAGTGAAGGAAGACTGAGAGGGGCGGGGGAGAGGCGGAGGTACGCATCTGATAGACGCGCGGGTGGCAGGGCTGCGGCGGTTAGCCCTGCCCCAATGCAGAAGCGCTCCCCGGCTGTACGGAGGGGATTTGGGGGTGAAGGGACCCCCGTTAAGCCGCGGGATAGCGGCGTTTTAGCAGGGGCACACATGCCCCTGCTATCTATGAGGTCTGAAGCGAGATTTATTCTCGCTTCAGACTCTCTTTAACCACTTGAGGACCGTAGGATTACAACCCCCTTGTGACCAGGCTATTTTTTACAATTTAAGCCACTGCAGCTTTAAGGCTTAGCTGCAAGGCAGTACAACCTAGTACACAAATGATCCCCCCCCCCCTTTTCTGCCCACCAACAGAGCTTTCATCCCTGCTGCCCTGTTTGTTTATTTTTTTATTTGTTTTTTTATATACATTTCACTTTTTTTTTTTGTATTATTTTATAACAAGCCCTCCCTCCCAGGGGTGCAGCTAAGGTTTTGTTTGGCCCCAAGCAGCCCATGACTTGAGGCCCCCCACCAATGCCCGAAGTTAGCTGCGGCAAAAAGATGGTTGTGGCTCCAAGACTAAAGCCGAAAAATGGACGTGGGCACGATGTGATGTGGGTGGAGCCAAATACTATCAGAATGCAGGTATTCCCCTGTTAACAAATGAAATAGTGTACAGGTGGTGCCATCAATTTAGGTAGTGAGCTGTAGGTGCTGCAGTATAGGTAGCCAGGTACAGGTCCTGGGAGATCTGGGGCAGCCCCGGACACCAAGAGGGAATGAATGTGCGGCGTGCGCAGCGCGGCAAAAAAAGGGGCGTGGTCATAGATGGGGTCAAATGTACATGAACATAGCAGTAGTGTAACTTAAATATATTAAATAGTCAGTATTTCACATAAATAAGCCCCTCACCTGGCTTCTGTCTTGTCTTTGGCTGGCTGGCCTGTGTGCTGTACTCTGGCGGTTATGCTGGGCTTGCGTGCTCCGTGTCCGCAGGTAGCATGCGCCTGTTTGTTCGCCGCCGATCTGAGGTCTGAGTGCAAAGGCAGCAGGTACTGGAAGCCGGGACACTGCAGGGCGAAGGTAGGGCAGTTTCTAGACTAAGCTTTCTGATTGCCCGGATCAAACCCTGCGCAACACGGCTGCGCTAGTGAGCGGACTTTGACGGTGAGCCTAGTGCTCGGCAAAGACTGACCGGCCTGTTTGCGGATTATCAACAACGCACGCATGTGAGTCTTCAATCCCGCAGTACTGTGTGGCTGCCAGCGCATCTCTGAACTGCATCCCGGCTCGCATAGCCGGCCTTTGATATGAGCGACCGGAGCAGTCGCTCAGGCGTCAGCTTCCAAGGGGGTGCCTATAGCTGGTTGCCTATACCGAGGGCACCTACAACTGATTTCCTATACTGAGGGCACCTATAGCTGGCTACCTATACTGAGGGCTCCAACACCTGACTTCCTATACTGGGGACACCTATAGCTGGCTACCTATACTGAGGGCTCCAACACCTGACTTTCTATACTGGGGACACCTATAGCTGGCTACCTATACCGAGGGAGGGCACCTACTCCTGGCTACCTATACTGGAGGCACCTACGCTTGGCTACCTATGGGGGGGATGAAGACCTTCAACTGACTTCCTATACTGGGGCACCTATGCTTGGCAACCTATATTGAGGGCACCTATACATGAGATCCTATACTGGGGGCACCTATACCTGGCTTCCTATCTATACTGAGTCTGAGGTCATTTTGGAGGGGGAGGGGGCGCACTGCAGCTATAATGCGTGGTGCAAATTGTCAGTGCTGTGCTATAATTTTAAATGGGGGAGGAGGCGTCTAACTGTCCCACTGATTGTTTTTATTACTATTCCTGAAAGGTTCTAGCCTTCATATTTAGGTGTATTCAGGATAATGCACTGTTTCCATCCATTCGTGGTTATTAATAGTATTTTTCTATTATACATATGTGACGTGTTACAGAGATCTGAGCATTTGATGTGATGTGTCATGACATCAAAAAGGTTGGGAACCACTGTCCTAGGAGATATCTCAGGAGAAAAGGGGAATTGCATATGGGCCTGTGTGTGTGTATACGTGCGTGCGTGCATATGCATGTGGGAAAAGGATGAAGGGGGGGGGCACAAAAATCAGTTTTCGCTCAGGGAGCTGTGAAACCTAAGGCCGGCCCTGCCGGCTCGCATCAAGGGGGGCCCCCACCGGACATATTACCTGTAGCCTGCCTGTGCAGCTGGAGCAACATAGCCAGGCGAAGCTCTGTGTTGACGGCCACCGATGGATATCACTATGGGGTCGTGAGTATGGAGCAAATAATACGGAGACCTCATGTTAAAGCATGCCAGTTTTTTTAGTGAGACCCAATCTACGTCTATTTGAATAGAGTGACCAGATTTTTGTAGGCTCAACCTGGGACAGGGTGGCGGCGGGGGGGACTGCTGCGCTAACCAACGTGGTGCAAGCGGCTCGCGTGCCGAAAAATGGGCGTGGCCATGACATTCTACGGGCGGAGCTAACCTAATGATCTAACAGCGAGGCAAAAGAAAGCAGTGTTTACGCCGTGATGTGGTCAAACGAGGGTTCGCATCATGGGTGTGCAGAAACTGTGTGATGCTATTTAATAGTATACCGTAACCCCAAAGCAGCAAACATAGCCAAATATGACCATTAAATAATAAATGCAGTAACAGTTACCCCAGACACCACAAAATAAACGCAATGGGCAACATGTCAGCACAAAATAAACGTATTGCAGGCAACATGTCAGCACAAAATAAACGCATTGCGGGCAATATATCAGCACAAAATGAACGCAATGGGGGCAAACATGTCAGCACAAAATAAACGCATTGCGGGCAACATTTCAGCACAAAGTGAACGCAATGGGGCAAACATGTCAGCACAAAATATACGCATTGCGGGCAAACATGTCAGCACAAACTAAACGCATTGCGGGTAAATATGTCAGTACAAAATAAACGCATTGCAGGCAAACATGTCAGTACAAAATAAACGCATTGCAGGCAAACATGTCAGTACAAAATAAACGCATTGCGGGCAAACATGTCAGTACAAATTAAATGCATTGCGGGCAAACATGTCAGTACAAAATAAAGGCACTGCGGGCAAACATGCCAGTACAAAATAAACGCATTGAAGGGCAACATGTCAGCACAAAAACGCAATGGGGCAAACATGTCAGTACAAAAACGCAATAGGGGCAAACATGTTAGTACAAAAACGCAATGGGGGCAAACATGTCAGCACAAATTAAATGCAATGGGGGCAAACATGTCAGCACAAATACGCAATGGGGGCAAACATGTCAGTACAAAAACGCAATGGGGGCAAACATGTCAGCACAAATTAAACGCAATGGGGGCAAACATGTCAGCACAAATTAAACGCAATGGGGGCAAACATGTCAGCACAAATTAAACGCAACGGGGGCAAACATGTCAGCACAAATTAAACGCAATGGGGGCAAACATGTCAGCACAAATACGCAATGGGGGCAAACATGTCAGCACAAATACGCAATGGGGGCAAACATGTCAGCACAAATACGCAATGGGGGCAAACATGTCAGCACAAATACGCAATGGGGGCAAACATGTCAGCACAAAAACGCAATGGGGCAAACATGTCAGCACAAATATGCAATGGGGGCAAACATGTCAGCACAAATACGCAATGGGGGCACATTTCACCTGGAAAAAAAAAGCATGTACTCACCTGACATAAGACAGGTCCCCTCACGCAGCCGGCCTCTGGTGTGTGCAGCTCCTCCGGACGATCCTCCTTCAATCTCCCGCTCTCCTCTCACAGGCAGAGCGGGGCTACGGCAAGATGGCGTCCGGAGGCGGAGCCCTGTACTGGAGACACAGTCTCCAGTATAGGGCTCCGCCTCCGGACGCCATCTTCCCGTAGACCCGCTCTGCCTGTGCCTGCCGGAGGACAATGCAGGCTGCTGGAGCGGGGCTGCGGGGAATGAACTAGCACAGGGTCTATGAGACGCTGCGGCTAGTTCATGTACGGTGACCAGAGTCCCGAGGCCGGGACATCCGGCTGCTGAAAGCGGGACATTTCCCGGGACCTCATGCAGCCTGGGCAGGGACGGATCTAGGGGGGGGGCGGACGGGTCTCTTGCCCCAGGCGCAGTTTGTTGAATTCTTAAAAAGGCGGCAAAATTTGGATGGGGAATGGCAGTTTAGGTGCCAAAACCTGACCTTTAGGCGCCAAAACTGGATGGGGAATGGCAGTTTAGGCGCCAAAACCTGACCTTGCCCCAGGCGCAACTTGGTTTAGATTCGTCCCTGAGCCTGGGACAGCGCCCCCCGAAGGCGGGACGCGTCCCGGGTAAAGCGGGACGTATGGTCACCGTAATTTGAATCATATTGGACATGCTAGTATATCTTCCCGTGCCTTTTTTGCCATTGTTGCATCCCTCTTTGCAGTTGGACTGGTTTATGTCATTAGTGGGGTACCCCATGTGGTGAGTGGTGTGATTGGCAGTTAGTGTCAGTGTGGCATGTTTGACAACCGGCTTTTTAATGACAACAGCGCTGTTGCTTTTTAGCTCCGTTGTTTGTATCGTTTAGATAGTCCTGCAATTATTTATGTCAATCAATAACAGTTTTTCATTTTTGCATACACCGCTGAGTCCTTAAGAGCCCTTTGTTTTCGGTTTGTATATTCAAATAAGGTTCAGGACTTATTCCCAAATTGGGTAGGTGATGCATAATTAATTCACTTATGTTCCACGAATTCCCTTATCCCTGTATCCCCGTTGCACAGTTTTTAGACTAAATTGCACCCAGGACAAGGGTGTATAATTTGCCCCCAGGCATAAGTTCCCCCCAGTTTAGGGCTGGTTCAGACGGACGTTTGGAGGCGTCGCGTTCATTGGCGTCACGGTGGCAATGCGTTCGGGCTTTCAGCAGCGTTTGCGTTGCGTTCGGATGCGGTCACGTTTTTTCTTCCCCTAGGGGGACATTACCCGTCGCGGTTAACCGCCCCTGGAAGCAACATGTAGCTTCCAGGGGCTCCTTGAACGCCAGTGAAAATCGGGAGCCAAACGGCGCGTTCGTGTAAACGCGCGTGAAAGCTTGGTACAAACGCTCCCATTCACTTGAATGGGAGCGTTTAACGCCAAGCCCCGAACGCTGGCAATAAACGCTCCACAAGCGTCCGTCTGAACCAGCCCTTCGGTTGCTAGGCATAGTTGCCTCCACTACAGGATAGCCCATATAGTTGCCACCAGTATAGGTTACATAGGTAGGTGCCTCCAGTATAGGTTAGATCGATAGGTGGCCCCAGTATAGACTAGATAGGTAGGTTCCCCCTGTATAGGTTAGATAAGCAGGTGTCTCCAGTGTATGTTAGATAGTATAGGTTAGATCGATAGGTGGCCCCAGTATAGACTAGATAGGTAGGTTCCCCATGTATAGGTTAGATAAGCAGGTGTCTCCAGTGTATGTTAGATAGATAGGTGGCCCCACTGTAAGTTAGATAGATAGGTGGCCCGAGTGTAGGTAAGATAGGTTAGGTAGGTGGCCCCAGTGTAGGTTAGATAGATAGATGGCCCCAGACTCCAGCGTGTAGGTCGGACTCACCTTCCTCCGATCCCTGCATCGCACAGCCACGCAGCCTCCAGCTTCATCCTCCTACTGCCTCTCCCGCCATCTCCTGTGTTGACATGTGGTTACGTCACCACAGGAGGAGGAGGCGCTGTAACCAGACGCCGGGAGAGGAAGTAGCCCCCTAGCGATGCGCCGCCTCAGTACCCGGCTGCTTGCGTGTAATCGCTGACACGCAAGCTGAGCCGGACTGCCGGAGGGGAGACGAGCGAGCCAGCGAGGTCCCCCCATACTGTAAAGTGAAGCCCCAAGTGGTCGCTTGGCTCGCTTGCATACTGGCAGCGCCCCTGCTCCCTCCCACCGCCAGCCAATCACTGCCATCGGCTGTAATAGGCATCAGCCTATGACAGTCAATTGCTCTTGCCTCCCAGGGGGACCGCCGTGTCACACAGTTGTCCCCAGTACAGGGCTGCCGTAGATCTCAGTGCTGTACAGTGCAAATAGATGGCGGTTTCGCCGTCTAACAGTCTCCTAGCGGTGATCGCCACTGGGAGGTTGATGATGGAGCGGAGCTCCGACATTCAAGCAGAGATGTGCGCGCATTAGCGTGCGCGATCTCCTGCAAATCCCACCGTAGGACTTCACGCCACGGCAATTGTCGTGGACCAGTCGGCAAGCAGTTAATGGAGTTCTCCACTATTTAGAGGTATATGCACACATACATGTATGTGTATATGTGTGTGTGTGTGTGTGCATATAAAGGTAGTCCTCGGTTAACGAACAAGATAGGGACTGCCCGCTCGTTCTTAACCTGATGTCGGGACAGCCACCTTTGCCCCCGTTTAAAATGCAGAGTTATTGCAGCGGAAGGTAAATAGAGGACATCTCACCTGATCCTCGGCGGTAGAAGGTCCCCTCCTGGTGCCCGGAAGCTCCGCAGCCCGTCCTCTCGCTCCGTCCACTGTTTCCCGGCAGCTTCTGGCTTCACATGCGGCGCATAATGACGCAATCAGGAAGAGCCCCCTAGTGGCGGCGCTTCCTAATTGTGTCATTATGCGCCGCATGTGAAGCCAGAAGCTGCCGGGAAACAGTGGACGGAGCGAGAGGACGGGCTGCGCAGCTTCCGGGCACCTCGATGGGACCTTCTACCGCCGTGGATCAGGTGAGATGTCCTCTATTTACCTTCCGCTGCAATAACTCTGCATCTTAAACGGGGCAGAACAGATAGTCCCCGGCGGGCGTGACGTCATGCGATGAGGTGGAGCTATGGTCGTGGCGTTCATATCGGCGGGTCGTTTGTAAGTCGGGCGGTCGTAACCCGGGGAATACATATGTATAGTGCCTACTTTTTTTATATGTATAATTTATTGGGAAGTAAGAATATTTCCAACTCTCATATCAATTCCAATACAGCATATCATCATATTCTCTTCTCCAATTTTCAAATTTACAAATACAATATAAACAAAACCCATAAAGACCCCCCCCCCCCCCCACTCTCCTCATTCTTTAAATCACCAATCTCACAAAGAATTCCACATTATTAAAGTTTCTTCTTTAAAGGGGAACTGAAGAGAGAGGTATATGGAGGCTGTCATGTTTATTTCCTTTTAGACAATACCAGTTGCCTGGCAGCCCTGCTGATCCTCTGCCTCTAATACTATTAGCCATAGCCCCTGAACAAGCATGCAGCAGATCAGGTGTTTCAGTGGTTCAGACTTATAAGTCTGATCTGACAAGACTAGCTGCATGCTTGTTTCTGGTTTTAATCAGATACTACTGCAGAGAAATAGACCAGCAGGGCTGCCAGGCAACTGGTATTGATTAAAAGGAAATAAACATGACAGCCTCCATATACCTCTCTCTTCAGTTGCCCTTTAACCACTTGAGGACCGCGGGCTTTACCCCCCTTACGGACCAGACCCTTTTTTTCCATTCAGACCACTGCAGTTTTCAAGGTTTATTGCTCGCTCATACAACCTACCACCTAAATGAATTTTGGCTCCTTTTCTTGTCACTAATACAGCTTTCTTTTGGTGCTATTTGATTGCTGCTGCGATTTTTACTTTTTATTATATTCATCAAAAAAGACATGAATTTTGTCAAAAAAATGATTTTTTGAACTTTCTGTGCTGACATTTTTCAAATA
Source organism: Hyperolius riggenbachi (assembly GCF_040937935.1). Lineage (NCBI taxonomy): Eukaryota > Metazoa > Chordata > Amphibia > Anura > Hyperoliidae > Hyperolius > Hyperolius riggenbachi. Next base: position 171,830,872 of record NC_090656.1, on the reverse strand, counting down.
AAGTAAAATTTCTGTATACATGCAGCACGAAAAATGTGGACAAACATGTTTTTAATTAAAAAAAAACCCATTCAGCCTATATTGATTGGTTTGGGTAAAAGTTATAGCGTTTACAAACTATGGTGCAAAAAGTGAATTTTCCCATTTTGATGCATCTATGACTTTTCTGACCACCTGTCATGTTTCATGAGGGGCTAGAATTCCAGGATAGTATAAATACCCCCCAAATGACCCCATTTTGGAAAGAAGACATCCCAAAGTATTCACTGAGAGGCATGGTGAGTTCATAGAAGATTTTATTTTTTGTCACAAGTTAGCGGAAAATGACACTTTGTGACAAAAAAGAAAAAAAAAGTTTCCATTTCTGCTAACTTGCGACAAAAAAAATTAAATCTGCCACGGACTCACTATGCTCCTCTCTGAATACCTTGAAGTGTCTACTTTCCAAAATGGGGTGATTTGTGGGGTGTGTTTACTGTCCTGGCATTTTGGCGGGTGCCTAATTGTAAGCACCCCTGTAAAGCCTAAAGGTGCTCATTGGACTTTGGGCCCCTTAGCGCAGTTAGGCTGCAAAAAAGTGCCACACATGTGGTATTGCTGTACTCAGGAGAAGTAGTATAATGTGTTTTGGGGTGTATTTTTACACATACCCATGCTGGGTGGGAGAAATATCTCTGTAAATGACAATTGTTTGATTTTTTTTACACACAATTGTCCATTTACAGAGATATTTCTCCCACTCAGCATGGGTATTTGTAAAAATACACCCCAAAACACATTATACTACTTCTCCTGAGTACGGTGATACCACATGTGTGGCACTTTTTTGCACCCTAACTGCGCTAAGGGGCCCAAAGTCCAATGAGTACCTTTAGGATTTCACAGGTCATTTTTGTTTCAACACTACTCCTCACGGTTTAGGGCCCCTAAAATGCCAGGGCAGTATAGGAACCCCACTAATGACCCCATTTTTGAAAGAAGACACCCCAAGGTATTCTGTAAGGAGTATGGTGAGTTCATAGAAGATTTTATTTTTTGTCACAAGTTAGCGGAAATTGATTTTAATTGTTTTTTTTTCACAAAGTGTCATTTTCCGCTACCTTGTGACAAAAAATAAAATCTTCTATGAACTCACCATACTCCTAACGGAACACCTTTGGGTGTCTTCTTTCTAGAATGGGGTCATTTGTGGGGTTCCTATACTGCCCTGGCATTTTAGGGGCCCTAAACCGTGAGGAGTAGTCTTGAAACCAAATGTCGCAAAATGACCTGTGAAATCCTAAAGGTACTCATTGGACTTTGGGCCCCTTAGCGCACTTAGGGTGTAAAAAAGTGCCACACATGTGGTACCGCCGTACTCAGGAGAAGTAGTATAATGTGTTTTGGGGTGTATTTTTACACATACCCATGCTGGGTGGGAGAAATATCTCTGTAAATGACAATTGTTTGAATTTTTTTTACACACAATTACCCATTTACACATGTGTGACACTTTTGCAGCCTAGGTGCGCTAAGGGGCCCAACGTCCTATTCACAGGTCATTTTGAGGCATTTGTTTTCTAGACTACTCCTCACGTTTAGGGCCCCTAAAATGCCAGGGCAGTATAGGAACCCCACAAGTGACCCCATTTTAGAAAGAAGACACCCCAAGGTATTCCATGAGGTGTATGGCGAGTTCATAGAAGATTTTATTTTTTGTCACAAGTTTGTGAAAAAAAACAATAAAAATCAATTTCCGCTAACTTTTGACAAAAAATAAAATCTTCTATGAACTCGTCCTACACCTAACAGAATACCTTGGGGTGTCTTCTTTCTAAAATGGGGTTACTTGTGGGGTTCCTATACCGCCCTGGCATTTTACGGGCCCAAAACCGTGAGTAGCCTGGAAACCAAATGTCTCAAAATGACTGTTCAGGGGTATAAGCATCTGCAAATTTTGATGTAGAAAACGTATGGGAGGCTGGCACTTCCAAGCGTGAAAAAAGCTCTTTTATTGAAACATTAAAAAGTGGTAATACAGCGACAGCCCGCTGTTTCAGGTGTCAGCCTTTCTTCAAGCTGTTTCAACCACAAATGAGATATCACATACATGCAAATAAAGCAAGATTAGACCCGGCCCCAGCGAGTGAGAACACGGAGTTGTGGCTGATGCTGGCGTGGAGCGCCGGTACTCTCCGTGATGATGTAATCTTGCTTTATTTGCAGGGATGCAGTCTCCCCTCAGGTCCGACGTGAAGTGCAGGTAAGGTGATTGGCTGCGGGCAGTTTAAACTGATTGGATGTTTTTAATGGGCTGACACTATATATGGACAATGTATGTGATATCTCATTTGTGGTTGAAACAGCTTGAAGAAAGGCTGACACCTGAAACAGCGGGCTGTCGCTGTATTACCACTTTTTAATGTTTCAATAAAAGAGCTTTTTTCACGCTTGGAAGTGCCAGCCTCCCATACGTTTTCTACATTGATTTGATCCAGAGGTGTGAGGATCTTTTGAGGCTTGGGCACCCTTATCCCTGCTTTGGAAGAGTGCCACTCTTTTTACCAGTGTCTTTATCTGCAAATTTTGATGACAGGTGGTCTATGAGGGGGCGAATTTTGTGGAACCGGTCATGAGCAGGGTGGCCTTTTAGATGACAGGTTGCAACTTGTATTAGGCCTGATCTGATGGATAGGAGTGCTAGGGGGGTGACAGGAGGTGATTGATGGGTGTCTCAGGGGGTGGTTAGAGGGGAAAATAGATGCAATCAATGCATTTGGGAGGTGATCGGAAGGGGGTCTGAGGGGGATCTGAGGGTTTGGCCGAGTGATCAGGAGCCCACACGGGGCAAATTAGGGCCTGATCTGATGGGTAGGTGTGCAAGCAATGCACTGGCGAGGTGATCAGGGCTGGGGTCTGAGGGCGTTCTGAGGGTGTTGGTGGGTGATTGAGTGCCCTAGGGGCAGATAGGGGTCTAATCTGATGGGTAGCAGTGACAGGGGGTGATTGATGGGTAATTAGTGGGTGTTTAGGGTAGAGAACAGATGTAAACAATGCACTTGGGAGGTGATTTGACATCGGATCTGCGGGCGATCTATTGGTGTGGGTGGGTGGTCAGATTGCCCGCAAGGGGCAGGTTAGGGGCTGATTGATGGGTGGCAGTGACAGGGGGTGATTGATGGGTGGCAGTGACAGGGGGTGATTGATGGGTGATTGACAGGTGATTGACAGGTGATCAGTGGGTTATTACAGGGAAGAACAGATGTAAATAATGCACTGGCGAATTGATAAGGGGGGGTCTGAGGGCAATCTGAGCTTGTAGGCGGGTGATTGGGTGCCCGCAAAGGGCAGATTAGGGTCTGATCTGATGGGTAACAGTGACAGGTGGTGATAGGGGGTGATTGATGGGTGATTGATGGGTAATTAGTGGGTGTTTAGGGTAGAGAACAGATGTAAACAATGCACTTGGGAGGTGATCTGACGTCGGATCTGCGGGCGATCTATTGGTGTAGGTGGGTGATCAGATTGCCCGCAAGGGGCAGGCTAGGGGCTGATTGATGGGTGATTGACAGGTCATTGACAGGTGATCAGGGGGGATAGAGGCATACAGTACACGGGGGGGGGGGGGGTCTGGGGAGAATCTGAGGGGTGGGGGGTGATCAGGAGGGAGCAGGGGGCAGTTTAGGGCATAAAAAAAAGAATAGCGTTTACAGATAGTGACAGGGAGTGATTGATGGGTGATTAGGGGGGTGATTGGGTGCGAACAGTGTTCTGGGGGGTGGGCAGGGGGGGGGGGGGGTCTGAAGGCTGGGGTGGGAGATCAGGGGGGCTGTGGGCAAAAAAAAAAGTGTGGTGTATACTTACTACTGCTTCCTCCTCGCTGGTGTGTATCTAAGTGTTGAATGTTACACACTTTGGCTGTCCTCCAGCTCAGTCAGAGAGATGAGTCACATTCAACACTTAGATACATTTATGTAAATAAAATGTATCTATTTCAGCTTCGGATGCGTCTGCAGAAATCTCCAGGAACTTTAAAACTCTGTGTAACCCTTCCAATGCTGGTCTAGTAAAAAAAAAAATGCTGGTTGCATATAATATGCTGTAAATAATGTTTTAGAGCAAAGTTGAAATGCAGGGTTATATTCCGCTTTAATTTCCTTGACCAAATTCGGCAAAGACACCAAAGGTTCCGAAATATAAAACAAAATATCATCCTAGTACTCACTCATTACACGTGTCTCCCTGCACCACTCCTACCCATATTTCTCTGCTTCCCTGCTTCTCACATGGAAAAATACCGACCAAATTCAGGATTACCGCATAACTATTGCATAACTACTGAACGTTAACTGAAAAAAAATACTGAGCGCTTTACACTTCCTATTGAACACTCCTCTCAGTCGGTAAAAAAATGATGAGTGCTCTAAAAAAGTAAAAATACTGCATTTGATAAAATACCTACTTTTTCTACTACCGCACTTAATTCTGTGGATTGAAGCCACAGTCTTTTCCACTCACTGGCACTTGCGTTACAGGAAAAAATGGTGCACACTAATTTACATGTAAATCACTGTGTTCTCACGATTAGGGATGGCCCAGCCTTGGAGAACTCGTGGAGAAGCACATGATCAGTTAGATTTGTAAGGCTCTGATTTGCTGGTCATGATCATGTGTTAAACCAGGAAGTCATCACAGCAAATAAGAGGCTTACAAACCTATCAGCTGATCAAACTGTTCATGTGCTTTTCCATGAGTTCTCCAAGGCTGGGCCATCTCTACTCACGATTGGTAAAATGGCTGGTTTCAAACACAATAGCTTTACCAATATCAAAATCACTTTTTAAAGAATGTGTTGTTTTCACTACCTGAGCCCAAATCCCAGTTGCCATCTTCATATGTTCATGAACAAGGTCAAGAATACATCTGAATGTTGGGTCATCATAATCATATCGCCTCCCGAAGACGATGGAACAAATTATATTGGACACGGCATTATCAAGGACAATGTGTGGATCATATAGAGCATCTGAAAAACATCAAGTATAGTTATATATAGTTATAGCTAGTAAGCTGTTACTGTGCACCCATGCTATGCATCTGCGTGAACCTAACTTGCCTAATCTCCATGTTCCCCTCCAGTGACTGACTAAGCATTACCTTGTACTCATACTGTGCTGTGTGATCTGGTTTTTCTTGTATTCCTGTATTGTCATTTTGCTGTGTCACCCCTAAATATTGTCTGTAATCTAAACTAATGTCTAGCGCTGCGTAATATGTTGGCGCTTTATAAATACAATAAATAAATAAAGATAGTTCTCTAGTCGAATAATTGTTAATAGTCTGTTTCATATTATTTTGATAAGCTATATCAGACATAACCAGATCAACTCTCAGTTTGATTTAAAACTGACTACATTTCAGGCTGGGTGATTTCTACAGTATATAAGTGGATCATGTTAACATTGCAAATAAACAAATAAAAAACTCATATATTTATGATTGGTTTTATTTTTAATATATGCAAAAAAAAAATCACAGAATGGTATTATGATCATATTACAAATGTGCTTAGAGGAACTTTGCAAGTGTCTCATTAGATCAGGCATCTAGCAAACCTCTTCACCAGCTATAAGCTGTCAGAACTAGGGACATTTTCAGCCATTTTTAATGTGTTTTTGAGCAATATCTGAATTAACTGGTCACATTCTCTCTGACCACTCTCAGCAGGGCTGATGTGGGCGTGAATTACCTGAAACTTCCTCCCTGTGTTGATTATTCTACACATGGCACTCGATTCACTAAAGTGTGATAACTGCTATCACAGCTGTTATCACGTGAGCTGCCGCGCTCAAAGGTTAGCACGCAAACAGCGTTACTTCACATGAGATAAGCAAAGGTTAGCACGGGAACAGCGTTACTTCACATGAGATAAGCAAAGGTTAGCACGCGAACAGTGTTACTTCACATGAGATAAGCAAAGGTTAGCACGCGAACAGCGTTACTTCACATGAGATAAGCAAAGGTTAGCACGCAAACAGAGTTACTTCACATGAGATAAGCAAAGGTTTGCACGCTAACAGCGTTACTTAGCATAATAAGCAAAGGTTTGCACGTGATCACGTGCGCTTTTCACATGAAAAGCGCACTTGATCGCGCACAAACCTTCGCTTATCACGCGAAGTAACGCTGTTCGCGAGCTAACCTTTGAGCGCGGCGGCTCGTGTGATAACAGCTGTGATAGCAGTTACAGTGTCACACTTTAGTGAATCGAGCCCATCATGTGATGCAGAAAGCCCAGTTCCATAGTACTTCCGAACGTATAGTAGTGGGTGTAACTACAAATTATGGGACCCCCAGAAAAACTTTGATGGAGCCTCTTAATGTTCTTAACCCTTACCTTGTCTCTTCTTGGGGACCCTCACAGCCTGGGGGCCCATCTTACAAGGCTCATAAAACAAGTGTCGCATTCAGGATCTATGTGTAGCCACAATAACACCTGATCTGGAGTATCAGAGAAATGGAAGGTAAGTAGTTGAGCCTGCCCCCCCCCCCCCCCCACACACACACACACACCTGGGTGCTCCCCTCTAGTTACACTCATGTATAGTAGCTCTACTTCGGAATCAGCCTTGGGAAGTACTCGGGTTACTAAGTACTCTCAAAGGCTGCCCGAGGCAGAGCAGGGACAAGGTCCTCCAGCACCCAAGGCTGAGACACCAAAGTGCGCCCCCTCCATCCCTCCCACCCCAGCTGTCACACGCTGATTGCTATTAGACTAAGAGGGCCACAGGGCCCACAACCTCCCCAACACCTTAATATCTAGTTTTCTGGCCTGCAGTCACTGCTATGTACCCCCTTTTCTTATTTCTTTCTGCTTCATACACAATTGGGAATGACAGCTGAATGAATTGTGCGCCCCCTCCTACACTGCGCCCTGAGGCTGGAGCCTCTCCAGCCTATGCCTCGGCCCGGCCCTGGCCCGAGGAGTGCTGGAGTCTTAGCAGGTTGTCTTAGCAGGTTGAATGACTTCAACAAGGGACAGCTTTGAAATGACGGGACAGACTAAGTACTGCAAAGGCACTATGGTATCCAGAGCCTTTCCTCTCTACATAGCTATGCATCAACCCTGATGCTAGTTTCCTCACTTTAGTTTCACTTTAAGTATTCTTCATTTTTTTTATGCTGTTGCATGTGTCTTTTTGTATAACCTTTGTTTCGTTTTTCTTTTTTAGCTTTTCATTTAAGTCGGTGTAAAAATTGCAAACGCTGAAAATCTAAATTGTCTACAATTCCCAGCGCTCTTCACCTCAGCCTATGTGGCCTGCCCTCAAATCCGGCTCTTACTGACCATTCTGGGAAAGGTCTTCATATGATACCTTACATGCTAAAAGGCTACTGATGGTCATTTCAGAGAGATTCAGTGACACTGACGAACAGCATCACTAGAAGGATAACTGAACTGACAGGGATAATGGTGGGTGGTTACCATATTTATTTTCTTTTAATCCATACCAGTTGCCTGTCATCCCTGCTGATCTCTTTGGCTGCAGTACCATTTGAACCACACATCTGAAACCAGTGTGTGTCTAATCCAGTCAGACTTAAAGGGGAACTGAAGAGAGAGGTATATGGAGGCTGTCATGTTTATTTCCTTTTAATCAATACCAGTTGCCTGGCAGCCCTGCTGGTCTATTTCTCTGCAGTAGTATCTGATTAAAACCAGAAACAAGCATGCAGCTAGTCTTGTCAGATCAGACTTATAAGTCTGAACCACTGAAACACCTGATCTGCTGCATGCTTGTTCAGGGGCTATGGCTAATAGTATTAGAGGCAGAGGATCAGCAGGGCTGCCAGGCAACTGGTATTGTCTAAAAGGAAATAAACATGACAGCCTCCATATACCTCTCTCTTCAGTTCCCCTTTAAGTCAGAAACACCTGATCTTCAGGATTGTTCAGTCTATAGCTATTTTATTTACATTGTTTAAAAGGAAATACATATGTCAACCTTCATATCACTTCAAGTTCAGGTATACTTGGTATACTTTAACACCTATTTAACTGCGATACGGCTGAGGTGAACACTGATTTAGTAATGTTTCATCAACTATTCCATTTCATGCTATGCATTTGCTTATGTTTTTTGCCTTTTTTTTCTGTAATCTTTCATGTTTTTTTTCCCCCCCACTTTCTTTTTATTTATTTATTCATTCAAACAAAAAAGAACATACAATCAATATTGCATAATAAGCACAGATTATAATTACAAAACCATCAGAAACAGCAACCAGCACCATGTTCATAGGGATAATCATACATTACAGCGTTACAGAGCAGATAACGAGATAGTGATGAGTGAGATACCTGAAATTGGGGACGCACCACATAGAATAAACATAGAATAAAGCCCCACAACATGGATTATTAAAGATGGAGTGCAGTCCAATCTGACCATAGATCATTTTGTCAACTGCGACAGAGGTTTCCCTGAGATAAAAGGTATTTTTTCCATTGTAAAAATTATTATTATTATTATTATTTGGTATTTATATAGCGCCAACATCTTCCGCAGCGCTGTACAGAGTATACAGTATATAGTCTTGTCACTAACTGTCCCTCGGAGGAGCTCACATCTAGTCCCTACCATAGTCATATGTCTATATTGTGTAGTTTATGTATTGTAGTCTAGGGACAATTTAGGGGGGGGGGGGGGGGAGCCAATTAACTTATCTGTGTATGTTTTTGGGATGTGGGAGGAAATCGGAGTGCCCGGAGGAAACTCACGCAGACACAGGGAGACCATGCAAACTCCTTGCAGATGTTGACCTGGCTGGGATTCGAAACCGGGGACCCAGCGATGCAAGGCGAGAGCGCTAACGACTATGCCACCGTGCTGCCCAGCGGGCATTTAGTTTACCTTTCCCTGTGTTCTGGCCAGCTTCATTTTATTTCCGGTTTCCCATGACACTAAACAGGAAGTACAATGAAAAAGCCGGTCGGAGAGCAGAGACTCAGGTAAACTAAACGCCCACTGCGCGTTCTCTGCAAGGGGACTTGGGAGGGGGCACTGATAGAGAGGGAGGGAGGAGTGATTTCACTCCCCTCCCTGCATTATACTTCGGCGGCTGGTGCCGCGATCTTGCTTTCTCCCCACTGGCACCCTTCAGTTCACCCCCACAGAGTGGCACCCTCCTTCCTCCTCTCCCCCCAGAGTGGCACCCTTCACCCCACCCAATGTGGCACCCACCCACTCCTACCCACCCAGGTTGGACCCCTCATCTCCCCCCAGAGTGACACCCTTCTCCCACCCAAAGTGACACCCTACCACCCCCCCATGTTGGCACCCTCCTCCCCCCAATGTGGCACCCACCCACTCCTACCCACCCAGGTTGGACCCCTCATCTCCCCCCAGAGTTGCACCCTTCTCCCACCCAAAGTGGCACCCTACCACCCACCCATGTTGGCACCCTCCTCTCCCCCCAGAGTGGCACCCTCCTCCCACTCCTCCCATTGGAGCATCTGCCCTGCCCTGGATGCCTGCTGCCCCCCTGGCCGCCTGCTGCCCCCTGGCCGCCGCTGCCCCCTGGCCGCCGTCAGACCTCGATCAGCTGCCCAGCGACCAATAGTACGGGCGCTAGGACCTAGCACACTGCACTGATATGCGGAAGTGACATCACTTCCGCATATAGAGTGTGGTGCGTCCATGCACCCGCCCTAACTGGTCGGGTTGCCGGCTGATCCTGAGGTCTGACACTGAACGGTGAGGGTGGGCGCCTGTCACTACCTAACCTGGGGGGGGGGTCCCTGTCACTACCTAACCTGGGGGGCACCTGTCGCTACCTAATCTGGGGGTCCCTGTCACCACCTAACCTGGGGGGCACCTGTCGCTATCTAATCTGGCAAATTGGGGCATCTGCCCTGCCGTGGACGCCGTTGCCCCCCCCCGGCCGCTGCTGCCCCCCGGCCGCCATCAGACCTCGATCAGCCGCCCAGCGACCAATAGTGCGGGCGCTAGGACCTTGCACACCGCACTGATATGCGTAAGTGGCATCACTTCCGCATATAGAGCATGGTGCATCCGTGCGCTCGCTCTAACCGGTCAGGTCGCCGGCTGATCCTGAGGTCTGACACTTAACGGTGAGGGGGGGGGGGGGGTGCCTGTCACTACCGAACCTGGGGGGGGGGTCCCTGTCACTACCTAACCTGGGGGGCACCTGTCACTACCTAACCTGGGGGTCCCTGTCACTACTTAACCTGGGGGGGCACCTGTCGCTACCTAATTTGGGGGTCCCTGTCACTACCTAACCTGGGGCGGCTCTGGTCACTACCTAACCTGGGGGTCCCTGTCACTACCTAACCTGGGGTGCACCTGTCACTAGCTAACCTGGGGGTCCCTCTGTCACTAGCTAACCTGGGGGTCCCTGTCACTACCTAACCTGGGGTCCCTGTCACTACCTAACCTGGGGGGCTCCTATCACTACCTAAACTGGGGGGGGGCTCCTGTCACTACCTAAACTGGGGGGCTCCTGTCACTACCTAACCTGCGGGTCCCTTTCACTACCTAACCTGGGGGGGCTATTGTCACTACCTAACCTGGGAGTCCCTGTCACTACCTAACCGTGGGGCACCTGTCACTACCTAACCTGGGGGTCCCTGTCACTACCTAACCTGAGGGGCGCCTGTCTCTACCTAAACTGGGGGACTCGTGTCTCTACCTAACCTGGGGAGCACCAGTCACTACCTAACCTGGGGGTCCCTGTCACTACCTAACCTGGGGGCTCCTGTCTCTACCTAAACTGGGGGACACCTGTCACTACCTGAACTGGGGGGCACCTGTCACTGACTAAACTGGGGGCACCTGTCACTGCCTGAGCTGGGGGGCTCCTGTCACTGCCTGAGCTAGGAGGCTCCTGTCACTACCTGAGCTGGGGGGCTCCTGTCACTACCTGAGCTGGGGGGCTTCTGTCACTACCTGAGCTGGGGGGCTCCTGTCACTACCTGAGCTGGGGGGCTCCTGTCACTACCTGAGCTGGGGAGCTCCTGTCACTACCAAAACTGGGGAGCTCCTGGCGCTACGTAAACTGGGGGGCTCCTGGCGATACGTAAACTATCCAGGCCTGCCAGCCCAGCATCATCACCAGCCAACCAGCCCAGAATCACTGTCAAAAAGGCCACAGCATCACCACCAGTCAGGCCAGCCACAGCATCACTGCCAGCCAGCCCGGCCACAGCATCACCGCCAGCCAGCCTGGCCACAGCATCACCGCCAGCCAGACCGGCCACAGCATCACCGCAAGGCCTTTCAGCCCACACATCATCCCCAATGCAGCCAAAAACAGTATTGCCAGGCACAGCAGCCAGTAGAGGAGAATTCAGAAGCCAGGTGAGAGGGGTCTACCATATTAAGGGGACATTCTGCCTATTTATGTGAAATGCTCTCTATTTATGTGCCTCATTGTTGCTGAATTTGTCTTGTTGGGGGCCTCATGATTGCTGAGTTTGTCTTGATAGGAGCCTCATGATTGCTGAATTTGTCTTGTTGGGGGTCACATGATTGCTAACAGCGAGACTATGGGAAAAGCGGAATCATCATCATATGAGACAATAGCATTAAAGCTACTTTTTTAGCTTTTTAAAACAGAAAATAAAACTGGGAGGTTCTAAAAAAATGAAAACATTTTTCTGGAGTAGGATGGATGAAATGGTTTATCTTCACAGTTTATTTTCAACTTGGATTTTCCATAACGTTCATGTATGAGTTAAAACGTTTGTATTTTGTTTAAATTGCTGTTGCCACTTTGCGATAGATAAGTGACTTTTGGGTTGCAGTTTGGGCACTCAGCTTCCAAAAGGTTCACCACCACTGTCCTAATCTGATGTCCCACCATTGCTAAATTCATGTAAATGTATCTCCACCCGTGACCACACCCACATTCTGGTCCATGGCCACACCTATTTTTCGGGGGGTTCCCCCTCCCAAGCCTCTGTAACCCCTTGTCCCCATGCAGGCTGGGATAGCCAAAATGTGGAGCCCCGGCCATGTGGGGCTTCACACCCTGAGCTATGGTCCATGGTTTGGCGGGATGGCGGGGCTCCAGGAAGGAGGGGCAGCCAAGCCTCCCCCTCCCCCCCAGAGCCCTTGTCTAATCCATGGACAAGGGGCTCTTCCCCACCTCGGGTGCCCCAGAAGGAGGTGGGGGTGACGACTCCCTAGGCGGGGGGTTCATGGTGGCATTTGGGAGTCCCCTTTAACCATTTAATGACAAGCATACGTATTAAAACGTCATGCTTTAGCCTGTGAACAGCAACATTATGTTTTAATACGTTGCGCGTTCCCGCCGCTGCTCCGCACGTGTCCGCGCTGCTACCGCCGCCATTACCGTTGGGTTTCCGTGCTATGTGATTGGGGAAGAGGACCGAGCGGTCCTCTACTCAATCACAGTGCCTGCAGTGAATGGACGTAACCGCAGACAGCGGCTACATCCATTAGAAAAACAGGACATTTTTACAGGCTTAATAAAGTGTAAAAAAAAAAAAAAGTGATCATCACTTCCTATAACGGAGAGTGTTCACTAGCGCCATCTTGTGGACAAAAAGTATATTATTTACACATACATGCACATACATAATATGAACATACACAATATTAATAAATTAATACATTACACTTCCACCCTCCCTCCCCCCCAAAAAAAAATCACTTGTAAAAAAAATCAGCTTCAAATAAATAAATAAATAGTTGCCTTAGGGACTCAATTTTTTTCATTCTATATTTTATGTGCAAAAATTAATTTTACTTTATTACATAGGGGCTTGTAATTATGGCCAGAAGAACAACAAAAAAAAAACAACAGAAAAACAACATCTATATTTCAAAATAATATATTGTCGCCATACATTGTGATAGGGAAATAATTTAAATGGTTTAATAATCAGCACAACTGGGCAAATAAAATGTGTTGGTTTTATCCACTGGAGAATGTTTAATTTTAAAACTATAATGGCTGAAAACTGAGAAATAATTATTTTTTTTCCATTATTTTTGTCTTTTTCTCATTAAAACGCATTTAGAATAAAAAATTTCTTAGCAAAATGTACTACCCACAGAAAGCTTAATTGGTGGCGAAAAAAAAACGAGGTGTAGATCATTTTCTTGTGAGAAGTTGTAATAAAGTTATTAGGGAATAAAAGGGAGGAGCACTGACAGGTGAAAATTGCTCAGGTCCGTTAGGGTAAAAACCCTTGGGGGTGAACTGGTTAAGAAGGGGACCCCAAATGCCCGCCCACTCCCCAGGAGAAATTAGTATAGGGGTACCCCTTACCCATTTCCATAAAGGGTTAAAATAAATAAAAATGCAACAACGAGAAAAGTCCTTTAATATTCTCAATTGACTAGAAATACTTACCTGTACCCTTATAAAAAAAGTTCCCACGCCAATATCCTCGGAAAGGTCCCACACCAATATCCTCTATCGTGCGACCTTGTTCAACTTGTTTGAAGATCTCTGCGCACCACCGCCACACATGCCGCTCCCCCACGCACTGCTCTCAGCTATACTATAGCTGAGAGCAAAAGCATCTTTAAATTTGCCTCCAAGGCTCCCCATTTGTTCCTTAGGAACCAATGGGGGGCCCTGGAGGGAGATTTAAAAATGTTTTGCTCTCAGCTACATCAGTATTGCTGAGAGCGCTGTCACTCCAGATACTGCACCGCTGGCTCCCGCTGTCCTCTCCACCTGCCCACACCTATCACCCTCACCCATGTTGGCACCTAGTGCACCCATGGGTGCACTAGATACCAGCATGGGTGGGAGTGACAGGTGTGGGGGCAGGGAGGACAGCGGGAGCCTGAGGTGCAGTGTCGGGAGGGACAGCGCTCTCAGCTATACTTAGTATAGCGGAGAGCAGCACGGGGGAGCGGCGGTGTGAGGCGTCAGATGTGGTGATCTTCAATCAAGGTCACATGTTCGAGGATATTGGCGAGGGAACATTTTTTTGAAAGGTAAAGTATGAAAGTATTTATGGTTAATTAAGAGAATTCGAGGACTTTACTTGTTGTTGCGTTTTTATTTATTTTAACCCTTTATGGAAATGGGTAAGGGATACTACGTACACCTAAACTAATTTCTCCTGGGAGGGGGTGAGAACCTGGAGGACCCCTTATTTAAATGGGACTCCCAGATGCCACCATGAAACCCCCCCAGGGAGTCATCGCCCGGGCACCGGAGGTAGGGAAGAGCCCCTTGTCCATGGATTGGACAAGGGCTCCAGGGAAAGGGCAGCGACAATGAACAGAAAAAAAAGACATTTAAAAAAAAGACAATGGCCTCAATTCACTAAGATCATGCTGGAGATAATAAGGCAAGAGAAAACTTACCTCCACACAGTGAGAGAGTTATCTTAACTCTTCATTCCTTAGGTTACCTCCTCTGTAGTTAATTTACCTCCTCTGTAGTTAATTTACCTCCTCTGTAGTTAATTGACCTCCTCTGTAGTTATTTTCACATGCAGTTAATTAACAGCCTGTCTTTAACTCTAGAGTTATTTTAAGGATTGAAGAGTTAACTTAAAGACAGAAGAGTTAACTTTAGGTTTGCCTGAGGTAAAATGTTTCCTGAATACTACATGCCTTATCACCATGGTAACAACTCTAGAAGAGTTATTAAAGACAGGAGATAATCTTAGTGAATTGAGGCCAATGTCTCATATAACAAATACATTTTATGTAATATATATATATATATATATATATATATATATATATATATATATATATATATATATACAGTGGTGTGAAAAGCTATTTGCCCCCTTCCTGATTTCTTATTCTTTTGCATGTTTGTCACACTTAAATGTTTCTGCTCATCAAAAACCGTTAACTATTAGTCAAAGATAACATAATTGAACACAAAATGCAGTTTTAAATGATGGTTTTTATTATTTAGTGAGAAAAATAACTCAAAACCTACATGGCCCTGTGTGAAAAAGAAATTGCCCCCTGAACCTAATAACTGGTTGGGCCACCCTTAGCAGCAATAACTGCAATCAAGCGTTTGCGATAACTTGCAACGAGTCTTTTACAGCGCGCTGGAGGAATTTTGGCCCACTCATCTTTGCAGGATTGTTGTGATTCGGCTTTATTTGAGGGTTTTCCAGCATGAACCGCCTTTTTAAGGTCATGCCACAACATCTCAATAGGATTCAGGTCAGGACTTTGACTAGGCCACTCCAAAGTCTTCATTTTGTTTTTCTTCAGCCATTCAGAGGTGGATTTGCTGGTGTGTTTTGGGTCATTGTCCTGCTGCAGCACCCAACATCGCTTCAGCTTGAGTTGACAAGCAGATGGCCGGACATTCTCCTTCAGAATTTTTTGGTAGACAGTAGAATTCATGGTTCCATCTATCACAGCAAGCCTTCCAGGTCCTGAAGCAGCAAAACAACCCCAGACCATCACACTACCACCACCATATTTTACTGTTGGTATGATGTTCTTTTGCTGAAATGCTGTGTTACTTCTACGCCAGATGTAACGGGACACGCACCTTCCAAAAAGTTCAACTTTTGTCTCGTCGGTCCACAAGGTATTTTCCCAAAAGTCTTGGCAATCATTGAGATGTTTTTTTTTAGCAAAATTGAGATGAGCCTTAATGTTCTTTTTGCTTAAAAGTGGTTTGCACCTTGGATATCTGCCATGCAAACCGTTTTTGCCCAGTCTCTTTCTTATGGTGGAGTCGTGAACAATGACCTTAATTGAGGCAAGTGAGGCCTGCAGTCCTTTAGATGTTGTCCTGGGGTCTTTTGTGGCCTCTCGGATGAGTTTTCTTTGCGCTCTTGGGGTAATTTTGGTCGGCCAGCCACTCCTGGGAAGGTTCATCAGTGTTCCATGTTTTTGCCATTTGTGGATAATGGCTCTCACTGTGGTTCACTGGAGTCCCAAAGCTTTAGAAATGGCTTTATAACCTTTACCAGACTGATAGATCTCAATTACAGTACTTTGTTCTCATTTGTTCCTGAATTTCTTTGGATCTTGGCATGATGTCTAGCTTTTGAGGTGCTTTTGGTCTACTTCTCTGTGTCAGATAGCTCCTATTTAAGTGATTTCTTGATTGAAACAGGTGTGGCAGTAATCAGGCCTGGGGGTGACTACAGAAATTGAACTCAGGTGTGATAAACCACAGTTAAGTTATTTTTTTAACAAGGGGGGCAATCACTTTTTCACACAGGGCCATGTAGATTTGGAGGTTTTTTTCTCACTAAATAATAAAAACCATCATTTAAAACTGCATTTTGTGTTCAATTATGTTATCTTTGACTAATAGTTAACGGTTTTTGATGAGCAGAAACATTTAAGTGTGACAAACATGCAAAAGAATAAGAAATCAGGAAGGGGGCAAATAGTTTTTCACACCACTGTATATATATGCAGAGGGTGCTGCTCATGTTATTTTCCCCTGTGAGCGTGCATAACCACACCCATCTCTAGCACAGTTAAGCATATAAATGAGCGGTGCTCATAGTTCAGTTAGTAGCTAGTAGAAGGTGAGGTGTTTTTAATTTCATTTCTCCCATTTAGCTGACCCCTGAGCTTTTGGCATGGTTCCCACTAGAACGCTGATAAAAACTAGCATTTTTGCCTGGTTAGAGTAGGACTCACCAGATCGGGGACACTTTGGCGCAGTTGGTGAGCTTAAACGCGTTAAAACGTAACCAAGAGCCCCTGTCACTGTTTTCCTGTTGTGTGCTGCAGCACCCTCTGTATTTGTGTATTTCTTATGGAGATTGGGGTTCTCCAGTGCTGCGTGCACACTTTGCATAGTATTGCATAAAATTCGGTTTGTGCTGCTCATCCCTTGGCTTATGTTATTTCCCCCTGTGAGCGTGCATAACCACACCCATCTCTAGCACAGTTAAGCATATAAATGAGCGGTGCTCATAGTTCAGTTAGTAGCTAGTAGAAGGTGAGGTGTTTTTAATTTCATTTCTCTCATTTAGCTGACCCCTGGGCTTTTGGCATTGTTGCCACTAGAACGCTGATAAAAACTAGCATTTTTGCCTGGTTAGAGTAGGACTCACCAGATAGGGGACACTTTGGCGCAGTTGGTGAGCTTAAACGCGTTAAAGCGTAACCAAGAGCCCCTGTCACTGTTTTCCTGTTGTGTGCTGCAGCACCCTCTGTATTTATATATTTCTTATGGAGATTGGGGTTTTCCAGTGCTGCGTGCATGCTTTGCATAGTATTGCATAAAATTCGGTTTGTGCTGCTCATCCCCACATATATATATACACATAAACACACACATTTTTTAACTCATAAAACGATAAATATAATTTTGTAATGCAAATTAATGCGGCCCCATTTTTACACTGTTGGCGCTGGGCGCCATTTTTAACTGTTCCGCTCTACGTTGCCCAGGCCACCCACCGATACTCCCGGAGGAAAGCCTGACTTCCAGAAAAGGGACTCAAATACAGAGGATCCCCACAACAAATCTAGCTTCTTTAATAATATCCTGCAGAGGTAAATTGATTCAGTTATTGTGAACCTTTTATGTTTTTCATGTTTGTGAAGTCAAAAAAACTGTAGGAACCTGTCTCCTAAGCCTCCACCTCGGAATAAAAACTCTGTGTCATCCCTGACAGAATGTGACAGTGGTTAAAACTGACATTCCTTGAAGGCCAGACTTGCAACCCTGAGGTAATGGTTCAGAATTAAAATGTGTGATAACATAATTGCCATTACCACATTACACCAATCCTTTGCTCACTACACTGGCTACCCATAAAATGGAGAATCCTTTTAGAAATTGGCATGCTAACAATCAAATCCCTACTTAACCTAGGCCCTGCATACCTGAAGGACTTGTAACTGCATCACAACCTCCACAACCTCAGATCAAAAGGATTTAATAACTTGACCACCCCTGGGGCTTGATTCACTAAACTGCGATAACTCATATCATGGCCGTTTTCGTGCGCATTTTCACGTTTGCGTGCGACTACGAATTATCACGCGCAATTGTGAATTTTCAGGTGAAAATACGCCAGTTTTCGCATGAAAATTCGCGACTTCGCGTGAAAATTTGTGATTGCGCGCTAATTCACAATGGCGCATAAATGCGAAAATGTGCACGAAAAAAGCCGTAATATGGATTATCACGGTTTAGTGAATCAAGCCCCTAGAGTCCAACTAAAAACCTTTGGAGCCAGAGCTTTTTGTCATGCTGCCCGTAACCCGTGGAATACCTTGCCAAGCATAATCAAGACAGCTCCAATTTTGGACACGTTTAAGGACCTGTACACACGGCTGTGCTTGTGCTGCGTTTTTAAAATCGCATACAATTTTTAAATCACAAAGCTTTTGATGAAAATAGAAAAATCGCATCACACCAGTGTGTACAGGTCTTCATGATTTTTCAAAACATCTTGCGATTTAAAAAATGCATGAGATTTTAAAAGCGCAGCGCCGGCTAAGCTGTGTGTAAAGGCCCTAAATCAAAACTGAGAAGCCACCTGTCTGGCATTTATGATTACATAACTTTCCCCCTGTACACATCACTATGTACTGATCTGAGACAAGCGCTTTGTGTCCTACGAGAGATAAGCGCTTCACAGGTGTTTCTTGTTGTTGATAACACAGTAGGTAAAAGGTTAACTCAGTAAATGACACTGCGTTGGTAATGGATCTCATCAGCATTTAGATTTCTGTCCCGCATGCTAGAAAATCTCTGTGCACAGCGAAACTGAAAAGATGAATGTCTCACCCTAGAAATACTTCTTTTGAAGCTTCTGTATGATTTATGGATAATGCTAGGCATTTTTAGACTTACTGTGGTCTGTTTATCAGTTGACTTTATTACTGTTACTGTACTCAATGCACTTTGAACACTTTAATGTGGAGTAATCAAGTATACCAGCACTCTCATTAAGTTCAAAGATCACGCTCTATTTAATGAGCTGTCATATCCACAAAAAAAGACAATTGTTTCGGGGGCCTCGCAGGGTCCCCCTTTCTCAAGGCGCGTGGTTGCGAGGCCCCCGAAACAATTGTCGTTTTTTTGTGGATATGAGCGTGATCTTTGAACTTAATGAGAGTGCTGGTATACTTGATTTCTGACTTTGCTTAGTGGTTTGCCTATGCCACAATACCAAGCACCCAACCTTGCATGGTGTGCCCAATCACAATTTTCAATACCACTTTAATGTGAAGACAATTATTTTCATAACATTTAATGCTAAAATTAGACTGTGATTTCATGATGAAATGCTGGAAATAGATACTGCTGACATAGGCATAAAACTCATACCTTTATTCTTCTTTATTTCCTTCACCAGGTGTAGACTCTCTTCACAAATTCTCTTATCCATGGACTTTTTTCCCAGGCCAAAATTGCGCAGAGTAGACAAAGTGAAGCGCCTGTGCTCCTTCCATGCAGGGCCATAGGTAGCAAGAACCAATCCTGTGTGAAAAAAAAACTATTTAGAAAGAGATATACACAAAATGTCATGATGATATACCATCAGTGATAGAGTACGCCACCATTTTACAGAGTACCTAGCATAGAGGCTGTGGCTGCTGGGAAATACGGAGGAGACCTGCCATGCTGGAAGCAGGTAAACATCTTACCGGTTACTGCACTACTCTGCAATGTCTTGTATGCAGTGTCGGGGCAAGGTTCCCTGGGGGCCAGAAGATTATTGGCTATGGTGACGAGAGTTTGGATTCCAGGGGGCCCCATGACTATTTTACAGGTTTTTGCTACAAGATGCACATATAGCAGACAAACATGAAAAACTACTACCAAATGAGATGATCAGTGAGATGCAAATATTTCTGGATTCATGCAAATTTATGTAAATGTTTATGCAAATATGTGCAGCCCACCCAGGTTTAAATTAATTGGTCCAATTTTAAAGTGAACCTCCAGACTAAAAATCGACTCAGCAGCACTGAAAAGGCCTGGTGTTTCTTTAACAGTTTCACAGCATCAGAACTTTGTTTCTCTTGTACAAGCCTCATTTTTAGATGCACAGAAGAAAACTGCCCGGGCATTTTTCCCCTGATGCTGTGCAAAGCATGATGGGATTTCTGATGTTGTTGCTCTCGTTCTGCTGTTTTGGTGCACATTTTTTTTTCTTACATTTTGAATTTGACATTTGAAGCCTAGGGTGCGCAGCTGGGAGGGGTGATCAGGACACAGGACAGTTGGAACTGTGTCTCGTGCTCCCTGTCACCTCCTTTCAACCATAAAGATGGTTGCCCCCATGGCAAAGATGGCAGCCCCCATGAATCACAAACATTTGCTGTTGGATATCAATGAGAAAATGACAAATGACCTGACCTCTCTCACCACACAAAATTACAGTCATACTCCCTATTGAGGCTACTTGAGCTCCCGTACCCACCCAACCTAACTTTTTATCAATTCTTTACATTGATTCACACCTTGGAATCCAAAAGGGACCCCATACATTACTTTTACTCTAAAAGAGGACCCAAACCCAAACATTTTTTTAATTCAAAATATTTAGTTGCACCACTCTGACACATACAAAGATAAATAAACACACCTTCAAGTCTATGAGCATTTCAGTGCATGCTTTTCACCCTTCTCTTTTCATAAATAGGGTTATGCAGGTGGCACCCATTAGCAATTCCTCCTTTGCTGGACACCAGCTACTCCATCAGTTTGCCGGATTCTGTCCCGGCAATATGAAAGGAAGGGAGGGGTTCCTCCAATAAATGTAAAATATTTTATATTTGTCATCATGCAGATGAAAAAAGGCTGCGATGTATTATTATAATTTAGAAAATAGATTTTATTTCTGAAATCTTGTATTTTATTTGGGTCCACTTTAAGTGAAAAATGCTGTGCTTGAAACTTATAAATTGTTCAGACACAGCCTGTTTAAGATTGCCAGCCCTGACGGCTGATTTATGTGAGGAAATAGACTCCTTCAATTTTTGGGTAACCTTTCCCACCTAACTGCTGCCACAAGGACACTTAAAGGGAACCCGAGGTGGGTTTGAAGAATGCTATTAGGACACAAAGACTGGTTCTGCATACTATCACCAGCCTCTGTGTCTGTACTGTGTCCCCCCAGGTCCCCCCTGTGCTCTGATGGTCCCCCATTAAAAAAAAACGCCATGCTAGCAACATGCACTTTTGTTGCTTGCTGGCTGTTTACCTTGATACTGCCAGTCACCGCCGCTCACCCGCCTCCTGCATATCGCCGCTCCCTGCCTGCATCCCTTCCCTCCCCGCCTCTGTAAGCTGATTGGAGGGAAGGGAAGCAGGTGGGGAGCTGTGCTGTAGAGGAGGCGGGGGAGTGGCGGTGACTGGCAGCATTAAGGTAAACAGCCAGCTAGCGACAAGGTGCATGTCACTAGCATGGCGTTTTTTTTATGGGGGACAGCAGAGTACAGGGGGGGCTGGTGGGACACAGTACAGACACAGAGGCTGGTGATAGTATGCAGAACCAGCCTCTGTGTTCTAATAGCATTAACAAACCCACCACGGGTTCTCTTTAAAGGACAACTGAAGTGAGAGATATGGAGGCTGCCATATTTTTTTTCCTTTGGAACAATGCACATTGCCTGGCATTCCTTTCCTGCTTTCCCTCTGCCTCTAATACTTTTGGCTATAGACCCTTAACAAGCATGCAGATCAGATATTTCTGACTGAAGTCTGACTGGATTTGCTGCATGCTTGTTTCCGGGCTGTGCGTCAGATAATACTGATGCCGGAAAGCTCAGCAGGACTGCCAGGCAACCGGTATTTTACTTAGACATTACAATACAGAGGCGCCAACAGAGTAAAAGTATGAAGTTAAAAAGGTATCAAATGAAGGGCACGGGTGGACTTACCTCCCCGACAATCGGATGGGTGTGTCCACCCTTCTTTCTTGTTCTACGGAGAGCGACTTCTTAGCCTAAGTGGGGACTGGCCTAATCTCCCCTCTTGCTTTTTGAGTGGTTGCCTGGTCTTGGCAACCCATACTTGTGAGTATTATTTACTACATACCATATTTACATTGTATTATCAATAATACACGATTAGGGGCTCTCAATTGTCTACCTTCTTGTTTTACATATCTAGGCAACTGGTATTGTTTAAAAAGAAATAAATATGGCAGCCTCCATATCCCGCTCAGTTCAGGTGACCTTTAATGAGGTAGTCCACATAGGTAGAATCAAAAGTGAATCTACTGTGTCTCTAATTTAATATCTCTTGCCATTGGTGGGGTGAGTAAAAGAGTCCCCTTTAGTCATAGTATGGCAGAGGTGGCTTCCTGGATAAGGGAATGTACCATTGACCTCTATAGGGGTCCTAGTTTGGCAAACCAATCTGTTCCTAAGTGAAGGGGCACTCTTCTATGACTATGAAAAAAATCGGATTTTAACCTCACCACTGATGGTATTGTAATTAGAACCCAAGGCCACACTTTTTCCAATGCATCTGTTAGTTTTAGACCTCTTATCTTTGTGTTTATAATGGTCAAGTGTTTTTTGTTTTTGTTTTCAATCATTTTTATTGAATTTTCAAAAAGAAGAATTAACAAATAAACAGTGTCTATAACCATACAAAGGGAACAAATCTCAGTAATTTGAGTGCACAAGCAGACATACTGTCAATGTTCAAATACAGTTCATACATATTCAGTCATCTTCACAGAGCATACAGTGGTGGCAAATCACATTTCAATTGAATCTTGGGTCGGTAGGTACCCAACTGATTTGGATAAACAAACCTAGGACAGAGGTATAAGGAGAGAAATCACTCACCCATTCATATAACCTTAAAGGCTGGGTGAGGATATTAGGGGATAGCTCCTGTGTCTAAATTTCTGTAAAGTAAAACCAAATTATGGTCAGTTTCCTTAACAAAAAAGATCTGTAATCAGATGACCCTGTTGCCTCACGACACGAGTGTCGAGAAATGAAATGGGAGCTAAATCGACATGAGATGGCAATTTGATATATGGACGATGGCAATCAACAAACTTCAACAGGGTCGAATGTAGCCCTGCTCACAAGCAAAAAACATAATCGACAAAATGCTACCAAACCTTAGTCTATCAAGTAAAAAGTGAATTGATATAAGCAAATGCTTCTTTATAGAGGCCTATATAGAGGTTGGCATTGGCTGGGGCCACGTTGATCACCATCACTGTTCCCTGGCACTGTAAGAAAAACTTATGATCAAATGAAAAACATTTTTCCCTAAGTATCAAATTCAGCAATCACAACAAAACATCTCTGTCTCTGCTTTGCATTAAACAAGTAATGTAGGGCATCTACATGCTTGTCAGGTCTTTTCTTATTGCCCACTAGGCACCTTGGCCAGGTACTGGGGTCTTGGATATAGTGAAGGGAATCCTCCTTTTTTAATTTTACAGTATCCACCAAATGTTCTGTATTTGGAAGACTCCTTCTTAGCAGTTAATTTAGTTACATGCTCAAAAGGCTGTATAAGACAAGGAGTTATGTATTGATGTATTTGTTTGTGGAACAGAGGCGGCAGCAGGATAAAAGTCAATAACATTTTTAAAAATTGCTTGGAGGAAGTGGTGGGCTTCCCCTCCCAAAAGCAGACACGAGATCCTGTCTTCATATAAATCAATGCATTACTTATACGGTACCCCAAAAACAGTGCAACACGTTTCGCAGGCCCAGCCCGCTTCATCAGGCAATACAAGTGGGGACAAAACAGAATTTCATCAATAGCAGGTGTAGCGCCTCACCTGCTATTGACGAAATTCTGTTTTGTCCCCACTTTTATTGCCTGATGAAGCGAGCTGAGCCTGCGAAACGTGTTGCACTGTTTTTGGGGTACCATATAATAAATGTATTGATTTATATGAAGACAGGATCTCGTGTCTGCTTTTGGGAGGCAAGCCCACCACTTCCTCCAAGCAATTTTTTAAATTTTTATTGACTTTTATCCTGCTGGCGCCTCTGTTCTACATACAAATACTCTGTGTCCACTCCTGGTGGAGGGGAGTGCTACCTCCTTTCTTGTTTCTTTACTACAGAGAGCGACTTCTTAATCCTGAGTGAGGACAGGTCTAATCTCCTCACCTGCCTATTGAGTGGTTGCCTGAATGGTAACCACTGGCGTAACAATAGGGGATGCGACCCCTGCTGTCGCGGAGGGGCCCGGGGCCCCCCTAGGGCCCGCCCCGGGGACTTTTTGGGGGCAGGAGGGGTCGCAGCATAAGAGGAAAGCTGTGGCCGCAGATCGGTGGGGAGGGGGGAAATCCCCCCCCTCCCTCACCTCGGGCTCTCCTCTCAGCGCTCCCCTCCTGCAAGCAATCATTGGTGGTGCTCGCGGCGGCGGCGGCAGGCAGGCTGAGCACATACCTCCTTCTGGCCGGTCTCCGATCATCACTAAGTGCTTTATGGAACTTTCTGTGTAAACAGGAAGTTCTATGAAGCACTTAGTGATCAGAGACCTCCGGCCAGAAGGAGGTATGTGCTCAGCTTGCCTGCCGCCGCCGCCGCGGCTGCCACGAGCACCACCAATGATTGCTTGCAGGAGGGGAGCGCTGAGAGGAGAGCCCGAGGTGAGGGAGGGGGGGGAATTTCCCCCCTCCCCACCGATCTGCGGCCACAGCTCTCCTCTTATGCTGCGACCCCTCCTGCCTCCAAAAAGTCCCTGAGCGGGCCCTAGGGGGGGGGGCCCGGATTTTTTTTTTTGCAGGGGGGCCCGGGGCTTTCTAGGTACGCCCCTGATGGTAACCCATGTTTGTAAGTATAAATTCTCTCACTAAACCACTTACCAATTGTCTTTAACATACTACACCATATTGGGCTCTTGGTTTTTTCTATTTTATATATTAATGTATCCACTTGCACATAAACTAATTCTTACATTAGGTTAACAAAATAAAATTATAGTTTGTCATAATACACAATAAAACATGTTTCCCCAGTCTTTATTGTCCATATAGTTGCCCTATCTACTTGTGTTCAGGAGTAATGAAATTATTTTTAAAATTCCTCTCCAGGACACAGTGCAGTGGTAGTGGCAGTGTCAAAGCTGCCATTGCAGGCAGGGCCAAGCCTGGGCGGGTGCTGCGGGTGCATTGCACCCAGGCGCCTGTCTCTGACAGGCGCTGCCCGGCCGCTGCTCATCCCCTGTGGCCGCCGCTCCCTCTATCCCTGTGGCCGCCTCCGCTGCTTCCCCCTCCCTCCTGGTGCCTCTCGATCAGGCGGCGACCAATCGTGCGGGTGCTAGGACCCAGCGCCCGCACTGATACTAGGACCCAGCGCCCGCTCATACTGGTCGGGTCGCCGCTGATCCTGAGGTCTGCAAGGTGAGGGGGGAGTTGGAGCGGCGGTGGCTGGGGGGCTCCCTGTCACTCACTGCCTAAAGGGGCTCCCTGTCACTCACTAGTTAAAGGGGCTCCCTGTCACTCACTAGCTAAAGGGGCTCCCTGTCACTCACTAGCTAAAGGGGCTCCCTGTCACTCACTAGCTAAAGGGGCTCCCTGTCACTCACTGCTCAAACGGGCTCCCTGTCACTCACTGCTCAAACGGGCTCCCTGTCACTCACTGCCTAAAGGGGCTCCCTGCCACTCACTGCCTAAAGGGGCTCTCTGTCACTCACTGCCTAAAGGGGCTCCCTGTCACTCGCTGCCTAAATGGGCTCCCTGTCACTCGCTGCCTAAAGGGGCTCCCTGTCACTCACTGCCTAAAGGGGCTCCCTGTCACTCACTAGCTAAAGGGGCTCCCAGTCACTCACTAGCTAAAGGGGCTCCCTGTCACTCACTAGCTAAAGGGGCTCCCTGTCACTCACTGCTCAAACGGGCTCCTTGTCACGCACTGCCTAAAGGGGCTCCCTGTCACTCACTAGCTAAAGGGGCTCCTTGTCACGCACTGCCTAAAGGGGCTCCCTGTCACTCACTAGCTAAAGGGGCTCCCTGTCACTCACTAACTAAAGGGGCTCCCTGTCACTCACTAGCTAAAGGCGCTCCCTGTCACTCACTGCTCAAACGGGCTCCTTGTCACACACTGCCTAAAGGGGCTCCCTGTCACTCACTGCCTAAAGGGGCTCCCTGTCACTCACTGCCTAAAGGGGCTCCCTGTCACTCACTGCTCAAACGGGCTCCCTGTCACTCACTGCTCAAACGGGCTCCCTGTCACTCACTGCCTAAAGGGGCTCCCTGTCACTCACTGCCTAAAGGGGCTCCCTGTCACTCACTAGCTAAAGGGGCTCCCTGTCACTAGCTAAAGGGGCTCCCTGTCACTCACTGCCTAAAGGGGCTCCCTGTCACTCACTGCTCAAACGGGCTCCCTGTCACTCACTGCTCAAACGGGCTCCCTGTCACTCACTGCCTAAAGGGGCTCCCTGTCACTCACTGCCTAAAGGGGCTCCCTGTCACTCACTGCCTAAAGGGGCTCCCTGTTACTCACTAGCTAAAGGGGCTCCCTGTCACTCACTGCTCAAACGAGCTCCCTGTCACTCACTGCCTAAAGGGGCTCCCTGTCACTCGCTGCCTAAAGGGGCTCCCTGTCACTCACTGCCTAAAGGGGCTCCCTGTCACTCACTGCCTAAAGGGGCTCCCTGTCACTCACTGCCTAAAGGGGCTCCCTGTCACTGACTGCCTAAAGGGGCTACCTGTCACTCACTGCCTAAAGGGGCTCCCTGTCACTCACTGCCTAAAGGGGCTCCCTGTCACTCACTGCCTAAAGGGGCTCCCTGTCACTCACTGCCTAAAGGGGCTCCCTGTCACTCACTGCCTAAGGGGGGTCCAGGCTGGCTAAATATACTGGGGACACTGGCTGTTTGTCATGTGCATTTACTGGTGAAAATCTGTCTCTTATTATGTGCATTTACTGGTGAAAATATGTCTCTTATTATGTGCATTTACTGATGAAAAGCTGTCTCTTATTATGTGCATATACTGGTGAAAAGCTGTCTCTTATTATGTGCATTTACTGGTGAAAAGCTGTCTCTTATTATGTGCATTTACTGGTGAAAAGCGGTCTCTTATCATGTGCATTTACTGGTGAAAAGCGGTCTCTTAATATGTGCATTTACTGGTGAAAAGCGGTCTCTCATTATGTCAGTAAAAATAATCTTTTGTCAGTAAATGTTTAGGTATTTGTCAGTAAAAAATAACGTGAAAGGTTGGCAACACTGGCAGGCTGCGCGGCGCAACGGGAAAGATACAGGCAGCCCACCTCACGCTTGGGCTTGGCGGGGGAGGAGCCGACGACAGCGAGCGAGAGTAGGGTGGCCGCAGGCAGCCATAAATACGCAGTGTGTGACTGCATCGCACTCGCAGTGCCTCTCAATCTGAGTCAGTCCAGAGACTAGCAGACTCGCAGGCAGCCAAAGCCAGCCTGGAGCAAGCCCATGGAAGAGGGGTAGGAATGGGGTATCACATGCATGCGTAAAGAGGTGGAAGGTGTGGGTGTGATTAGGCAGGACATGGGTGTGGTTATGTGGTTAGGCGCGGTTAATTTAACCACTCCCATAGGCGCCAGAGAAAATCTTGCACCCAGATGCCAGACACCCCAGGCTCACCCCTGATTGCAGGGTATGTTAAATACAGTTAATTGAAAGGTTATTCTTTGTCTTCTTACAATCAATGAAGCTTCATACAGAAACTGCTATGCTTTATTCATATCTCTTGCAATTAGTGTTCAAAGAACATTTTTGGAGCTCATTGAGGCATCAGAGAAGTTAAGATAAGCTTCTAAAGTACACTGAAAGTAAGTCTATTAACCCTGTTAGGCACTTTTTTGAAACAGGAGTTTGTTACTAGAAGTTCTTCTGGTGCTGGTAATTTATGGGAGCAAAAGAGTAATTTTGACTGTAGTCTCACTTTAAGAAGAGGTATCCTATACTAATTATTGCACACAATACCATATCCCTTTAAACTTCGAGTCAGGTTCTACATATTTTTCAACATATGCGTTTCGAAATTTACCTTTGCCACCAGAAACAACGTTAGTGAGTCTGGTCATAGGCCGGCCAGCAAATTCAACACCTTTGTTCACTAGAACTTCTTTGAGATCTTTCAGTCCTCGAACCACCACAGCCGGGGTGAAACCCAAGTAGATGCTGTATACAGGACCATATACCTTAGAGAGCTGAGAGAAATGTAGATGTGATTACTGTGAACATTATACAAAAATAGCAAAGCATAATAGGAGGATATACAGAATTGTAGCAATCATTGGCTGTGCAGTTAACTTAACAAAATTGCACTCAAAATGTATTACAGGTGATCCATCACATAGCATTGATACACACAAACCTTTTCTTACCAACATAGACTGAACTATGCTGTCTACTTTTCGATGGGCATAACAGCTCTACATTTTCACATCCTTATTTCCTACATCCTACTGTAATAAGTAGGAGTGTTTCCATCTAGAAGGATATCAGAATCTGAAATGCATGATCACAGGTGCATGTAGACATATACATCCAATTACTAAGTACATCTGTGCTTCCAGGTATGACAGACTCCCTTGAACAATTCCTTTGGCCCCATCTCTTGTCTGCCATGTCTCCTCTTTCATTTACCAGTCTACACTGCAAAAGTTACCCCACCTCTAATGTATAGAGGTGGGGATGAGTCCCTTGTCCTTGACATGGACAAAGGCTTGGTGGAGAGAGATAGGGTTTGTGTAACGATCGGTGACGTATATAACGACCAGGATGAGCTCTATCAGAACAAATAGTCAGTACTTTATTTAAAGTGTGATCACACGTGTTAGGTGCACAGTAATGACAGGAGTACTCCTAAGTGATTGCCCTTGGGGGCTGAGGCGATCATGGACAGAGTGGTCGTACAGGCAAAAATCGGTAACAGAACGGTCAAAGAGAAGTACAAAATCGTCAGACAGAAATCTGAGTCAGGGAGGGGAACACCGAGAGCCCAATATAGTGCAGTATGTTTTTTAAAAATGGATGGAAAATAGTATAATGAGATTTATACTCACAAACGTAGGTTGCCCTCCAGGCAACCACTGTATAAGCAGGTGGGGAGATTAGACCTGTCCCCACTCAGGATTAAGAAGTCGCTCTCTGTAGTTCAGAAGAAAAAGGGGCCAATCCCCTCCACCAAGGGTGGACAACTTTGTGTAGCATGGATACAGAGGCGCCAAAAAGTGTAAAACAAGATAAAAAGTCTAAAAGTGCGGGGGGGGGGGGGGGGGGTGATGGGTGGATCCACCTCTCCCAAAAGCAAACAAGAGAGAATGTTGATTTTTCAACACATAAAGAATTTTTATCCATACACTCCAAACAGTTTTGCAACGCGTTTCGCGGGTTCTACCCACTTCATCAGGCTATGGAACGGAGTATAACACTACAGAGAAAACAAAAGAGAAGGAAAAAAAAAAAAATATATATATATATATATATATGGATATAGCCACTAAACTTCCCTATACAGTATTACCAGGGTGAACGTAACAATCATAGATTCATTCATAAAAAACAGGTTTTAAAGATAACTATGTTAAAATTGTTACCAACAGGATGTGGCTCACACTGAAGTATCCATACTTCAGTGTGTTTTTTATGAATGAATCTAGGATTGTTACGTTCACCCTGGTAATACTGTATAGGGAAGTTTAGTGGCTATATCCATATATATATATATATATATATATATATATATATATATATATATATATATATATATATTCCTTCTCTTTTGTTTTCTCTGTAGTGTTATACTCCGTTCCATAGCCTGATGAAGTGGGTAGAACCCGCAAAACGCGTTGCAAAACTTTTTGGAGTGTATGAATAAAAATTCTTTATGTGTTGAAAAATCAACATTCTCTCTTGTTTGCTTTTGGGAGAGGTGGATCCACCCATCACCCCCCCCCCCCCCCCCCCACTTTTAGACTTTTTATCTTGTTTTACACTTTTTGGCGCCTCTGTATCCGTGCTACAGAAATCTGAGTCAATAGACAGGCAATAGGTCGGCAACTGATCAGATTGGCAAAGGTACAGAATCGTAAGGGAGAAATCTAGGTCGGCCCCTTCACTGCAGCAAGGTAATGATTACGAAGGGTAATTGGCACATGTACATGCCTTTTGTTTTGTTGTTGCAGCTGCAGTGCTGGCAGAAAAATTAGGCAGGCATGTACACACATCACAATGAAGCAATGACCGCCGGCTATATGAGTGTCTCGGGGAGGGCACATTGAAGATAATAAGGTCGTTGCTTCATTGTGGACAGACCAAATTTGATCAGCTGGACAGTCACTGTTGTTCTATCATTGAGCTACCACAGCCCGGTGACCATATGGGCTTGAAAACCGCCACTGCCTGCACTCTCGCCATGGTGCGCTCCAGTCCAGCACGGCCGTCACTACACAAACAGCTGTTTGCGGTGTGTTACACAGTGAGTTTGGTGTGTCAGTGTGAAGCAGTACTCTAATTACACTCCCTGATTGATGTATACACATGCAAGATGTTTTAAAGCACTTTAGGGCTAATCATGTGGAAGTCAATTATATCTTATGTCTATTATCTATTTGCATCATTACAATAGCCCAACCGAGAGTCACCCCATCTGCTGTGAGAGTCCCATGTGGGATTAAATCTGTCATCTTTCTCAGAGAGATGGGGCGGCCACGCCAGACCATTATCCTAGGAGGGATGGAGATCCCTCTTTTGGAATAAGAAAGAAGTAGAGAGAAGGGAGAAAAAACAGAGGTGAAATACAGATCAGAGAAGAAAGAAGAAAGAAGAGAAGAGTAGAGTGGCCTGCCAGCCCCCCAGACCATATAATCCTAAATAGGCGCACAAGGGAACATCCCTTAATTTACAATCCACCATTTGTTGCTTATAGGTTAATATCTTTCCATACCTTTTTAAAAATGTGAATCTTATCCTGCACTACAGCCGTAAGATATTCTAGTTTGTAAATATATTTCACTCTATTTAACACTTCAGAGATATGGGTGGAGAGATGTCTCTCCAATGTTTGGAAATAACACATCTCGTTGCTGTCAGAAAATGATTAAGCAAACGTTGGTTATGGGGTTTCATCTTCGGTACGGGTTTAGCCAACAAGCAGATCCAAGGATCTTTAGGGATTTCTAGACCAGTATAGCGAGTTATTAGCTGGAGAGCATCCGACCAGTAGGTTTGGATTTCCGGGCAGAACCAGAATAGATGGTGAAGGGTACCAGGTTGACCACAGTTCCTCCAGCATGCCGGGGAAAGAGAGGGGTTCCATTTATGTAAGCGAACTGGTGTTTGATACCAAAGTAGCATTATTTTGTATATGTTCTCTTTTGTAAGCACACAAATAGAGGATTTAGATGCGTTTATCCAGATCTTTGACCATGTATCAAGAGTAGTATCTGTTTCCAGTGCATGATCCCAGTATGCCATGTAACGATGTTGGTACTCCAGAGTCTTACGTTGCGGGGAGTTCAGCCACGTATATAGAGAGGAAATTAGTCCTTTTTGTGTGGGTCCTGCATCCCAGATTATTTCAAACTCTGTCTTCTGTGGAAATTCCAACTTGGGGGAGATGGATGCTACGAAATGTCGTATTTGCATATATTGCAGGTAGTTAGCATTGGTAAGTGCTATACGGTCCTTGAGATCATCATAAGTGTATAGCTTCCCTGTAAAAGGGTTCATTAAATCAGAGATAAACCAAATATCATTTTGATGCCATATTGATGTTGTGGTGCGTTTAAGACCTGGGGTAAATCTAGGATTGCCATATATTGGAATCATGACTGATACCTGCGGAAAGAGGGATATACGCCTTCCCACAACTGTCCATAATTTCAAATTGGACCGTAGGGAGGAGTCTATCTCCCTCGCCTCCTTAGGAGGGACATTATTTTTCCATAGGAAAGCACTTGGATGAAAAGGCATAAATGCTTCAAACTCTATTTGTACCCATTTTGCATGGGGTCTTTTCTCAAGCCATGCTACCATCTGCCTAAATTGACTTGCCACATAATAGTTGTAAATATTTGGAGCTGAGAGGCCTCCAAATTGTCTTTGCAGGGTTATTATTTTTTTGGAAATCCTGGGTGGTTTGCTATGCCATATAAAGCGCAGTAGAGCTTTTTGAAGGGGGAGCAGTATAGATTGCGGTATCCACATAGGTATTGTGGAAAATATATATACTAGCTTAGGCAGGGAGTTCATTTTAAACGCTGTCATACGACCAAACCAGGAAATGTTGTAGTCTTTCCATTTATTTAGGTCTTTAATGATGCGATTGATTAAGGGGGAAACATTAAATTGAAGTAATTTCTTGGAAACATGGGGAAGATGAATTCCCAAATATTTAAGGGTGTCTTTCTGCCATCTATATGGAAACCGCAACCTCAGACCGTCCACCATTTGGGGGGAAAGATAAAAGGAGAGAGCTTCCGTTTTGCTATCGTTTATTTTATAGTTTGAGAGGTAGCCAAACTTAGAGAGCTCTGCATGCATGTTAGGAAGAGATATATGTGGACTGGTTACTGATATTAACACATCATCTGCAAAAAGCGAGATTTTGTATGCATTTTCCCCAATTTTTATCCCTGTTATATCGGGGTTGTCCCGTATCCGAGCTGCCAGAGGCTCTATAGAAAGAGCGAAAATCAGGGGGGACAGGGGGCAGCCCTGACGGGTGCCATTAGAAATTGAGAAATATTGGTGGGGGTCTGTAAATGGGATTTTTAAGGCTACCTGGGGATTGGAATATAATTTGTAAAGGGTGTTCAGAAATTCTGTTTATTGGAGGTTATATATCTCGGAGAAATATTCCCTAAATATCTGGGCTATATGGCGGAGATCATGTTGTATCACTCCCTTTTTATCTTTAAGGGAAAGGACTGCATTACGTGTTTTCATATCCCTAAGTTTTTTGGCTAATAATGTATGGGCCCTATTCCCTTTCTCATAGAACATTTGCCTTGTGAAGAGCAGAGACCTTTCTACTGAAGTATATTGAAGATCAGCTAATTGTTTGCGCAGATCTTCCAGTTTGTAAAATAACTGTTTGGAGGGACTTTTTTTATGAGATTCTTCTAGTGTAGTAATTTGAGTGAGGAGATCTGTTACTTTTGCGAGGGCTACTCTTTTCCTTCTGCTTGCTATTGCGATGAGTTTACCCCTAATGCTTGACTTATGAGCTTCCCAGACAGTGGAGTAATCAGTTACAGATCCTGTATTTATTTGGAAAAAGCTATTTAAGCTCTCTAAAATATCTTGGTAAACTTCCTCATCTAAAAGTAAGCTGTCGTTCAGCTTCCAAACCGAGGGGATTTTTGGGTTGTTTGCCAAGTTTAAGGTTAAATCTAATGGGGCATGATCTGACCAGGAAATTGGGCCTATCTCGGAAGCAATTAAAGTATTCAGCAAGGCAGGGGTTATAAAGAAATGATCTATTCTGGTGTAAGTGGAAGTGTTATGTGAATAGAAAGTGAAATCTGTGTCTCCTGCATGCAAAGCTCTCCAAGCATCACACAATCCAAACTGTTTCTGCAGCAGCCTGAAATTCTTAGCAGTTTTACAAATAGTGGAGAAATTGGAGGGAATGACCTCGGATCTACGGTCCCTTGTAGGGAAGCTTTTTAGGTTAAAATCCCCCCCTATAATCACATTTGGACATTTTAACTGTTCAACTTTCTTGAATATTTTTTCCAGAAACTGTAGCTGATGGGCGTTTGGTGCATATACAACCACCAGTGTAATTTCTAATCCATGCAAGGAACCTTGTATTATTATGAATCTACCTTTTGGATCACTGCATTCAGTCTCAACTTGAAATGGGCATCTGCTATGTATTAAAAGTGCGACACCCGCTTTTTTTTCCGCAGCGCTAGCCATAAAAGAAGTTGGATAAGCCTTACTTTTCAGATATCCCGGTCGCCTAGAGGAAAATCGAGTTTCCTGAAGAAAAACAAAG
Source organism: Hyperolius riggenbachi (assembly GCF_040937935.1). Lineage (NCBI taxonomy): Eukaryota > Metazoa > Chordata > Amphibia > Anura > Hyperoliidae > Hyperolius > Hyperolius riggenbachi. The sequence goes on along the minus strand of NC_090656.1, from coordinate 171,796,992 downwards.
TCTGCGCCGATGCGTTCTAGATCCGTAATGCTAAATATCGTTTGCGAACCGAATTGAGCCCTTTGGCATTAAGTGTAACTAGCTTTACCATAATAAAAAGTTATATAAGCCAACTTTAATTATGCAGTGAGCCCAGCTTAGGAAGATCCACAGCATGTTATCTAACACCAAACATGTGATAAAGGATGGCTGGCAGGCAAGATATTCAGAGAATGAGATAAAGGAAGGAAAGAGAAGAAAGAGGAAAAGATAGAATAGAATCAGGAAAAGATCAACCCCTAAATTTAGGGGAACAAACCTCTTAATATTTTCATGAACTGAATTTTGCATGGTAAACAACAGTGAAATAACCATAATCTGTATATGCAAAGCCATCAAAACATTTTTAGAGAGAACAAGGGTATACATATCCCTTGTGTGGGTGCGCCCCACTGCACACCCATAGAGGGAATGCATGCTGGCACCTTGCGGCCGAGTCTCCCGGAGCCGCACCGACGGGCTGTATAATATAATACTGCATACTTATGACCGTATCACGCCAAAAACTTTACGGATTTCAAAAAAAATAAACCTGAATTGTGAGAAGAAAGATTTAGATAACGTCCTGGTTCCATGCTTAAGTGGCTGGGACTTCAGGTGAGAGGCAGGGTGGTGATGCTGTTTGATCCCGGGATTTAGCGGGAGAACCATTTGTTTGGGATTGAGATTCGACTTTCCCCGGCATGCGTAGACCTAAGCCTTTGAGTAAATCCGGTGCATCTTCCGGAGCAGAGATGGCGTGGTACCTGCCTTCCTTGACCGCAATCAACTTAAAGGGATATCCCCATCTGTATTGGATGTCGTTTTCCCGTAATAGTGCTGTAACAGCTTTAAGCTTGCGGCGTTTAGCCAATGTGATAGGGGATATGTCATTAAAGATTTGTATATCGTGGTCACGAAATTTGTAAAAGTTAATATTGCGTACCTTCATGGCCACCTTCTCTTTCGCTTCGTAGTAGTGGAAGCGGACTATTATATCCCTAAGTTGAGGAGCTCCTTCTGGACGCGGCCCTATCGCCCGGTGGGCTCGGTCAAACCGCCACATGTCCTGTGAGATGTCCGGGTCAATGTCTGTAAATAGATCTGTCAGGTACTGTTTGATGTCCGGGGGCTTAACAAAGTCCGGCACCCCTCTTACCCTTAAGTTTGACCTTCGATCTCTGTTCTCATGATCTTCCATAGAGCGGTGTAGTTCCCCGACTGTATCCGTTAGTCTATCGTTCTCCTCCTCAAGGTATGCGCAGCGTTGTTCCAAGGCCGCGACTGATTTTTCCAGTGCCGTGGTCCGCGCCAGTGAGGACTTAACATCCGAGCGTTGGCCTTCCAGGGCTGAGGAGATCGCATCTTTTATTGTACCCGATATCTTTGTGTGCAGGTCGGATAAGCAGGTTTCTAGTATGGCTCTAGTTATAAAGTCCAAAGTATCGGGTGACTCCTCGCCATGCTGAGATTTAGAAGACGCCATCTTGGTTGTAGGCGGAGGCTTGGTAGGCTGGGAGAAATATGCCTCAATTTTCTTTTTAGAAGCCGATCTGCCCCTCTTCTTCGGTCCCATATGAATCAGTGCTCGATGAGGAACCGGGACAAGCCTTTTTAGTTCAGGTAAGCCAGGTGTATGACGTGGTTGGGTCTATCTTAAGCCAGCCATCGGCGGAGCTCCCAGGTTAAGCGGTTATCTTGCTCAGCGCCGCGCATGCGCCCCCGACATAAGTCTAATATTGTTTCCAGTACAGGAAAAGTTAAGAAACTCCAGTTGTTATCTATGCAAAAAAAGCCATTGAACTCTACAACTTTCAAAGTGGCAGAGAGCTCTGTTATCTGAAGCTTGTTTTCTCAACTGTCTTTCACTGTATTGTTTTTTCTTTTGCAGAGAACAGCACTCTTAAGGTGCGTACACACGCCTGATTTATTCAAACGGCCCGTGGGGCGGCCGTTCAGGGCGGCCACCGAGCGGATCAGTCAAAACCAGCCTTATCAGCCTGCCAACAGACTGTACACACAGGGAAACTGTCGCTAGAACGGCCTCCCCGCTGGCGAGTCTGACGACCCGTCGTTTGTATAAATCAGGCATGTGTACGCACCTTTATTATTATTTATTTATAAAGCGCCAACATATTCCGTGGCACTGTACAATGTAAGAAAACAAACAAGGGATGCATAATGATACAGACAATAATATACATCAGATATGCACACTGATACAAAATACAGAACTGCTGATTACAATAGCAAATGTAACGTTTGCGGAACTATTTCGCGCAGGACGCGCGCTGACACTGTGGGAATCCTCCACAAGCGTGTAAAATATATATAACCCAGCTATGGTGCTATGCACCTGTAGAGGGAGATTCCCACCAGCAGATGGAGCTGTGGAGTACAGATGGCCACAGCCTCTGTACTGCCACAGATGCTAGATGGGAATTGCATGAGTTGAAGCAATGCAGGGCAAGATAGCCCTTAAAGAGAGAGAGCACAGAGACAGTTTGAATGTGTGTCCACCAATCTAGTTGCCACCCAGCGACGGTGAACACACACCAGTAGAAACAAAGTATGAACGCAATCGCAAGAGTGGCAATTGCCAAAAGCGACACAAGACTGAAGGAGCACAGAGATAGACTGTATGTGTGTCCACCCTAACTACACACACACACAAACACAAAATAGAGAACGTGAACGCTTGCTTAACGGTTACCTCACCGAGCCTACAGCAAGCGTTCGTACAAGACAAGACAGAGAAAAGGAGTAGCCAGCAGCAACCACTCCCAGACAGACAGAGCGATTCCCTGTCGACCGCCGCTGGCGACAAGGCAATCGAGGAAGAGCAACAGAACAAGGCAATACAAATAATACAATGTGACTGCACTAAAGGAATGCCTAGTGCAGTCCCAAGGAATTACTCTAAGATAATCTTTAGCAACCGATAGCAAAGCTGACACTCTAGGAGTGTTTGCAGAAACAAACCTTCATGACCAGCAAAGGATTCTGGGAGCACATGGTATTTATACTGCAAGGCTTCAAAGGAGGCAGCAAGGCAATTTGCATGACAAATGTATGCAAATTCCTCAGCAGCAGAGCAGGTCTGAAACTTGCAAAGTGAAGATAGGTCTCTTTTCCAGAGACCTGCAGCCCTCAGACTTAAGGAATGGACAAACAGCTGTCTGCCCGTGCAGACAGCTGAGCATATCATTACAGCAAATTTGCCATGATGACTAAAATGTATAAATGTCTAAAAGAGTGCAAGCAATTAAATTAATAACATTCCATGACACAACAGGGTGAGAGCCCTGCCCTTGCGAGCTTACAATCTAAAGGAATGGGGTGGAAACAAGAGGTGGGGAAAGTATACAGTATATGTACAGGCAGTGCGTACTTAGGTTATTTACTGGTTGCATGGCCTAAGATAGAGAGTATGCTTGCTGGAAAAGGTGGGTTTTGAGGGAGCGTTTAAAGATTTCAAAGGTGGGAGAGTGGCGGATGTGCTGTGGAAGGGCATTCCAGAGGAGGGTTGAGGCACGTGAGAAGTCTTGTCTTGAAAGGAAGTAATTGTAGAAGAGGATAAAAGAAGCTCGTGTGCAGATCTGAGATTGCGGTTGGGTCGATATCTGGAGACTAGTGAGGAGATGTACAGGGGAGAGCTTTGTAGGTTAGGGTTAAGAGTTTGAACTGAATCCTCTGGTTAATTGGTAGCCAGTGAAGAGCTTGACAGAGGGTCAGCAGAGGAAGAGCGAGAGGAGAGATGAATGAGTCGAGCAGCAGAGTTTAGTACAGATTGGAGCGGTGTTAGTCGCTTAGTTGGAAGTCCACCAAGCAGTATATTGCAATAGTCCACTCGAGGTATAATAAGAGCATGTATTAACATTTTGGTTATGTCATGAGAGAGAAAAGGTTGGATACGTGCTATGTTTTTGAGTTGGAGATGACAGGAGCTGGTTAGGGAGTTGAAGGGAAGAATAAATGAGAGAGAAGAATCAAATATTACCCCCAAGCACCGTGCTTTGGGAACTGATGTTATAGACATGTTAACATTTATTGTAATATCAGGCAAAGAGGTGGACAGGGAGGGTGGAATGACTATTAGTTCAGTTTTATTCATATTAAGTTTTAACCACTTTACCCCCGCCCGTACGGATTTCTCCGTCCCTTTTTCCATCCTTTAATCCCCATGGACGGAGAAATCCGTACTTTGCGCACTCCCGCCGCTGCCCGCGCTCCCGCTCGTAAACACGCCACCGGCCGCTCGTAAACACGCTGCCCGCCGCTCGCCCGGAGATCAATGAACGGGAAAATCCATTCCCGTTCGTTGATCTAAGCCCCGCAATGATCCGCTGCTCTCCGATGAGCAGCGCGATCATTGTGAAAAAAAAAACACTTACCCAGCCTCCTAGTACTTCCTCCAAGAGTCCGGAAGGACTCTTGGAGGTCGCATTAAACAAAAAGTTACTGTGGCCATCTTGTGGCCAAATAGTAAAACTACACCCTAAACATTTTTCACATACAAATAAATTACTTTTACACAAAAAATTAAATCATTACCTCCCACACTCCCAATTTTATTTTTTTTGTAATTAAAAAAAAATTAAAAAATGTACAATAAAAAAAAAATACATAAATAGTTACCTTAGGGACTGAACTTTTTAAATATTTATGTCAGGAGGGTACAACACTGTTACTTTATAAACTATGGGCTTGTAATTAGGGATGGACGCAAAACTGAAAAAAATGCACCTTTATTTCCAAATAAAATATTGGCGCCAAACATTGTGATAGGGACATAATTTAAATGGTTTTATAACCAGGACAAAAGAGCAAATACATTTCATGGGTTTTAATTACAGTAGCATGCATTATTTAAAAACTATAATGGCCGAAAACTGAAAAATAATAAATTTTTTCCCAAATTTTTTCCTATTTTCCCATTAAAACACATTTAGAATAAAATAATTCTTGGCATAATGTCTCACCTAAAGAAAGCCTAATTGGTGGCGGAAAAAACAAGATATAGTTCATGTCATTGCGATAAGTAATGATAAAGTTATAGACGAATGAATGGAAGGAGCGCTGAAAGGTGAAAAGTGCTCTGGTGGTCAGGGGGTAAAACCCCTCAGCAGGGCCGGGCCGACACATAGGCTCAGGAGGCTGGAGCCTCGGGGCGGAGCTCACTGCTGTGTGGGAGGGGCGCAAGGAGCAGGTCTGTGTATTGCCTGGCTTGGCTTGCCGCCCACTACCCCCGCTGTGTATGCTGCACTCACCACTTTGCTGGCTGCAGTGCTGGCTGGCTGCTGGGGAAGACGAGCAGAACAGATGAGCTGTATATAATCAGCTTTCTGCTGCTCGCTGTCCCCAGTCTTTCCTGGCTGCGTGTGTATAGAGAGCGCCCCTCCCCTCCTCTCTTCTTCATGTGACACTGACTGAGGGGCGGGGCTGAGCACTGTAACCCGGGCATTTCGATCTACATTCTACAATGAAGACTGGAAGAGAAGAGATAGCTATGCGGGGGAAGGGGGGAGAGACACTGCAGGGAGAGGTATGTTCAGACCAGAATATGCACACATGATTCTGCTCTTCTCCAGCCCACACACTGCCTGTGTTCCTGGTGCTTGCATGATAGATCAGTTTCCCTAATGCTGCCTTGTTTGTGCACTACAGGAAACACTCAGCTGAGCTCTCTCTCTCTCTCTCTCTCCTTCCCTGTCCCTGAAGCTGCTGCATGAGTATATCGAGGTTTTAAGATTACAGGAATAACTGCAGCTTTTTAACACCCCAGAGCTGGGCAAAGGAGAGCACAGGGGGGAGTGACTATGTGCTGTGTCAGGTGTGTGATAATGCTGGCTTCTATGTCACCAACTCCCCTGCCCCTCTCCCATTCCCTATCACTCTATTTCTCCGGCATCAGGCTATATTCTGTGGGGGTGTCCTGGGGATAAAAACACACTTACCTGGGGCTTCTATCAGCCCCCTGTAGCAGTAATGTCCCACACCGTCCTCCTCCGATCCACCGTTCTCCCCCGCCGGCTCCGGGCAATTATTCGTCTGACGACAGACGAATAATGCGGGCTCTCGTTCGTGTCAGTGGAAGCTTACTGCGCAGGTGCAGTACAAAGGTTTCTCGTACTGCGCCTGCGCAGTAAGCTTTTGATGATGCCGGCGGAAGCGAGCAGGCGCGCGGCCATTGGCGCCCAGCCGCAGTTGAAAGCGTGCCACGCTGGACTGGAGCCGGCGGCGGAGAATGGCGGATCGGAGGAGGACTGCGTGGGACACTACTGCTACAGGGGGCTGATAGAAGCCCCAGGTAAGTGTCTGTATTTAACCCCAGGACACCACCACAGAACCCCTTTAACCTCCCCCCAAGGACAAAGGAAAACAGAGAAATGCACCCTGTATGTATTTAGAGAGTTTAGCCTGTCTAATTCCCCCTCATCTGTGACTAATCACAAGTTGTAGTTTGATCTCACCCCTGTGCCTCCTGATTGCCATGGCAGATAAGACATATAAGCTCATTTAAAAGCTGAGGATATTAGCAATGTCTGCTTCCATGAAAGCAGGAAGTAGACACACTGCAGATTTATTGCAGGATTTGTATCAGCTGTAACATCGAAATTTTTTTCTTTAAAGGTTATTATACTGTTGCCTATCTTTTAGAGCAGAGAGGAAGTTCAGGTCCGCTTTAAAGTGGCCACTACCGATACAATTTTCCGGACAATCAGTCATCCTAGACCACTAATGACAGCTTGCTGGTATATCTAATTCGATCAAATTGATGGAATCGATCCAAAAAAGTATCAATTCCATTAATCTGAGCAAATTGGATAGCAGCTTTTCTTTCATTAGTGGGTCCGAAAGATCGTTTCTGATCAATGTTATCAAATCAGACGATCAATCATCTGGAGAATTGTATAATTAATGGCCACTTTAAGTATTTATATAGTGATGATGCCCTCCATAGCACTTTGAAGAGTACATAGCAATATTGCTGATTATTCTCAGAGCTTAAACTGTAATCCTACCATAGTTATAGTGTAAAAAGTCTCTACCATATTAATATGTATTTATATAGCACTGACATGTTCTGCAGCACTTTACAGAGTACATAGTCATGTCACTGACTGTCCTCAGAGGAGCTCACACTCTAATCCTACCATAGTCATAGTCTAATGTCCTGCCATATTATTATTATGTATTTATATAGCACTGACATCTCCTGCAGCACTTTACAGAGTACATAGTCATGTCACTGACTGTCCTCAGAGAAGCTCACATTCTAATCCTACCATAGCCATTGTCTAATGTCCTACCATGTTATTTATGTATTTATATAGCACCGACATCTTCTGCAGCACATTACAGAGTACATAGTCATGTCACTGACTGGCCTCAGAGGAGCTCACAATCTAATCCTGCCATAACCATAGTCTAATGTCCTACCATATTCACATTATTATGTATTTATATAACATTGACATGTTCTGCAGCACTATACAGAGTACATATTCATGTCACTGACTGTCCCCAGAGGAGCTCACAATCTAATCCTACCATAGTGTAATGTGTCCTACCATATTATGTATTTATATAACACTGACATCTTCTGCAGCAGTACTGTATACAGAGTATATAGTCATGTCACTGACTGTCCTCAGAGGAGCTTACAATCTAATCCTACCATAGTCATAGTCTAATATCCTACCATATTATTATTATGTATTTCTATAGCACTGACATCTCCTGTGTTGGATTCAATGTGTTTGATCTTTGTAAGCTTACTGCTCACTCAGTCATCAGAGAGCTGCACATGCGCAGTAAGCTTACGGAGCAGGGGGGGGGGGGGCGCACTTGGGCAGCTCAGCCTCTGTTGATTGTGGACCTTGTCCCAGCCCTGCCCCTCAGTGGTGAAGTGGTTAAGAAGCGAGAGGACATGAAAGAGGATATGGTGGACAGGCAGTCGGGAACCTGTGTGAGGAGGGAGCTAAGGTCTGGGGCCGAGAGGTACAGTTGTGTATCATCAGCATATAGGTGGTATTGAAAACCAAATGAGTTGATCAAGTTACCAAGACCGTGCATGTAGATGGAAAAGAGGAGGGGGCCGAGGACAGAGCCTTGAGGTACCCCTACAGACAGAGGATGTGAAAAGGAAGCCTGATCTGAATAAGAGACAGTGAAAGACCTTCCAGAGAGGTAGGAAGATATCCAGGAGAGAGCGAGGTCCTTTATTCCTATAGAAGAAAGGATTTGTAGGAGTAGAGTGTGGTCGACAGTGTCAAATGCTGATGACAGATCTAGAAGGATGATTTTACAGAGCAGGCTAGTGAACTTTTGAACTGACTAGTGTGTAAACTGCAAATACTAGAGAATGATGTGATGTTATAAAAAAAACTGTATAACTGAAAATAAAAATATGAGAATATTTTCTTTGCGACTAATGTTCTAGTAATTACCTGTACTACACAACCAATTCATTATATCATATATTTTTTTTGTTTCAGTGTCAATTAAAAAAACAGCCTGTGTACAAATCAATACTAGACTCTAGACTCTTCCACGATGATGACATGCGCACTCGGAAGAGACCTAACACTAACTGACAATTAAACATAGTTAAATGGTCTACACATTTTTTCCCAAAGAACAGCAAGAAATAGGCAGCGCTCCTAGCCTGCAAATGAAATTAAACCAACAGAGATGTGCAGAGCCCCCCAGGGACTTATACACACCTTGAATGCAAATCAGATATAAACTATGCAATAATCCCTAATCTAAATAAATTGAATGCAAACTGATATACATGAATGCAGCTAGCCACAAGTATACTTACATTTTTTGTACAACAGGAGGAAATGTCAACGCTTTTAAATATAAGCTGCAACTGAATTGATCATCTGCATAGATGTGCAGAGTAGAGTTGGGCCGAACCTCCGATTTTCGGTTCGCGAACCGGGTTCGCGAACTTCCGCGGAAGGTTCGGTTCGTGTTAAAGTTCGCGAACCGCAATAGACTTCAATGGGGATGCGAACTTTGAAAAAAAATAAATAATTATGCTGGCCACAAAAGTGATGGAAAAGATGTTTCAAGGGGTCTAACACCTGGAGGGGGGCATGGCGGAGTGGGATACACGCCAAAAGTCCCCGGGAAAAATCTGGATTTGACGCAAAGCAGCGTTTTAAGGGCAGAAATCACATTGAATGCTAAATGACAGGCCTAAAGTGCTTTAAAACATCTTGCATGTGTATACATCAATCAGGTAGTGTCACATTTTCTAGTACGTCTTTTTGGAATAGTTTGAAAAAATCGATAAGAACTTTAGGGAATACTTCAGTGTTATCGGCTGCAGGAAATTTATTATTACATCCTATATTCCTTTTGTTTATTATAATAATATTTTGTATTATATGTCAAATACTTTTAGCATTTAGAATTAGGAAATTTTATAGACTAATCAAAATAGAAATTAGGGAAATGGAATTGTATATCAGAACTATAATTCAAAGGAAATTAAGACAATTGATTAATGTGGACAGAGATTTTGGAGATAGAGGAGCTTTGCCAAATCTTCATAGACCAGTATGAATGGATACGAATGTGACGTGAATGGGAATTATGTATGATTTTAAAATATTATAATATTTTCAAGGGGGAGATATGAAATATTATATTTTGATAAAGTTTAATTGACAAGGATCCTGTTGATTAGACTTATGTCTGAGGTTATTTAATTAGTGGAAGTAATCTCCCATTTGGAAATATTGTAAGGTGAACCAGGGATTGTGGAGATATGGTTTTGCTTCCAGTCTAGTACAAGAATCTTTGTCATCATTTCTCTGTCTTAAAAGTTGTTATGCCACTCCAACCCCCCATGGTAACAGGAGATACTGTCTCCCCCACAAGGTAGCTAGCCATCTGGCTTCTATTATTGAGGGTTGGAGGATGGGAAATTCCTTTGCCAGCACTGGACAAAGCAGCCTGTTTAACTCTCTTTCAAACCTTGAATAGGAGTTACCCAAGAATTCTAACAAGAATGTATTTGTACAATAACTATAGCATCTTTAGAATAGTGAGTTATATGTAAGAACATATATATAGTTAGTAATGAGTAGATAGATTATAATGAGTACATTTGTTTAGTATAAGCTTATATGTGTTAGCAAATAGAACTAAGTATCATTTGAATCAACCAATCAGAAGGCAGCTTGGAATGTGAGACGTCAGAAGTTCGGTTGTTATTTAAATAAGGAGAAGGGGGGTTGAGCTAGCACACACACGCTGGTCATGCTTAGATGAACTTTGGACTGAGGCACACACATCTAAGTCCTACTATTCTCACAAACATTTCAAGACAAAGAAACTTTATTTAATTCTTATTTTATTTAAGATCTTTAATAACTCTTTTATTTTACTTAGAAGACTTGTACTATGGACTTTGTATATTTATAAGCTGAAACAATAAACCTCATTAAAAGGTGATTTTTGTTCAACGCCTATCTCTGACTGGAGAACAAAGACATTTGCTTGGAAAAATTCATAAAAGCTTCTATTTAACATAGTGGCGAGCCAACAAAGGACTTGGAAAACAATAGTTTCACTTTCATCACGGGGGAAGATTGATATTTGGAAGAATTTTTATTCATTTTTTTTTTAACTTTGATTTTGGCGGGAAAAAATCTTCCTATCTCTGAAAGTGTTGGAAGTTTTCCAAGAGAATCTACAGAGGCTTAAAGTGACGGTTTTCCAGAGGCCATCGACTAGAGTCTGATAAGTATGGATTTTATTAATTTTTCCGCAGAGAAGAGTGATTTGGTGTTTAAGGATTTAGGGACATGTACTAAAGATTCTGAGTTGTGGATTTCTATGTATAGCCAATGCATGGCTGCTAATGAAGAAATAGATTCTTCTAGATTTACTTTGTGTAAGATTAAAAAGAAAACGAAAAATGTGATGAAGTTAGTACAGATGTTTAATTCTTTGATTATTGGTGAGGCAAAGGAGTCGCAAGTTGCCACAGATGTGCAATCTGCATCTCAGATTTGTACGGTTCAGCAAGAGTTAGTGGGATGTCCAAACTGTGACATTTTAGCAGCATATTTAGAAGAATTGGAGAAGCAATTAGAATTGAGGACACAGCAAATGCTAGAAATGCAGAGAAAAAATATTTTTGTGGTGACTAAATCTGGAATAGACACAGACCCAATAGTTTCTCCATTAAGGGCTCCACCTAGTGGTTGTCCTAGTAAACAGCATGTATTTCCAGATCCATTGACATGTGTTGAGGGTGACAGCAGCATGAATGCTGAAAGTAAAGAGGATAAAGAAGAAGAGCTTACTCACAGGGAATTAATTAAAAAAGAAATGCTAGATAGAGCTAGAAAATTAAAATTAAAAATACATGATCAGTTGATGAAGATATTTAAGATGCTTCCACCTTTTAATAAAAGTTTGGATGCCGTGGAATTGATTACGATATTTGAAGATTTCACGGACCGTTTTAATTTGTCTCAATTACAGAAAAATACTGTGTTCCGTTTGTGGTTACCTAGTCACATGAGTAAACGTTTAGAACCAAGTGTTATTTTGTCAGCTGGAGGTGATGAAAGACACCACACTGAGGATGATAGACTCAGACAGTTATTAAAGTTCATGACAGGAGATGAAGTTCCAAATTTGGAGTTGTTAGAGTCATTAAAGGCTACTCTTGAAACTGATCCTTTTGAGTTCAAACAGAAATTCTTAAAGATATATAACATGTTGTTTACAGTAGAGGATGAGTCAGATTCAGCTTTAAGGAAAGCTTTTGTTAAGAAATTTCAGTATTTAGATCCCATCTCAGCTACTATAGCGGTAGAAAAAGAGAATCTGAATCAAATAGCTGCGTTCATTGACAAAATCCGCAGGCAGATCAGAACTAAGAATATCAAAGCTAAAATTTCTGCTAATAAAAATGTTGAAATGCAGGGAGGAGATTTGGGTAAGGTCTCTTCTACAAAACCAGCTGATGCTGCCCCCTGCAGGAATGAGAAGGAGAAGCAGTCATACCAAAGATCTCCAATGGTTTGTTATTATTGCAATAAGCCTGGACACATTAAATGGAAATGTTATAGATTTTTGAATGATGTGCAAATGCGGAAGAACTTTGGCAAAGAAAATGGATTGGTCAATTTTCAATCCAAACCTTCTGCTCCTGCTGCAGAGGTAGAAGTTCAGGCATCTTCACCATATGCACCTCTGATCAAACAGTTACATGAAATCAAGATCAGCTATGATGGTAATGATGATAATGACAGGTTTCAGTCAGTGGGGTTGTTAAAAACTCCATGACTAGCAGAGGTTAAACCGATCAGGAATTTGGAATTTGTAGCACCTTTGTTTTTAGACAATTGCGGAAGACCATTTGTAAAAGCTATTTTACAGGGGGAGGAGTTTCTATTTTTGCTAGACACAGGCGCTCAGATCAGTGTCACAACAAAAGATTTGCCATTACAGCCTGGGGCAAATACATGCGCAGTTGTGGGCTTTGACGGGAAAACAGGAAACAGAGCTACTTTGTGCAAAAATGTGTCTTTTGAAATTCCAGGTTATGTGCAGACTGAAATTGATATTTGGCATTACAAAGGGGCGGAATCGATAATTGGATCGGATGAAATGACGAAAAGAGGCTGGGTTTTGGACCTGGGCAATGCAGTAATTTGGAAAGATTCTATCAACCGTAAACCTGTGTTGCTAGACCCTAACGATTTCCATGAAGTGAGTAGCATTTGCATGACAGAAGTCAAAACCACCTGTCGTAAATGGCCTGAGGTGGATGACAATCCAAGTTTGACAGCTGTCATACAAAGGTATCCTCAGTTATGGGCTCAGTTTCGAAGTGAAGTGGGGACTATGAAAGATGTTGTAGTGAATATTGAGGGCAGAGATCCTCCCCCTCAAAAGCAGTACAAATTGCCGCCAGATGCGATTGAACCGATCGGGAAACTAATTAAAGATCTATTAGATCAAGGCGTTATAAGAAAGGCAAATTCTGTATGTAATTTTCCGGTTTGGAGTATTGTCAAGCGCGATCAAACGTATAGATTTCTGTTGGACTTACGTATGCTTAATAAATATACTCCAAACATTACGACGATAGTTTCCAGCACGCCTGATGTCATGTCAAAATTGTCAGCTAATGCCAAATACTTTTCAAGTCTGGACATAGCCAATGGATACTTCTCCATTAAATTGGCAAGAAGTTGTCAATACAAATTCGCTTTTAGTTACAACAACGAACAATTTGTATTTACACGTCTGCCTCAAGGTTTTCATTCTTCAAGTTCAATTTTCTGTCAAGCGATGACAAAGGTTTTGTCAAAATTTTCGAGGCCAGATTGTATTATATCCTACATCGATGATATTTTACTTTTTAGTGAGACAGAGAGTGAGCATTTGCAACTGCTAGATGAATTGTTCATGATTTTGTCAGAAGCAGGTCTGAAATTAAATACCAGCAAGGTAAAACTTTTGAAAACTGAAGTGGAATTCTTGGGAGTGAAAATAGCCCATGGTGTAAGACAGCCATTGCAGGAAAGGGTTAAAGCAGTCATGTCACTTCCCATTCCAACCAATCACAAAGCACTGAGACAATTCCTTGGTCTTGTAAATTACTCGCGAGAATTCATAGAAGGCTTTGCTGAAAAAGCAGCGGTTTTGTATGAATTGTTGCAAGGAGAAAGTAAAGATTGTTTTGGCCCATGGGAAGATCGACACATGCAGGCATTTGAAAATTTGAAAAAGGCTTTGCAAAATGCACCAGCACTAGCAACAATTGATAAGTCACCAGAGGCTAGTTTTGCTATTCAAGTGCATGTTTCAGATGTGTCCATATCAGTGGTTCTTTTACAAAAACAAAGTGGAAACTGGAGAATATTGGGATATTTCTCTAGACTGTTGACACCTGTGGAAAAAGGATTTGATGTTTGTGTCAGACATCTGCTGGGAGTTTATTATGCAGTGAAGGCAACTGAACATATTGTGGGATTTAATAACATTATTTTGCAGACTCCCCATTCTACTTTGAAACTTTTGCTAGAGAGGAATTTGCCAGGCGTGACTAACCAAAGATTCAATCAGTGGTTATTAGCTTTGTCGACAAAACAAATCCAGGTAGATCACAATGCTAAGTACATTCTTCCTCAACTTATGGAGTATCAAGGGCAAGAACATGTATGTCCTTGTGAGGGTTCAGAAACTTTTCCTTCTCTCTTCCGGCGGGAGGAGCAAAGGTCTGATGAACCAGTGTTTGTAGATGGTTCGAGACATCAAGTTGATGGGAAGTATTGTACCGGCTATGCGATCTGGTATCCTAAGAGAGGTTATGCGATTCAGCATAAATTACCTGGTCATTACTCAGCACAAAGAGCAGAATTGCAAGCTGTCAAAACAGTGCTGGAATTGGATGAAAAGGAGAATAAGAATCCTTTAGTGATTTACACTGATTGTTCTTGGTTGACACGTTCATTGCTAGATTATTTGCCAATCTGGAAGAGAAGAGGTTTTGTAGATTCATCTAACAAGGCTCTTGTGTATAAAGACATGTTACAATCGATTATCGAGATTGCAGAAAGAAATCCTTTAGCTTATGCGATTATAAAGGTTCCCGCTCACAGGAAAGATGATAGTGAGTTGTCTGAAGGTAATAATTTGGCAGATATGTTGGCCAAAGAAGCAGCAATGAGAGGCGTAGAGATAGAACAGGAAAAGTCTAAATTGATTGTCGCAGCTGTCAGAAAAGATGATGATGTCACAAAGGTATCTTTTGCAGCAGAGCAGGCTAAAGATCCTTCTTTAGTGGCTCAAATGACAGATCCTAAATCTCCTTTTGTTTGCAAGGATCAAATGTTGTTTTACGAATTGAGAGGAATTCTGTATCCAGTAATTCCCAAACATTTACAAGTGGAATTTGTTAAATTCAATCATAGTAGTTTGGGACATTTGGGCCAGGAAAAGTTGCTAGAAGTTTTGAAGGAGAAGTTCTATTGGGAGAAAATGGAAGAAACAGTGCAGAATGTAGTTCAATCATGTTTGATTTGTGCACAGATAAATCCCAGGCCAAAAGGACAGAAACCACCTCTGCAGAGAACTCCACCTGCAGATGGTCCTTGGTCTACATTGCAAATTGATTTTATAGGTCCATTGCCTATGGGTAAACAAGGTTTGAGATATGCATTGGTAGTGGTTGATGTTTTTTCAAAATGGGTAGAAGTTATTCCCTTGAGAAAAGATGATGCATTGAGTACGGCTAGGGCTCTAGTCAGTCATGTGTTTGCAACATGGGGAATTCCACAAAAATTATCCAGTGATAGAGGTACACATTTTACAGGAAAAGTGATGCAAGCAATGTGTAATATCATGGGAATTAAGCAACAATTCCATGTGCCTTATCACCCACAGTCAGCAGGCATTGTGGAAAGGATGAATAGGACAATTAAACAAAGAATTGCTAAAATGCTAATGGAAAAAGGAAATACTTGGGTAGATGCCATTCCTTTTGTTTTGATGGGTATTAGGAGCACTCCTAATGCAACTACTAAATACACTCCTTTTGAGTTGATGACAGGAAGGAAAATGCCACTTTTGTTTCCTCAGGAGCCAAGATTGTCTACTCCACAGAGAGAGGCTATAGAAAAAACTAAATGGTTACAGTTGTTGCAGGAAAATTTGAATGCAATTTTGCCACATGCTGCATCTCATATGCAGAAAATGGTGCCACCTCATAATTCAAAATTTGTGAAAGGGGCATTAGTGATGGTCAAAATGTTTAAAAAACCAGGACCATGGCACAGTAATTGGGAAGGTCCTTTTGAAATTATTGATACATTGGGCCAAGTGATGATTAAAATTAAGAGACCTCAGATCTCTGCTAAAAATATTCGTAGGCAGCAGGAAATGTGGGTTCATGTAGATCAATGCAAATTGTATGTTACAAAATAATGATGCTGCATTTGTTTTGCAGGTATCATGTCTGGGCATAAATCCAAATGGAAGAAGATTAATCCAAAGAATGGATTAAAGGGGGATGCCTTGAAAGACAAAGCAACAGACGTTTTCTTGATGTTTATTTTTTATGTGACTTTGATGACTTCGGTGATCCATTGTTTGACAGTGACAGTGCAAGCTGAAGAAACAAACTTAAACTCTGAAGTTTCGATGAAGGAAAAGACACTATCCAGAGGAAAAGGCTATTCTTATGAAGAGTTTTTTAAAGAAAGCACTGTAGATACCACAAATGACATTGTAGGATGTTTTTGCCTAGGGTCAGATAATGATTGTTGTTTACAATTGTTTTTCCAACATAACACAAATATAGGTGTCCAAGCAGTGATAGAATCTAGAAATGTATTCACTAAATTGACAGGACAATATATCCATAATGAAATAACAGGAAATATGAATTGTAGTTTAACTGAATTTAATTTCTGGTATGTACAAATCAAGGGCAATGACTCAGCAGTTTGGTCTGGAAATTTTACTAAAGGAACTGGAAGTGAGTATATGAAAGGGGAAAATGGGGAAAAGGATGTTTTATTGTCCGAAGGTGTAATGGTATTCTTATTTCCTGATAGTAATGCCATTAAAAGTGATGCTGAAGGAGATATTAATAGATTTTGGAGATTTCAAATATCCAGAGGAGATGTAGTAGCAAATATAAAAATTAATTTGACCGTGACAAATATAGAGTATCCAGAGATTAAAGTTATGCCACGTTCTTTAGAAATCAGAGAAGGATATAAGGATATACAATTGATATGCAATACTAGTGTATTGTTACCTCCAAATGCAACTTTAACATGGAGTAAAAATAATGAATTTCTAGGAAATTTTTATAAGGGTAATATCCATGTGATTAATCAAGGTGCTAAAGGTAGTGTAAAATGGATACATTCTAAATTGGTTTATTCTTTAAATGAAGTGGCTATGGAGGATAATGGAACCTATAAATGTTGTATTAGTTTACAAGGATTTCCTACTAAATGTGATATGACTCAAATCATAGTAAAATCTCCTGAAAGGACCATTTGTAATGATAAAAAATTCTACAAGGCAAGTCCTTTTCAATTCAATCATTTCCAGACCAAGCCATTGTTAAGAGAAGGTAGATTTGTGATAATTGTTTGGAAGTTTAATATTTCAAGTTTCCACAAGATATCCAATATGCCAAAATTATCTTGCAAATTCGATACATGGAATGGAACAATGGTTTGAAAATAGTTTTGAAACTTTCCCTAGGAACAAACGAGGTATTATAGAAGGTATTTTAGGAGGCGCAGGAACCATTGGTGCCATAACTAACAGCTTGGATGTAAAAACTTTGAAATCTGATTTGGAAACAGTGGGTTTGTTAGGAGGTAAAGGATTAAAGGTGCAAAGGAATATAAACCAATTGATGGAGCATATGATAATACAAACTGCATCTGTATTAGGTTCTTCTGTATCACATTTGCAAGATATAGCTTTAATGTTGATTGATAGTGAACAGAAATCACAGTTGGCAAGGATATGTTTGGAAACCCAAACTGAATATTCAACAAATTTTAAAATTATAGCACAGGCTTTCCAAGGAGGAATAACACCTCTAGGAATACTACGAAATTTACCTAAGAAATATAAATATGCGTTAAATCATATAGATTTGTGGATTAATAAATGGTACGGATGCAATCAGTATGAATGCATTAGTACATCAATGATACCAATAGCGGGGAAAGAACAAATTTTAGTGCCTGTGACTATATTAGGGGTTCCAGTGAGTAATACACAATTATTGTATTATCAAATGTTTTATAATGATTTTGCCATGGATGAAAACAGTGATAATGTTGATCAATTAGATTTATCATCGTGTTTGCATTTTCAATCAAAGGTTATTTGTTTGCCTAATCAGGGAAAACCTATTTATCATTCATGTTATCACAATCAGAGTCTGTGTACTGCAAGGATTGAAAGGGTTAACACTCACACTGATCTAATCACACACGTGGAACAAAGAAAGATATGTTTTCAAGTAATGTCCAGTGAAGAAATGGTTAAAGGGCATTTTAAATCGTGTGTTCATTCAGAAAAGTTAGTTAGAGGTTTGTACTGTATAGAAGGGGACATAAATGCAGTTAGTTTAAATGATTTAAGAATTAATATCACATCTTTGATATCTGAAGATGTTGATAGTCTCCCTATACAATATAATGTCTCACAAATAAATGAATTTCCCTGGGATAAATGGACACAAGAAATAATTAAAGACAAAGGATTGTTGTTAACCCTGACTAAAGAGTTGCATGCGGCAGAAATTAAATTTAACCATCAGCAAGGAATATTGGAAAATGTAGAACATGATTTTATCACATTTTCTAGTACGTCTTTTTGGAATAGTTTGAAAAAATCGATAAGAACTTTAGGGAATACTTCAGTGTTATCGGCTGCAGGAAATTTATTATTACATCCTATATTCCTTTTGTTTATTATAATAATATTTTGTATTATATGTCAAATACTTTTAGCATTTAGAATTAGGAAATTTTATAGACTAATCAAAATAGAAATTAGGGAAATGGAATTGTATATCAGAACTATAATTCAAAGGAAATTAAGACAATTGATTAATGTGGACAGAGATCTTGGAGATAGAGGAGCTTTGCCAAATCTTCATAGACCAGTATGAATGGATACGAATGTGACGTGAATGGGAATTATGTATGATTTTAAAATATTATAATATTTTCAAGGGGGAGATATGAAATATTATATTTTAATAAAGTTTAATTGACAAGGATCCTGTTGATTAGACTTATGTCTGAGGTTATTTAATTAGTGGAAGTAATCTCCCATTTGGAAATATTGTAAGGTGAACCAGGGATTGTGGAGATATGGTTTTGCTTCCAGTCTAGTACAAGAATCTTTGTCATCATTTCTCTGTCTTAAAAGTTGTTATGCCACTCCAACCCCCCATGGTAACAGGAGATACTGTCTCCCCCACAAGGTAGCTAGCCATCTGGCTTCTATTATTGAGGGTTGGAGGATGGGAAATTCCTTTGCCAGCACTGGACAAAGCAGCCTGTTTAACTCTCTTTCAAACCTTGAATAGGAGTTACCCAAGAATTCTAACAAGAATGTATTTGTACAATAACTATAGCATCTTTAGAATAGTGAGTTATATGTAAGAACATATATATAGTTAGTAATGAGTAGATAGATTATAATGAGTACATTTGTTTAGTATAAGCTTATATGTGTTAGCAAATAGAACTAAGTATCATTTGAATCAACCAATCAGAAGGCAGCTTGGAATGTGAGACGTCAGAAGTTCGGTTGTTATTTAAATAAGGAGAAGGGGGGTTGAGCTAGCACACACACGCTGGTCATGCTTAGATGAACTTTGGACTGAGGCACACACATCTAAGTCCTACTATTCTCACAAACATTTCAAGACAAAGAAACTTTATTTAATTCTTATTTTATTTAAGATCTTTAATAACTCTTTTATTTTACTTAGAAGACTTGTACTATGGACTTTGTATATTTATAAGCTGAAACAATGAACCTCATTAAAAGGTGATTTTTGTTCAACGCCTATCTCTGACTGGAGAACAAAGACATTTGCTTGGAAAAATTCATAAAAGCTTCTATTTAACAGTACTGCTTCACACTGACACACCAAACTCACCGTGTAACGCACCGCAAACAGCTGTTTGTGTAGTGACGGCCGTGCTGGACTGGTGCGCACCATGGCGAGAGTGCAGGTTTTGGTGGCTTTACAGCCCATATGGTCGGCCTGGCTGATGTAGCTGAATGACAGAACAGTGACTGTCCAGCTGATCAAATTTGGTCTGACCACAATGAAGCAACGACCTTATTATCTTTTGTGTGCCCCCCGAGACACTCATCTAGGCGCCGGTCATTGCTTCATTGTGATACGCAAGCCCCTTCACCACGGCAAGGTAATGATCACGAAGGGGAATGGGCGCATGTACATGCCTTTTCTTTTGTTGTTGCAGCTGCCCGCAGTATACAGTGGCGGGTCCACTGAACAGAACAGGTATACAGTGGCGGGTTCACAGAACAGGTATGCAGTGGCAGGTTCACTGAACACAACAGGTATGCAGTGGCGTGTTCACTAAACAGGTATACAGTGGCGGGTCCACTGAACAGAACAGGTATACAGTGGCGGGTTCACAGAACAGGTATGCAGTGGCAGGATCACTGAACAGGTATACAGTGGGGGGTCCACTGAACAGAACAGGTATACAGTGGCGGGTTCACAGAACAGGTATGCAGTGGCAGGTTCACTGAACACAACAGGTATGCAGTGGCGGGTTCACTGAACAGGTATACAGTGGCGGGTCCACTGAACAGAACAGGTATACAGTGGCGGGTCCACTGAACAGAACAGGTATACAGTGGCGGGTTCACAGAACAGGTATGCAGTGGCAGGTTCACTGAACACAACAGGTATGCAGTGGCGTGTTCACTAAACAGGTATACAGTGGCGGGTTCACAGAACAGGTATACAGTGGCGGGTCCACTGAACAGAACAGGTATACAGTGGCGGGTTCACAGAACAGGTATGCAGTGGCAGGATCACTGAACAGGTATGCAGTGGCAGGATCACTGAACAGGTATGCAGTGGCAGGATCACTGAACAGGTATGCAGTGGCAGGATCACTGAACAGGTATGCAGTGGCAGGATCACTGAACAGGTATGCAGTGGCAGGATCACAGTACAGGTATGCAGTGGGCTGAGGGCTCACTGAACAGAACAGGTATGCAGTGGCAGGATCACTGAACAGGTATGGAGTGGCAGGATCACAGTACAGGTATGCAGTGGGCTGAGGGCTCACTGAACAGAACAGGTATGCAGTGGCAGGATCACTGAACAGGTATGCAGTGGTGGTGGGTGGGTTCACAGAACAGGTATGCAGTGGCAGGATCACTGAACAGGTATGCAGTGGCAGGATCACAGTACAGGTATGCAGTGGCAGGATCACTGAACAGGTATGGAGTGGCAGGATCACAGTACAGGTATGCAGTGGGCTGAGGGCTCACTGAACAGAACAGGTATGCAGTGGCAGGATCACTGAACAGGTATGCAGTGGTGGTGGGTGGGTTCACAGAACAGGTATGCAGTGGCAGGATCACTGAACAGGTATGCAGTGGCAGGATCACAGTACAGGTATGCAGTGGGCTGAGGGCTCACTGAACAGAACAGGTATGCAGCCAGGAAGAAGTTAAGCCTAACTAATCTTTCCCTATATGAGAGACTGCAGCAGCTCGCCCTACTCTCACTAATGCAGGCACACGAGTGGCCGTAATGGCCGCCGCTGCCTGCCTTATATAAGGGGGGGTGGGGCTCCAGGGGCTAGTGTAGCCTAATTGGCTACACTGGGCCTGCTGACTGTGATGTAGAGGGTCAAAGTTGACCCTCAGGTGCATTATGGGGCGAACCGAACTTCTTCCGCAAAACGTTCGCGTGCGGTACCCGCACGCGAACCACCTACGTTCGCGCGAACCACGTTCGCCGGCGAACCGTTCGGCCCAACTCTAGTGCAGAGCCCAAACATGGGCAACTTACACAACTTGCATTCGAAACAGATACAGCAAAGGAGGACATTGGCTTCAAAAACAGCCTGTGCAGAGATTGTTCAATACAAGACTCTTCCACGACGATGATGTGCCTCCTTGGAAGAGCCCTAACACTAACTGACAATTAAACGAAGTTAAAGCATCCCCAGGTTTTAACTACAGTAGGTAAAGTATTAATGTATGGGCACTGGGGAAGGTCTATCCAACATCTGGGGGGATGCGGATTTCATGACGCACTTGATGTTTGCAATTATTGCACGCCTTTACCGCCACACACCCGATTGAGCACGTTTGCCTGAGATTTTCCTTCTAGTACTGCAAGGAGAGTTAATATATGCCCAGCACTGCAGTTAAACTGTATTATGCATGAGTTAAACAATCGCCAGCCCTGTGCCATGTGAATTGTCGCATCTAACAGTTAAAGTAATGCAGCTAAAGGAAGTTGTTTAAATTAAATGCCTGTTTCAAATGCGTTACAATGCAGAAAAATATGGACTGCATGCTGCAGATTTCCACACCATGCACTGCCCTGCATATGGTCCCGCATGTAAAAGTGTATTTTTACGTTTTTTTTTATGCAAATTATCATATTCATTTTCCCATATTTCTTCCTATTTGCTATGAAGTCACAGTAATGTCATGTTGCTATGGAGATGAAAAAAATCAGATACAAAATTTGGCATTAAAAATGTGCACAAAATCAGATGCAAGACAAATGAAAATTGGCCCTAAAGGACACCTGAATTGAGAGTAATATGGAGGTTAACATGTTTTTAACCTTTTAAACAATGCAAATTGCCTGGATATCCTGCTGATCCTCTGCCTCTAATTCTTTTAGTGATAGACCCTGAATAGGGATGGTGATGCTTAGGAGAAGCATGTGATCAGTTCGATCAGCTGATAGATTTGTAAGGCTCTGATTTGCTGGTTATGTGTTAAACCAGGAAGTCATCACCGCAAATCAGAAGAACCCTACAAATCTATCAGCTGGTTAAATTGATTACATGAGTTCTCCAAAGGATTGACATCCCTAAACCTGAACATGCATGAAGATCAGATGTTTCAGATTGAAGTCGAATTGAATTAGCAGCATGCTTGTTTCAGGTGTGTGATTCAGACAATTAGGAAGCAACGGAGATCAGCAGGATTGCCAGGCAATTGGTATTGCTTACAGGAAATAAAAAACATATGGCAGCCTCTGTATCCCTCTTAGTTCAGGTGTCCTTTAATGCTGGTGAATGCTGTAACAGGCTGAAGAGGCCCTGCAAAACAACAATTTCTCAGCATCTTAGTCCTTTCCTCTTTATGCAAAAGCAATTTTGCAGATGCAAGAGTTCCTTTATTACACAGACATACTATAGGTAATAACAGCTACATACAAAGGGTAAAATAATATTCTTTGGCTACAGTTCAGCTTTAAGATAAATATCTCCCTGTTGGTGGCAGCATTACTATAGTTTTCTAGCAATTTAGGCATTTAAATATGTGCATGTATTCTCACCTCTTTAAAATCCACCAGGGGACTGGAGAAGTTTATCTGCAGAATATTGCCCAACACAGGCAGCGCTAGAGGACCAGGTGGGAAATCTTTTGGTCGTGAAGACATCCATCGTAGAAGTACCAGGAGGATGAAGCCCAACAGCAAAACAATGCTGGTATCCATAATAGCTGGAGAGTATGATGATGTGAGAACTCTGATGCCTGGACATTATATAATGTACAGACTGCTTAGTGCCCCTCCCTAACCACAGATACAGCTTAGTTGTAAAACGTGTATTGGTAAGTTATTGTTAGAGAATTCTTTTAGTGCTGCTTTATGTAATCACTCACGTGTTTTCTGTAAGAAATGTTTTGTATGCCTGTGAGCCTTGGAAGATAAGAGCTTTTCCTATGCTTGTTGCATAGCACCATGAAGCATGTATGCACTGAAATGGCAAAGTCTAATTTTTTTCTGTTAGTTTATATACGGTTCTCGGTTTCTCATCCAGGGATACACACTATTTCAGGGTGTGCAAAAGGATGGCATGAAGTGTATGGTTAATTATCATCATTGCTTTTGCCCCTCAGTTATTTCATTACTGAACCCTTTAAGTTATCAAATCCTGTGGGAGCCCCATGCTTTTATTTACACTGTGACCTCCTACTTGGGATGTACTATTTCATCATTGCTGCTTGACAATGGTTCTACAAAGGTGGTATTCATAAAATGCTGGTAATGTATATTTTGCTCCTTTACCACCAAAGCAGCACTGGTGGCTATTGGCCGGCAAGGTTGGAGGCCACTAAGATTATGGGCGACTTGAAGAAGCTCCAGGTATGGCCACATCATTTTTTTCAGTTCACGCCTTTTAATAGTAGTACTTGTGCTTGTCCGAGCATGTACCCTTCTCTTGGCTTGATTACACAAGGGCAACCTGATTCTTCCCTACAGTTCTGGTCCTGAATGCATTTGCCAGGTTTCCTCTTAGCGGCGCATATACCGGTATTATATTTATTATCGGTATGCTTTCACATAAGTAACCCACCTTTGTGTGTATTAGTTTACTCTTGGCTCCCTTGGCTCATAGTTACCAGCAACTTTACAATATTACATTGTATCAATACCCAGTTTTGCATTTTTTTTTTGGACCTCCTCTGCTCCAGCACTACAGGGCTATTCTGATGTTTGGTATATAAGTTGTTTACTCTTTACAACAGTAATTGCTCTGTGGAAATAAAGGAATCAGTTGGTGTCTTAGCGAGAATCCCAAAATACACCTGAAATTAATAATGCCAGAATCAACCCTGCTTGTGATGTGGACTTGATATCAATACTGTAACATATTCTGGAGGAAGTTCAGGCACAACAGGATGCGGACTGGTGAGCACAGTAAAAGCTAGGGCACTGGAACTTTGTCACACTATATTTAACACTTGTGACATGAAGAAAAGATCGCTCTGCTAGACCCCTGCCTGGAGCATGATATGCAAAAGGTCCGTACACACGTCGGACTGGAGGCAACGATCCGGATCGCTCAGAAACAGCCGTATCAGTCTGCCGACAGTGCGTACACACGCCAGGCTGTCATTGGAACGCCCACCCAGCGGGAGGCAACGACGGACCCGTCGTTGACTCCAGTCCAACGTGTGTACGGACCTATACACCTGGGCGTGTAGATTAAGGGCTGCCTGCCCAAACCTCAATTTTTTGCCGAAAATGACCCGCACTCCCGGTATGTCTGCTTGCTTGAAGATTTCATTGCATAAAAAGTAGATGGATATAGATGCGTCACTAGAGTTAGTGTCACCCAATGAACCTCAAACCTCACCAGGCTAAACAAAACCAATAATATTATTTTAGTTAAAAAGGTATATATTTACATAGCTTTACTCCTCTAGCCTGGAGCTTGGCGTCACCCCTTCTGTTGGTGACACCTGGTGCAGTCTGCACTTACAGCAACTCCCTAATGTCACCACTGAGTGCATACAATGTAGGAGCAACAAAGTCCCCTGTGGTTCCATCTACTTTTTTTTGGCTTGCCTCCTTCCCCATCACCTCTCTCCAAGGGCCACTTGGTTAAAGAGACACTGAAGCGAAAAAAAAATATGATATAGTGAATTGGTTGTGTACTATGAATAATTACTAGAAGATTAGCAGCAAAGAAAATATTCTCATACTTTTATTTTCAGGTATATAGTGTTTTTTCTAACATTGCATCATTCTATAATATGTGCAGATTACACAACACTCAGCATTCAAAATGAGTCTTTCAGAGCAGTCTGTGAAGTAATTACCTCTCCTCTAGCAGAGAAAAAGTAAACAGTTCACTTACAGTTGAGATAATAAAAGTCAGATAACAGCCCTCTCCACGACTAAGACTTAGTCGGAGAGCTTAATGGCTTGTTTGCATAGAGATAACAAGTGGAGTTTCTCAACTCTTCCTGTACTGGAAACAATTAGACTGATGTATCTGATCTTAATGTTTTATTTCCTAGCTGTGCTACACATACAAATCATAATATCATCATTTTTTTTTTCGCTTCAGTGTCTCTTTAAGTTTGTCCCTCTAGATAAAAATTCCCAGTCCTCCCCTGGACATCACCTGTAATGTACACAACCTGTGACACCAGTACACAACTCCACTGAGGCCCATTCTGTGAATGGATCCAGCTCCAAGAGTTTGTGTAATTTTTTAAATGCCTCATTCACACTCAGACATTTTCAGCCCTCAATTCACGCTTTGCTGACTGGCTGCGATCCTCTGGGATTATTCACACTGCGGTGATTGTGGCACATTAGCAATTTAATTTCCACCAGTCGCAAACGTACTGCATGCAGCATTTTTCCAGTAATTGTGTTGCGATTCTCATTCACTAGAAGGAGAATTACAAAACACAATCGCCCTTAAATCGTGGTAAATAGTAATGAAAAATCGAGGTTTCAAAGTTTAAACAGGGTCTAAGAGTAGTAGATAAACATTTAATTTTATGTCTCAGATAATTAATGACAGCAAAAAGCAGCAGAAGCTGGCTCAAGTTTGTGAGGTCTTTCAATAAAGTTCTATAGTTTACTTGTAATAATGATTGTATGAAACAGCTTCACATAGAGAAACTGCAACGAATGGTCACTCAGTAATGTAACTACATACAGTATAGCAACTCTGCTCAGATGGTGTTTATGTGCAGACTGAGTAATCAGTCCTCCCACAATAATAATAACGTAAGCAGCTTTCATTTGCTAGAAAGTAGGTAACAGCCAGGCAAGAGGAAGCTGATGACATGTATGGGTAACCGAGTAATCAGCACGCTCTGTATTGCAGTCATGTGTCATACTTTGTAACCACACTGCACATGTGACTTTTATCAGCAATTATTACCATGCTTCTTACATTATTACAGCATGTAGCCCTAAACTACCACGTATCCCTTGCTGAGGGTAAAATCATGTCAAGTGTGTGTGAACCCTTACAAATTTTTTCTCATGCTTTTTATTAATTAATAACAATATTTATTCATATTAGTTTAGGATTAAGCATCTTTTAATTTTAAAAATGCAATCATTAGTTAACAGTGAAAAGTTCAAATAGAGACTCCCGTGGGTCTATTTTTTTTCACAGGAAATTTGGGTGTCCATATAAATAGCGGCTATGGGCAGGGATGCTAATCCAGATTCCGGATATCCGGGTAACCCGGATATCCGACCATTTTTACGCTATCCGGCCGGATCCGGATTCCAGATAGTTGGGCCCAAAACCGGATAGCTATCTGCGGATAGTTTGACGCATGACCCGGATATCCGGATCCGAAATACTGTAACTAAGGTGATGACGTCCTGGAGCCAATCAGAGGGCTCCCAGCAGAAGCCCTAGCGACCAATCACAGAGGGGAACCCTGGCCAGCCCCACCTGACCTCATTGAGCCAAACAGAGGCCTCCCAGCCTAAGCCCTGGCACCCAATCACAGAAAGGAGCACTGGCCAGCCCCCCTTGTATAATAAGGAGGGCTGCCATAATGAGACAGATTGTCCTGGCTTGCTGAATGCTTCCTGAGAGACATGCTCCAGTGCTGGTGGCCTACCAAGGGCTGCCTGTATACAGTTATAAACCTAAAGCTGTTCAGTGATTAACCCCTTCACTACTCTATAGTAATCGTTAATTAGCTTTATTCATGTCTCATAGTGTGACAGTTAGAGTGTGTGCTGCATAGCTGCAGTGCTGCTGGGCCAAGGGCTGTACACAGTGATAAGCTCAGTGATTAACACCTTCACTATCACTACACTATTGTTAAATCATTAATGTGTTAGTGTGCACTAGTGTCTTCTCCTCTGCTGTCTGACTGTCACTCGGCACTTGCCACGTGTCATGTGGCACTTGTCACGTGACACGTGCCAAATGCCACGTGACACGTGCCACGTGACACTTGGCAAGTGCCACATCCAACGTCCGGCATGCTCCTGGCACACGTTACACCTGCTGCTGCTGCATTGCCCTGCTCCTGCTGCCTGTGCAACTCCCACCGCCAGGCCAGGGTGCCACAGGCCACTGATACCACCTATATTTAACCCAAAACACAATTGCTGCATAATTTTTTGGAGGTGTCTTGGCTGAAAACCGTCATGTCCCAGTTGTGCGGTTGGACTTTGGACACAATGTGGGCTGCACGACCGCTGTCTGGAACCCATTAGTTAATTGACAGCCATTTTTTTTTGGGGGGGGGGGGGGGAATTTGAAGTCCCCACATCATCAATTAGTGTTCCCCTTTGCAAAATAATGATGATACATGCCTCATTTACCCTACAAACCCCTTATAAAACTATTTAACCACTTGCCGACCGCACGCTTATACCGTGCGTCGGCAAAGTGGCAGCTGCAGGACCAGCGACGCAGTACTGCGTCGCCAGCTGCAGGCTGATTAATCAGGAAGCAGCCGCTCGTGCGAGCGGCTTCTTCCTGTCAATTCACGGCGGGGGGCTCCGTGAATAGCCTGCGGGCCGCCGATGGCGGCTCGCAGGCTAAATGTAAACACAAGCGGAAATAATCCGCTTTGTTTACATTTGTACGGCGCTGCTGCGCAGCAGCGCCGTAAGGCAGATCGGCGATCCCCGGCCAATCAGCGGCCGGGGATCGCCGCCATGTGACAGGGGACGTCCCGTCACTGGCTGCACAGGACGGATAGCGTCCTGTGCAGCCCAGATCTCCCGGGGGAGCAGGTAGGAGAGGGAGGGGGGAGAATGTCGCCGCGGAGGGGGGCTTTGAGGTGCCCCCCCCGCAACATGCCTGCAGGTAGGAGCGATCAGACCCCCCCTGCACATCATCCCCCTAGTGGGGAAAAAAGGGGGGCGATCTGATCGCTCTGTGTGGCCGCGGATCTGTGCTGGGGGCTGCAGAGCCCACCCAGCACAGATCCAAACAAACAGCGCTGGTCCTTAAGGGGGGGTAAAGGGTGGGTCCTCAAGTGGTTAAAGGGCACTACCGGTTTTTCTATCCAGATATCCGAATAGGTCGGATATCCACGGATAATGTGTCCGGATATCCGCGTTCACGCGGACATCTAAAAGGATGGATTCAGATATCCGAACCGGATCCGGATATCTAGGTATCCGGATCCGGATCAATTCGGATTTTAAAAAGTACTATCCGAGCATCCCTGGCTATGGGGTGAAATTTAGGTGCCTGCTATACAGCCACATAGCCGTATTTTGCATTGTGGGTGGCCCAGCTGACAGCTTTCCCTCCATGGCTGCTATATATATGGGCACCTGAAAGATTTAAGTTAAGTCATCAGTAGAGGGAGGTTCAATGTGAGAATAGGGTTAGGTTTAGCTGTAGTAATATATCGGTATCTATTATTATTATTGATATCGTCATTAGCACTGAAAAAGTAGAATATCAGTAAATTTACCAATATTCTACTATTTCTGGGCCTCCAAATTTCTGACCACCCTTTTTTCATGTACACGTTTTTCACACCCACACCCACACTCAACTTGAAGCAACAGCCCATAACCTGTTCCCAACTTGCTAACCACAGATGGTTGGACCTGCTAACTGACCCACAACCTATGTTACGTCTTCAGCCCTG
Organism: Hyperolius riggenbachi; assembly: GCF_040937935.1. Lineage (NCBI taxonomy): Eukaryota > Metazoa > Chordata > Amphibia > Anura > Hyperoliidae > Hyperolius > Hyperolius riggenbachi. The sequence goes on along the minus strand of NC_090656.1, from coordinate 171,767,799 downwards.
CTTCCTCCAGTTAGCACACTGCAGACACAATGATCAGATTGTTCCTGGCCCAACCTGGGACAGGGCAGGTGAGTGAGGGTACCCATTAGTTATGGTACCTGAAATTCAGATCAGATTTGGGCACATTTATTGTAATAAAAAATTAGGTGCAATTTGGGAGTGGGTGGTTGAAGTTGAAGGGAGAAGACCAGAAAAATTTTGTAAAGGGGCTTTACTCCTTTTCCCCCCTACAAGGTCCTCTTTAGTCACTCAGTTCTGTTATCCATACTTCACTTATCCACTTCAGCCCTTATGTTCTTCTCCTTGTGTCCACCCATCACTATCACGCATCATGTAACTTGCACCTACACACTATGCTCTGACGAATGTAGTATGCACAGAGGCAGGGAGCTGGCATTCTTCCAAAACATGCTCTGCAATACGGTGACTAGATGTCCCAGGTTACCTTGGACAGTCCTGGAAGTAGGGTCCCCAGTCTCAGGGTCTCTGAAAGATTCAAAAATATTACGGTCTATAGGTAAATGTCCCTCCCAATGTCCTGGCCTGTCGCTGACAGTGTTGGGAAAGGTCATAGGCCAGGGCTGGACTAGGCCACTGGAGGATCCTCTGGTGGGCCCCACTCTGTGGCCACACAATTAAATACCTCTCCTATTGAGTCCCGTGTCATACCAAATGACCCACCTGCTGCAGCACACAAATCCACTCCTTTTGTGTGCTATAATAACCGTGCTATGTAGCTCTGCACCCCATGGGGTTTCTGGCATTGATGTGGCTAGGTGGAGTGCATGCAGAGGCTCCAGTGTGCTGGGAAATCTATAAAATAATACAACAGCAGCCCAGCCTAGGCCACGTGGGATGGAGCTAGAGGCAAAATTCAGGAACCATGGTTTGTGGAAGAAGAACAAACAGAACAGTGGGGCTGAGGCTACGCTGTTTAGTGCACTGCAGTGCTGACTGTCTGACTCTGATGAAGAAAGAGTGACACACGAGTGGCAAGCAGGAAGTGAGGGGTGTGGTCATTCAACGAGGTGGTGCAGTCTAAAAACATGTCACCTCCTCTTACACACAGTGAACCAGCTAGGCCTCTCTCCACTGTGTGTGTTGTGATGGGGGGGGGAGTGTATAGCAAATTTGAATTGAATTTCAATCTTAGACTTAGAAAGCATTCATAAATTACTCACAAACACTTCTGGTACTTTTCTACTTTACAATGAACTGTATTATGTACTAAATAAGACAGGGCAGTTTCTAGGCTAAATTACACCCAGGGCAAGGGTGTAAAAATTGTGATTGTGCCCACCCCAGTGGACTCCAGATCGTTATTTGCATGTGTTATTTAGCCTCCCAGTAAAGATAGCCAGGTATAGGTGCCCTTAGTATAGATATCCATGTATAGATTCCACCAGTATAGGTAGCCAGGTATAGTTGCCCCCAGTATAGGTATCCATGTATAGATTTCTCCAGTATAGGTAGCCAGGTATAGTTGCCCCCAGTATAGGTATCCATGTATAGATTTCTCCAGTATAGGTAGCCAGGTATAGTTGCCCCCATTATAGGTATCCATGTATAGATTTCTCCAGTATAGGTAGCCAGGTATAGTTGCCCACAGTATAGGCATAGGGGCCCCCAGTCCTATACTGGGGCCTATACTGCCAACCTATTTAGCCAGGTATAGGTGCCCCCAGCATAGGTTACCCAGGTACAGGCCCCCCTGTATAGGTTAGCTAGGCATAGGTGCCCCAGTATAGGTTAGCTAAGCATAGGTGCCCCCAGTAGAGGTTAGCCAGGCATGGGTGCCCCCAGTATGTATAGGTTAGACAGGCATAGGTGCCCCCAGTATAGGTTAGCTAGGCATAGGTGCCCCCAGTATAGGTTAACAAGGTATAAGTGCACCCAGTATAGGCTATGGAGGAGGAAGCTGTGGGCACACTGAGACTTTGCCGTGGGGAGGGGGGCCCAACTCAACCCTCTCCCTGGGTTCCCCTCGGTGCTCCCCCTACACTGAAAAGTTATCGCTACTGGGAAACCTTTAGAAACACCTCAACTCTTTCCGGGCTTCATGTGACGATCTCTTACCTCTGGGCTCTTCTGTCTGCAACTCTGCTTACTCTCACTACTCACACTAAAAGAAAGTAGTGAGAGTAAGCGGATTTGCAGATAGAGGAGCCCAGCGGCAAGTGATCGTCGCATGGAGCCCGGAAGGAGGTGAGTTGTTTCTACAGGTTTCCCAGCGGCACGTAAACTCTTCAGTGGAGGGGGGAGCACAGAGGCGGACTCAGAGAGAGGGAGGAGTTGGGCCCCTCTCCCCACGCCGCAGTCCCACTGTGCCCGCATCTCCCCCCTCCATCACTGCGCCTCCCCTCCCTCTCTATGCCCCGAGAAGACACCCACCTTGCCCGCCCCTAGAAATGGGGCTAATATAAGGTAACTTTCAAATTCACCCGGGAGCGGAACACAGGATGAACTGCTGGGGTGGCAGCTGACTCACTCTGTGGTATGCCACAGAAGAAGTTATTACTATAGTCTAGCTGGGATATGATGAGGGCAAGCGAGGTTTTTGTAGTCACGTGACCGCCGCTTGGAACACAGCGTGGGAGGCGCCGTGAGACGGATGAAAGAAGAAGGCTGCTAGGTAGGTTTCACTCCCCCCCTTCCTTACCCACTCGCTCAGCTGCATTAATTATCCGGATGAAATCCGAATGAAACTCATTCGGATTTCATCCGGATTTAACCACTTATCAACTTCTGCCGCACTTTTCTACGTCCCTGTTTATAAACACCTGTAAACGCATGCAAACACTTGGTTCTATTTTCTATTTTTAGAAAACAGAGTTAGTATAGCACCATCTTGTGGCCAAAAAGTAAAACTACTTCCAAATACACCATTATACACTTACCATAGAAAAATTAAATACATTTTCATTATTTTTTTTAACTCCTTAACCCAAAGTAAAATTTTATCGACATACATTGTACTAGGGACACAATTTAAACATTGTAATAACTGGGACAAATGGGCAAATAAAATGTGTCTGTTTTATCTACAATACAGTGGCCTACCTAGGGCATCTGACACCTGGTGCAGGGTATTATATGATACACACACACACACACACACACACACACACACACACACACACAAAAGGAAAGGAGCGAGTGTGGCATACTAAGCGCCCCACGGCAGGTAATGCCAGGTATAGGTGCCCCCTGTATTGCCCCAGTATATATAATAAAGTTGCCCCCAGTATAGGTAGTATAGCTGCTGCTCACAGTGTAGGTGGTATAGCTGCTGCCCCCAGTGTAGGTAGTATAGTGGCCCCCAGTATAGCTAGAATAGTGGCCCCCAGTATAGTGACCCCCAGCAAAACTAGTATAGTGGTCCCCAGTAAAGCTAGCATAGTGGCCCCCAGTATAGCTAGGATAGTGGCACCCAGTGTAGGTAGTACAGTGGCCCCTGTATAGCTAGTATAGTGGCCCCCAGTATAGCTGCCCCAGTATAGCTAGTATAGTGGCCCCCAGATCCCAGCATAGCTGCCCCCAGTGTAGGTAGTATAGTGGCCCCCAGTATAGCTGCCCCCAGAGTAGGTAGTATAGTGGCCCCCAATATAGTGGCCCAGGAGGGGTGGGCAGCGCTATAAGGAGGGGTAGCACTATAAGGAGGGGCAGCTGGAACATCGGCGGGGGAGGGGGGAAATATCCCCCCTCCCTCATCTGCTCTGCCTACCACGGGGGTTGTGGCGACACCCCCCTGGCTGTCAATCACCCACGCCCCCCTGCACCCAGTGGTAGGCACGCCACTGCTACAATAACATATTTTATTTTTAAGCTACAATGGCTGAATGCTGAAAAATGGTGATTTTTTTTTCATTTTTTTCTTCTTCTTCCCTGTCAAATGCATATAAAATAATATATTTCTTAGCATAAAGTACTGCCTAAAGAAAGCCTAGTTTGTCCTGCAAAAAAATAATATATAGATCATTTCAGTGTGATAATTAGCGATAAAGTTATTACCGAATGAATGGGAAGAGCTTTTGAAGGGGAAAAAACCTATGGTAGAGAAGTGGTTAATCTGTTGCTCATCACTTCCTGCATTACAAAGAAGTGACTGTGAGATATTTTCATAGACGAAAGAAGATGATGGTAATTTGTCAATAGGAACAGTGGAACAGAGTGGAACAGGTAGCGTAATTGGACTAGAAATTAAAAATGCCTAATAATTGGAATTTAAAACTGTTGTGTTTTTGTCCTCCAAAGTTTACAAGCAACAAAACATCTGAGTACTATGAAGATCCTATCTTTAGGCACAAGACCTGGACACCATGGCTGAATTATGCAAAGATACTGGGTCTCAGTGTACCATGGATTTTTTTTTTCACAATTATTGAAAAGAATGTTGAATACAAACTATGATCATAAATGATACAAGTTGTTTAAATGATGTCAATAAATAGTTACAAAACATAACTGTGATTTTTGTGTTGAATAATAGAACATTACATTCTTAATCAGTATAGCATACAATATAGGACGTCTATTTAGTCGTTTATTAAGATAATAACTATGTTACTGTCGACATATCATAGTCTAGAAACACATTCATCAGATTAGCATAAATTGTTGATATTGATGGTGTTATCCCATGTACCAATATAAGAGATAATAATCAGCGCTTCTTTTAGGTATAGATTTTGTCATGTTAGGAGAGAAGAAAAATAAAAAAGAGAATGTGAATGAGATAGGGAGAGTTATTACGTGACTCCTGAGTCCATGATAGCGTTGTATTTGTCTGAGTATTGAAAATCCACCCATATGGCCCAAGTCATGGTATATTGTTCTGAACGGTCTTTGAAACAGAATATCAGGTCTTCCATATGTGATATGGCTTCTACCTTTCACCATGGATATTTTCTCTTGAAGGACTTGTGTTGGCCATTCATGGATGTTCTTAAATAATATTATTCCTTTTCTGTTCTGTTTGTTATATAACAAAAGCACGCATAGAGTGTATATGTTATCCAGATAGTGTGATTAATCACTAAATCTCCCTGCAAGGTGTTTTTTTCAAGCAAATTGCAAACAAAAAATCAGAGAGACCAATATCATAAATGACAGTTGAGAGATAATAGAGCTTGTTTGGTGAACTATACACTATACACATGTCTGGAAGAACTTGCTGAGCTTGCTTATCTTTGCTAACATAACAAGAGGTATGGAAACACCTTCTGGCCGGTCATTTAAAGCGGACCTGAACTCAAAACTCCTCTCTGCTCTAAAAGACTTATGCTGGATACACACCATGCGTTTCCGCGTTTGTTGCGTCCGTCGATACGCATCGATTCGATTATTTCCGACATGTCCGATTCACTTTTCGATGGATTGTTAGGTCGATTTGCCATACTTTACAATCGACGCGTATCGACGGACGCATTTGACGCGGAAACGCATGGTGTGTATTCAGCATAACAACAGCATAATAACCTTTAAGCAAAAAAAACAAACAAACAAAAAAAACAAAAACAAAAAAAAAGTATTTGTTACATTTGAAACAAATCCTAAAATAAATTTGCTTAGGGCCCTTTCACACCAGAGGGATTTTTCGGCGTTTTAACGCCACGGCTGAAGTTGGCGTTTTGCTAGGTAAAAGAAAGTCCATAGACTTTCATTTTACCTTTCACATCTAACTCGGCGTTTTGAAGCGTTGCGTTTCAACGCTCCCAGGAGCTTTTTCAGGGCTGTTAACAGCCAAAGTTGGCTGTTGGCGTTTCAATGATAGTCAATGGAAAACGCCAACTTCAGCGTTTTCAAAGCCTTTTCAAAGCGTTTTACAGCTATCTTGTTCACTTATTTTTATAGAAGAAAAAAAAAAGGACGTTTTCATATGGGCTGTAAAACTCTTTCAAAAGGCTTTGAAAACGCTTTGAAAACGCTATGTATTGGCGTTAAGCAAAAGGCTGACTTTCAGCCTTTTCTACCGCAGCCTCTAGTGTGAAAGAGCCCTTAGTTTTTACTTCCTGATACATGGAAGCAGACATATTGTTTACAGCCTGTGCTTTCAAATGTGCTTATCTGTGATTATACACAAATGAAGGGGAATTAAACAGGCTAAACTCTCTAAATACAACTAGGGTGCATTTCTTTATGTTTTTCTTCTGTCCTTTGCAAGAGTTCAGGTCCACTTTAACCACTTGAGGACTGCAGTGGTAAACCCCCCTAAAGACCAGGGCAATGTTAACTAAATGGGCCACTGCAGATTTAAGGAACAGCTGCAGGGCCTCACAACTCAGCACACAAGTGATCCCCCCCCTTTTCTCCCCACCAACAGAGCTCTCTGTTGGTGGGGTCTGATCACAGTTTTTTTTATATAAACATTTATGTTGTTTTTTTAATAAAATATGCTGCTTTTGTTTGTGCTGTCCCCCTGCTCCCTCCCTCCCTCCCCCAGCCAGCCAATGACGCGATCGGCTGTCATAGGCTTCAGCCTATAAGAGCCGATCGCTTTATTGTCCCCCAGGGAGACAGCGCTGTACTAACAGAAAAGGCAATTGCCGCTCGGAGACTGAAGAGGGGGTGGAGCTCCGCCACCCGAGCAGGAGATACGCGTGCATCCTGCGCGGGCTCTCATGCAAATCAGAGCCCCAGGACTTGACGTCAATTGGCGTTAGGCGGTCCTGGGACTGCCGCCGCGTCCATACCCATTGGCGTGGGGCGGTCTTTAGGTAGTTAAACTAACAAGCATAACTTTTGAAAGGGCAGCAAAAGTACGTTTATTTAAGTTTTGAAAGTGGATTATACATTAAAGTGAACCCAAGGTGAGGGTGATATGGAGGCTGCCATATTTATTTCCTTTTAAACAATACCAGCTGCCTGGCAGTCCTGCTGATCTTCTGGCATCAGAAGTGTCTGGGTCACAACCCTGAAACAAGCATGCAGCTAATCATGTCAGACTTCAGTTAGAGCACCTGATCTGAGTGCTTGTTCATTGTTTATGGCGAAATGTTTTAGAGGCAGAGGATCATCAGGGCCAGGGAACAGCCAGACAACTTGGAGTGGAGATTGATTGCGGAGAGGCAGAGCTAACAGTGCAAAGCTCTGCCTCTCCAGGGCAGCACGATCTGCGACCTGCAAAGTCGTAGAACTTTGCAGGTCTATTTCGCTGCTTTATAACACGTTTTGTAATGGTAATGTGGCAAATTTACTTGGAATATGATGCTGAATAGGAATAAATAAAAACAAATTTGTAAAAAGATGAGACTTAAGAGTCTCTTTAAGTAAAAACATGTTTAAAAATACATTTGCAGTAATATAACTTGGGAAATACCAACATTTACAGAAATTCTTCAAATAAATGTGGCAATCAAATGTCAATGTGCAAAATTCACAAAGCTTTTTTCACCTGTTTTCCTTTGTTTTCACCTTATCTGTAAAACATCGTCAGCTCCTAAAGAGCAAAAAACTATTAAGGTAAGAAAAGTCATATTGAAATGGAGTTAATCAGGAACAGCTTACTTTGAGTGATTAATTTACTTCTAAATGTGCTGAAAGGTTATTTTTATTAACCAGGAGAAAAAGATGTCATTTGTGAGAAGTTTTGTGAATTGGCTCCCTTGTGTGCAAGGTTATGGTATGCTGCGTGGCCATTCCATAGGGCACCTGTTTTGGAACCAGGAAGGATGGAAAAACTGAAAATATTTTCTTGGCGTGTGAGCATTAAGAGATGTGGGAGTATGTGTAGATTCAGCGCTGTTTGGTTACCCACTGACTTATGCTAGGCAATATTATTATTATTAATATTTAGTATTTATATAGTGCCGACATATTACGCAGCGCTGTACTGTGTATATATATATCTTGTCACTAACTGTCCCTCAAAGGAGCTCACAATCTAATCCCTACCATTGCCATATGTCTATATTATGTAGTGTAAGTACTGTAGTCTAGGGCCAATTTTTTAGAGGGAGCCAATTAACTTATATGTATGTTTTTGGGATGTATTTTATTTGGAGTGGCATGATTATGAACTTATCCAGAGGTACATGACTAATTACCGGTAATAATTTTATCTAGGGACACATGGCTGGTAAATGTTTGTATTTTAGGGACACCTTGCAACTTCCTTTTTGTCTGGGGGCTGATAGTAGCTGATAGTTTAGGCCAGGCACCCACAAGAACAATTCGAAAATCACTTGCGATTTCTGAATTGCGGAAGTACTGTAATTTTCTCTATGATTCCCGGAGTGTTCAAAAATGGCCCTCATTGCCATGCATAGTGTTCACAAAATTGCAGCTGGCAGCGCTTTCGGGATTGCTCCACAATTGCAACGCTGCTGTAGAACCATCCCCACAGGGTTAAATTGGTGGAGTGCTTTGCTGATCGCTGGCTATCAGCAAGTGCTGCTAGTGGGCACTAAGCCTTAGAAGTAAATGAATATTAAAGAAAATGTAGGATAGGGCGGGAGGGAGCTATGTTGCAAAGAGAAGGAGATCAGCGCTGCTGTTGGTGGCAGTGGATGGGGGCCCAGGTCCAAATGCTGCATTTGGGCCCAGAGGTCTGTAGTTATGCCATTATCTACAGGACATTTAATAGGCTTCTTCTCTCCTATGTAACACCCTTCACTTTGCCAGTCCCAGCTTCAGTCCTCTAAATCCTTAAGACTCACGTTTTCAGGCAAGGTAATAATTTAACAGAGGGCATAGCCTGACTGAGGTCTAATGAATTTCCTTTAGGGCCTGCAATGTCCGGATGTGCTTTTTTGCGCAGAGATTTCTGACACAATGCGTTTTTGCCCACCCTGTAATGCATGCATTCTCCACATGGACAAACATGCAAGAAAGCATATGCAGAAATGCCAATGATTTTCAATGAGCTGTCACTTCGAATGCAAACTTTGTCTGCATTTGTGGGGGGGGGGGGGGGGGCGTTCGCGGATGTTAAAGTGAAACTTAAGTTAAAACTAAGTGATGAAATAAACAATTGTATAAATCCTCCTACTCCTAAAATGACTTTTAGATATCTCATGGTTTTATGTTATGTTTAAAAACTTAAAAAAGACTTTTATTGTTTTGGAGCAGTCTGTCCCTTTGTCTCAAAGTTCTTGAATTATTGCCCTTATATGAATTATTGCCCTTTTTTAATATATCCTCTTCTGGCAGAGAACTAGGTTTCTGAGTGTATTTAAAGGGACTCTGAGCAGTGCCTGTGGGTATGCCTTTAAGCATACCCACAACTAATTAATTATATCCTCACACCTACCGGCATGATGTTTGTAATTATATCCCCCTGGGTTCCTCGTATTTCATTGCATTGCACTGAATGGAGCTGCCGACACTGGGGAAAGTGTCATCCTGCATAACACAATGCTGAATAAGGAATCCAAGATGGTGCCGCGATTTCGATTGCGAAAATAACAAAAACTAAAAGACGTAGGGTGGCATTTTATATATGATTGGAAAGAGGATAAAGAGAGCTTCAAAATGGTATGCATCTTTCCATAGTTACTGCACTGCTCGGAGTCCCTTTAACCATTTCAGCCGCCCGGATGTGATCCTCTGCTGCGATGCCGCGCTTCGGCGCACTCCCGCGCGCGATTGCGTGCACGCCCCCGTGCTGTCCCCCGGTAGCCCTGGGATCAGTGAACAGGAACATGGTTCCCGATCACCGATCCGTGTCCCCAGCAGAAAAACCAAAGCTCTCTTACTAGAGGCTTCAGTCTTTCTGCAAAAAAAAGTTTCCCCGTGCTCCTTGTGCTTCCGGTGATCGAGAAGCACAAGGAGAAAAAAATAAACTCATCTTGTGGCCAAATAGTAAAACTACATCTACATACATTTTACATTAAACTTTACACATATAATAATATTAAAAATTAACTGTTTATTTCCCACACCAAAATGTTATCCAAATAAAAATTTTAATGGAAACAAAAAATTGCAATTAAAAAAAAACAAAAAAACAAAAATAGTTACCTAAGGGTCTGAACTTTTTAAATATGCATGTGAAGGGGGTATACTACGAACATTTTTACATTATAAGCTTGTAAATAGTGATGGACGCAAAATGGAAAAAATGCACCTTTATTTCCAAATAAAATATTGGCGCCATACATTGTGATAGGGACAAAATTTAAATAGTGTCATAACCGAGACAAACGGGCAAATAAAATACATAGGTTTTAATTATGGTAGCATGGATTATTTTAAAGCTATAATGGATGAAAACTGAGAAATAATGATTTTTTTTCCATTAGTTTTCTTATTAATCCTGATAAAAATGCATTTATAAAAAAATAATTCTTAGCAAAAGTACCACCCAAAGAAAGCCTAATTAGTGGCGGAAAAAACAAGATATAGATCAATAAATTGTGTTAAGTAGTGCTAAAGTTATTAGCGAATGAATGGGAGGTGAAAATTGCTCTGATGCATAAGGTGAAAAATCCCAGCGGGCTGAAATGGTTAAAGAGAACCCGAGGTGGGTTTTAATAATCCTATTAGCACACAGAGACTGGGTCTGCATATAATGCCCAGCCTCTGTTGCTATACAGTTCTCCCCCAGGCCCCCCCCCCTGCGCTCTGCTGGCCCCCATAAATCAAACCGCCGTGCTAGCAACACGCAACGTGTCGATAGCAGGCTGCTTACATCCACACTGTCACTCTCCGCCGCTCCCCTGCTTCCTCTATATCGCCGCTCCCCGTCTGTGTCCCTTCCCTCCCCGCTGATTGGACGCAAGGGACGCTGGCGGGGAGTGGCTATATAGAGGAGGCGGGGGAGCGATGGAGAGTGACAGTGTGGATGTAAACAGCCTGCTATCAACAGGCTGTGTGTCGCTAGCACTGCAGTTTAATTTCTGGGAGCCAGCAGAGTGCAGGGGGGGGGGGGGGGGCTGGGGGAGAACTGTATAGCAACAGAGGCTGGGCATTCAATGCAGACCCCGCCTCTGTGTGCTAATAGGTTTATTAAAACCCACCTTGGGTTCTCTTTAAAAGCTGTAATTCCTTATCATTAAAGAGAATCTGTATTGTTAAATCGCACAAAAGTAAACATACCAGTGTGTTAGGGGACATCTCCTATTCCCCTCTGTCACAATTTCACCGCTCCCCGCCGCATTAAAAGTGGTTAAAAACAGTTTTTAAAAGTTTGTTTATAAACAAACAAAATGGCCACCAAAACAGGAAGTAGGTTGATGTACAATATGTCCACACATAGAAAATACATCCATACACAAGCAGGCTGTATACAGCCTTCCTTTTGAATCTCAAGAGATCATTTGTGTGTTTCTTTCCCCCCTGAGGGGGGAGTGCATAGCAGAACCACAACACTGAAGAACTTGGCAGCCTTCCAGACACAGGCCGACAAGTCTGACAGGGGAAAGATACATTGATTTATTACAGAGACTGTGATAGCAGAAAGTGCTGCAGTAAGCCAGAACACATTAGAATAGCTTTTGGGACTTGTAGGATGATAAAAAACAGGATGCAATTTTTGTTACGGAGTCTCTTTAAAGGGAACCTGAAGTGAGTAAAATTATATAAAATAAACACATGACGTAGCTGGAAACGAATATTACATACTTACCTCACCCTCAGTTCCTCTCAGAAGCTCACCGTTTTCTTCTTACGGTGATTCCTTCCAGTTCTAACAATATTTTGTCAGTAGTGAAATATACCAGTTGCTGTCAGTTAAATATCAGCAGCTGTCAGTTACAACTGAATGTGCAAGGTAAAGTCCATGTTTCCCTATGGCTCAAGTGGGTGATATTACAGTTTAACAGTGTGCTGACCAGGAAGCTGTTAGGGGGTAATGGCTATTTTTAAAATGGAGGACGGAGAAATCACTTGATCACGGTGGACAAATGGGATGCAGGAGAGGAGAAAGAGATTGATGAGTAGACTATCCAGGAGGTAAGTATGACCTGTGTATGGTTATTTTGACTTTTTATCTTCAGTTCAGGTTCTCTTTAAGGGATGCTATAGTTCGACTGGGTCCCGATACACCTGTCTATCTCATAAAATAAAAAAATCAATTCTTTATTTTTATCTGGTAAACAAGTAATATGGACCAGGCAATCCAAAAGTTAAAAATCACTCTTGCTTTACTTGTCCATAAAACATCATTTTCCAGTTTCCCTGGCTCTTATTTGGTACATCTGCCGCACAAAGGAAGTTGCAGGGCATGCTGGGTTTTCTTTTTTCTTCTTTTCTTTCCCCTCAGACATAACTAATGCAGCCTAATGTTATCCCATGTGTCTGTGCACACTGGAGCAATGAGGTTTTGTAAAAAAACCCGATAGCATTACATTGGGAAGAGCTTTTGAAACCTCTAGCGCCCAAACACTAGAGGTTTTAAAAGCCCTTCCCAATGTAATGCTATGGGGTTTTTTACAAAACCTCATTGCTCCAGTGTGCACAGACACATAGGATAACATTAGCAGCAGATTTAAAAACTCAAAACGCTCAGAAAAACTCCTCTGGTGTGCACCAGGCCTAAGGGAGGAAATGTCAGGATTGGCTTCAAGATAGACACAGACAAAATGCAAAATCCTAAGAAGAATTTTCTCTTTTTTTACTACAGAAAATCAAATGTGCACAATGCACTACATATGTTATATAAGTAGAGCAAGTATTTATCTACTTACCGTATATATACAGTATGTGCTTTTTTCTGAGATAGTATGGCTGACAGCTCCACTTTAATCTTCCCTTTAAAGTTGGATTAAACTCCCTACATGATGAATAAAAAAAAAAAAAAGCAACAAGATTATTTTGTACCCTCTCGATTAATACGGTACCTGTATGTATTTTCCCTGTGTTCAAAGCCTGGCACCATGGTAAATACTTTTCTTTATATTCATCCTGGGTGAGCATCCAATTTGAGGTTACTTCTGCAATCGCTCCAGAATCACTCCAAAAATCACCCCAAAAAGGCTCCAAAATTGCAATGGAGGAAAAAGGCAGATTGCAGAAAAATCGTTATTGTAGAAAAATCTCAGAAATATCTACTTCCTCCTACTAGGCATAAGTCACTAAGGGACTGCAGATTCAAACAGGTACATACTCCTGAATGTGCAATTATTTTTTATTGGCAGGGGAATGATTTATATACATTTGTAGAATTATTTCTTCTATGATTTTAAAAGCAGTAGTACTGCTTTATAAATCATTGTCTTAAATCAGTTTTACATTTGGGGGGGTGGGGGGGGGGCAATATGAAATATCACTAATAAATATCTAATAGCTCATTTGATTATTAGAAAGTTCCATTCTTGCTCTGATGTGAAACTCCCGATGCCATTTTTTGAAGAATGCATGTTCGCCACCATTTATGGGTATCTGATCTTGTGAATATGCACATACATCAGTGATATAATGTAATTGCCTCTTCAGATTCAGTTTCAAATATCTCTCACATTCAGTAGCTGGGGGATTTAATGAATGTCCTGCAAAGTCCCGTGATTAAGTCCCCAGTGTTAAGGACAAGGGCCTTTTCCTTTCTTTAATATGTCCCAAAAAACAATGTGGGGGTAATAGTGTGTGTGTGTGGGGGGGGGGAGGAGGGGTTGCTTATAGTGGTATCTATTCGTCCCTTAACTGGTTTGTTTTCCATGGTTTTTACCCCTTAAAGGAATCATCAGGCGTTTTTCACATGTATCCCTTTTACTTACCTGGGGTTTTCTCCAGCCCCTCGCAGCTGGCTGTCCCACACCTACCGCTCCGTTCACAGCCGCCAGCCCGGGGTCCCTGCACTGTGCAGAGGATGACCTCAAGATTGACTGCGCCTGCTTGAAGTGCCGCTGTCAATCCAATCCAGTATGGTGCTGACAACGTGGGCTGGATTGACAGCGGCGCTTCACGCAGGCGCAGTAAGGACGACCTGGAGGTCGTCCTGCACACAGTGCGGGGACTGCGATCGGAGCGGTTGGCGTGGGACAGCTAGCTGCGAGCGGCTGGAGAAAGCCCAGGTAAGTAAATGGGATATATGTGAAAAACGCCTGATGATTCCTTTAGGGCTCGTTCACACTGCGTTTTCGTTCTTTTTTTCACACGCAGGCGATTTTTAAAATCGCCTGCCAAACGCTTGTGCAATGAATGTCTATGAGAAGGTTTATATTAGCGTGGGTCATGCACTGTGCGGTCAGCAAAGCGGGACCATTTTTGAACCAGTATAGGAGAAACTCAAAACGCTCACAAAATTGCTTTGAGCAGCGATTGCATTCACGTTTTTAAGAATAAATACATTGTATTTATTATTTTACAGTTCACAGAGTTCACTTCCTGACTTGTGTCAGAGAGTGAAAAAACGCAATCACCCAGAAATAGGCTGTCTCCTGTGCGTGGATCCTGTGCCGCACTTGCACCTATGCGGACTGCGCAGCCGCGGCCAGCTCTGGCGGCTATTTTACAAGAGGCACGAGACCCCGATCCGGGCTGTGGGGTCAGGAGCAGCCCGGGGAGGCGATTGAACTGCAGGGACCCGGCGGAACTGCATGGAGGGCGCAGATGGCATCCTCCGTGCATTCAAACTTGATGCAGGTACTTAACTTTTTTTTTTATTTGGCCTCGTAAGTCCTTTAAGGTTCTTGACATTTTTTACACTTTAGCTGTGTCGTTTTGATACACCAGTAACTTTTTAATAAATTATACCATCTTAGTGATATGTATTTAGTTTTTTTCAGTACAATATAGCCTTTCTTTGTGTAATTTTTTTTTCTCTAAACTATTTTATTTTGTAGTAATTTTTTGGGGAAAGATTAGGCCTAAATGCAGAAAATAACATTTTTTCATTTTTCACCCTTCCTAATTTTCACATGACTCATCCTACAGTTATAAAACACATAAAAATAAATTATTTGGCTCTTCCCGGTTAAAATGATACCCGATATGCCATATTGTATTAATAGCTGAGCACATGGCAGACCGTTATCCCCAGCCTGAGCATCTGTGGCGATAGGATGCGTTCGCTAGGGCAACAGTTCAGGGGCTATAGTGCTGTACAGATGTATTGCTAGGCAACAGCAGAGCAATTCATCTGTGGAGCATTGGGGCCCCAAACTTTCTAACTAGTGATCGCATCTAACTGCAACAGATGGCGTCATTAAATGTTTATAAACAGGTATAGGTATTGTAGGAGTTAACAAGGGGTTAATAGGCTAGGCTGGGGTTAAAAATTAAGTGGGGATAAAAAAAAAACACTTTTTATTTTATTGGGACCAAGTCACTTTAATTTTTTTTTTTTTTACTCTTACAAACTTTTTTTTGCCTAACTTTTTTGAATGATTGTTGCTAGCAAGAGCAACAATCATTCACTTCTAACAAAGGATCGTGCACATGCATATGCGTGAGTGTGCCCAATAACGTGCATGCATATGCACGTGCACGCATGGCGACAGGCGGCGACTTTCAATGCAGGACGTAGATTCTACATCCTGGAACCTACTGCAGCACTAATTAGGATGTAGAATCTATGTCCTGAAACTTAAAGCAGTTAATAATGGACAGGGGCTGCCTAAAGGGAAACTGAAGTGAAAATAACTCATGAGATAAATGAATTGTATGTGTAGTACAGCTAAGAAATAGAACAACTTCATATAGCAATGAAATTTATTAGGCACTGGCAATGTGTTTTGCAGGTCAAAATCCACTTCCTCAGGCCAGTTATAGTGTCACAGGAATCTGTTAAGCCAAACAATGCGCACCTCTGAGGAGCTCATTGTTTGGCTCAACAGATTTCTTTGGCACTATTATTGGCTTGAGGAAGTGGACTTAAGCCCCATTTACACCATACAATTTTTTGTGCGATTCGAATTGATTCATTGATTTAATTCGATCCGACATGTCCACCCCCGCAAAACTTGGTCGTAAACTTGGTCGTAAAATGTTCTCTTCCTGAAGGCAGGGCTAACGGCTGCAGCCCTGCCTCTCAGCGCGTCTATCAGACGCGCATCGCCGCCTCTCCCCCGCCCCTCTCAGTGAAGGAAGACTGAGAGGAGCGGGGGACAGGTGGAGGTACGCGTCTGATAGACGCGCATGAGGCACGGCGGCGGCGGTTAGCCCTGCCCCAATGCGGAAGCGCTCCCCGGCTGCACGGAGGGGATTTGGGGGTGAAGGGACCCCCGTTAAGCCGCGGGATATCAGCGTTTTAGCAGGGGCACACATGCCCCTGCTATCTATGAGGTCTGAAGCGAGATTTATTCTCGCTTCAGACTCTCTTTAAGTCCACTTCCTCAAGCCAAGCAAGGAGACAATAGCAGCATAGGGGGCGATATTGTGGCTGGGAACGCGAAGAATCATTCGCGTTCCCATGCCTGTCGGGTCCTGACGGCGAAACCGGAAGTGGTCACTGGCGGGGACGGGAGGATCAGAGAGACACGGCAAGGGCACCGATCAGCTGCAGGGGGCTGAGGGAAGCCCCAGGTGAGAAAAACTCATTTTTTTTAATGACTTAAGGTTCACTTTAAACCCGTAAAACGTGTTGCCAGTGCATAATAAATTTCATTGCTATATGAAGTTGTCATTATTGAAGTAAGCCACATCTTATTTTTGTTATTTTAGTTGTTTAGGACTATATTTTATATACTTCTGGGTGCCTCTTACTCCCTGTTGTGCCTTTTTTTACATGTACGCCCCAGATACCTTGGAGAGGTTATACATGTTAACGTTTTCTGTTCATAGCAATTGACTGCAGGTTTCATCATCTCTGTGCTGTTATAATAATGCCGTAGCCTATGTCATGTGAGGAGATTATGAAACTAAATGTGCATAGTCATGGCCACAACACACATACTGCACCCATATTGCTATTATCATTCTGGATCTGTATATCTTTAGGTGCTTAGTTACAGATATGGAATGTAAATGTATATAGACTTTTCCATACACAGCAGTGTCAAGATGATAAATCTTTGTAGAAGAATATGTACTAGGAGCAGTGGCATAGCTAGAAATCATGGAGTCCCATAGCAAAACTTTCATTGGGCCCTCAGATGTAGGCACTCTTAGAGCCCTTTTCCATGGGCAGTTGAACTGTGTGCTCAGAAAGTATTTACCAGGCAGCAGCGAGCATTTACCAGTGTTTTCAACTGCTCGTGGAAATAGTCCCTTAAATGGAACCTGTAGCAGGTAAATTTATTTAAAATAAACACATGACGTAGCTGCAAATGAATATTACATACTAACCTCACTGTCAGTTCCTCCCAGAAGATCACCATTTTCTTATTACAGTGATCCCTTCCAGTTCTGACAATATTTTGTCAGAGCTGAAATATACCAGTTGCTGTCAGCTATATATCAGCAGCTGTCAGTTACAACTGAATGTGCAAGTTAATATTACAGTTTAACAGTGTGCTGACCAGAAAGCTGTTATGGGGTAATGGCAATTTTTAAAATGGAGGATGGAAAATTCCATTGATCACAGTGGACAAATTGGACGCAGGAGAGGAGAAAGAGATTGAAGAGTAGACTACACAGGAGGTAAGTATGGTTATTTTGACTTTTTATTTTCAGTTCAGGTTCTCTTTAAGCGATGCCACCTGCCGGTACCCTATGAATATTGTATATGATATGAATATATCGTTAATTGGGCAATTTGCCTTCTCATGCAATCAACACTGCACATAGTTCATGGGCACTGAGACAAAGTTAGAGGGTGGAGGAACACAAGGAAGTTAAGGGTAAACACAATAAGTACTGTCTGGGGGCCCCCTATGCTCCATGGCCCATAGCAGCTGCTATGTTTCCTGTGGCTATTACTACGCCCCGACTAGGAGATATTCAGAGGAAGCCATTTATATTATCCTTTAACAACTATTCTTGTCTGGGTCTCACATTTTTTTTTATGCACAATAATATCTAATAAGCCTAGATCCAGCAGGCAGCACGTTGCCTCAGGACTCCGCAGACTGTGGTCGGGATTAGTGGCTTTAAAAAAAGCTGAACACAGTAGATCAACATTATAGTGGTTTAATGCTGGGGATACACGGTATGTTTCTGTACCGTGTATCAACCAGCTGATCCGGCCAGCTGATAATATTCAGCTGGTCCGTCACGCTGCTCAACCCCCGCCTGCTCGATCCCCACCGGCGGACAATGGCAGGGAATCGAGCAGCTGACAAGGAGCGCCGGCGGGGATGAGCGGTAAACAATTGCGCGGATGAGCGGGGACGCGGCGGGAGTGTATTCCCAGCATAAGACTCCCTCCTCCATCCCTCCCTTACCAATGCGTCTCAGGTTGTCCCATTGCCTTCCCTCCCAGCGGCTCCCTTGTCTCATCCACCCCTCGCCTCTTTTGCTCCTGCCACCATTGATGAAGTCAGCCTGCTGCTAGTGGCTTCCCCCCCCCACATCCTCTCCCTGTGATCCGGTACCCGCGAATACTCTTCGGCCCCACTTCCCTGACCTGGCCCCAGTCCTCACCTCCTTGTTCAATCTCTCCCTTTCCACAGGCATCTTCCCCAAAGTATTCAAACAGGCCACTGTGCTTCCCCTGCTGAAAAAACCCTCACTCGACCCATCCCTACCCTCAAATTACCGCCCAATCTCCCTCCTTCCCTATGCTTCTAAACTCCTCGAACGCCTAGTCCACCAGCGCATTACCCAATACATCAACACCAATACCCTACTTGACCCCCTACAGTCTTGATTCCGACCTGCGCACTCAACTGAAACAGCCCTCGCCAAGGTGGTCAACGACCTTACCCTTGCCAAGGCCAAAGGCAGTTATTCCATCCTGCTCCTCCTTGACCTCTCTGCAGCATTTGACACTGTTGACCACTCCCTCCTCCTCCAATCACTACAGTCCATGGGCATCCATGGGCTTGCCTTGGCCTGGATCTCCTCCTACCTATCCAATCGCTCCTTCACCACTTCCTTCAATGGCTCCTCCTCAACTCCTGCCCCCCTTTCAGTTGGGGTCCCCCAGGGCTCTGTTCTAGGCCCCCTTCTTTTCTCCATATACACTTCCTCAATTGGCAAGCTTATCTCCTCCCTGGGCTTCAATTACCACCTTTATGCAGATGACACTCAGATTTACCTCCATACCCCCGATCTCTCAGCCACCACCATAAACAAGGTCTCCTCGTGTCTCTCAGCAATTTCCTCCTGGATGTCAGCTAGGTTCCTAAAGCTTAATCTAGACAAAACTGAGCTCCTGATCTTTCCACCCCATGCTGCTGCACCCATCCCAGGTTTCCACCTCACAATCGACAACACAACCATTCTCCCTACCTCCCAGGCCCGCTGCCTGGGTGTCACCTTGGACTCTGACCTCTGTTTCATCCCACACATCCAAAACATCACAAGAGCCTGCAATTTCCACCTCCGTAATATCTCCAAGATCCGCCCATTCTTAACCCTGGACACGACCAAACTGCTCATCCATGCCCTCATCATCTCCCGCCTTGATTACTGTAACTCACTCCTTTCTGGCCTCCCCCTGAAACGCACTGCCCCCCTTCAATCAGTGATGAACGCGGCTGCAAGACTCATCCATTCTTCGCACCGCTCTGCATCCACATCTCCCCTTTGTGAATCCCTGCACTGGCTCCCTATCCGTCTCAGGATAAGTTTCAAGATTCTATGCCTGGCATATAAATCTGTGCACAAAACATGCCCTACCTACATCTCGGAGCTTGTTCACAAGTATACACCAGGTCGCCCCCTCCGTTCCTCCAACGACCTTCGCCTCACCACCCCGCGCATTTCACACTCCCATGCCCGCCTGCAGGATTTCTCAAGAGCTGCCCCCACCCTCTGGAATGCCCTTCCACCACCCATCAGACTTGCTCCCTCTTTCAACACATTCAAGCAAGCCCTCAAAACCCACCTCTTTATGATGGCCTACCCACCTCCTACCACACAGTAACTCTCTAAGGAATATTTAACAGCCCCCCCTAGTGTTTCCACCCCTCCCTTTAGATTGTAAGCCTCTGGCAGGGTCCTCCACTCCCTAGTGTAATCTACAGGATCATGTGCTCCTGTCCTATGACAGCCTGTACTTGTATTACTGGGCCTACCTAACCAGCCCATATTGCATGATCATGTATTTTGTACAATTTGTATGTATAACTTTGTTCTATGTGTATAACCCTATGTATGTCATCCTTGTATCATTGTATATATTTATTGTTCAGCGCTGCGTAATATGTTGGCGCTTTATAAATACAATAAATAATAATAATAATAATAATAATAATAAGACTCATTATAAAAAGAACAATGGGTAGTTTATTATAAGCCAATAGTCAATGACTCTACTCAAAAAATGATTTAGGAGTTGACATTGTGTAGCAGCCTTAATGCAAAGCACCATTCACAGCCTAAAGTAATTGCAACGCCCGCCTATTGGCTGCATACACAGTGTCTCATAATAAATGTAATGATTTGAAAAAAGGACAGAGAATTGTGATTATAGTTATTTTTACTTGAGTTGAGTTGAAAAAGACATACATGCATCGAGTTTAAACAGAAAATATGGTACAACACTAGCCTGCATCCTCACATATCTCAGCTGATCCAGAGGAAGGCAAAAAAAAGGCCTTATGCCAGGCATACACGGAGCGGTCCGGCGGCTCGATTAGCCATCGGATCAACTCCCGCCGCGTCCCCGCGTCCGCCCGGAACGATTCCCGCTTCCTTATCTTCCGCTCGATTTTGCCGCTATTGTCCACCCGCTGGTATCAAGCGGGGAATCGATCCGCGCGGTGATCGGACCTGTCGGATATTATCAATCGAGCCATCAGCGGCTCGATTGATAATAAAAAATCGTGCCGTGTATGCCCGGCATTACAAGGCTTAGACCAGGCAGCTCTAAAAGGGAAACATTCTTCCTGACTCCAGATTGCAATCAGATAAAATTCCTGGATCAACAGCGCCAGGAATTACCTAGTAATTATAGCCATGGATGTCTTTCAATGCAAGGAAAGTATCTAAGCCCCCCTTAAATGGTGATATAGAATTTCCCATAACTACTTCCTGGGGTAATACATTCCACATTTTAACCAGTCTTACTGTAAAGAACCCTTTCCTAAATAGCAAAGAACTTTTACCTCCATGCGCACATCATGTCCCCTAGTCCTTTGCACAAGCCTAGGGACAAAAAAGCTCATTTTCCAAGCTTTTATATTGCTCTCTGATGTATTTACACACGTTAATTAGATCTTCTCTAAGGAATCTTTTCTCCGGGCTAAATAAGCCTAGTTTATCTAATCTTTCCTGGTAAGTGATTCCAGAGCTGGGACAAGGTCCTCCAGCACCCAAGGCTGAGACACCAAAGTGCGCCCCTCCATCCCTCCCACCTCAGTCATTACACATTGACTGCTATTAGACTAAAAGGTGCCACAGGGCCCTCATCCCCTCCAACACCTTAATCTCTAGCTATCTGGGTAGCAGTCACTGCCATGTCTCCCCTTTTCCTATTTCTCTCTGCTTCAAACAAAATAGGGTATTGATAGCTGAGTACGGTAAGTTGTGCACCCTCTCCTATAATGCACCCTGAGGCTAGAGCCTCTCTCGCCTCGGCCCAGACCTGAATGATTCCTTCCAACCCAATCCAAACACAATTGTGGTGCTTGTATCTGTACATGCTCTAAAACTGCAATTTCCTTCCTGTAATGTGGTGCGCAGGACTGAATTCCATATTTCAGATGTGGCTTTATTTCCCTAATGCATCCCAAAATTGTATTTGCTTTAGCTGCAGCTGCTCGGCATTGAATATGAGTATTTAACTTGTTGTGAATGAGTACTATTAAGTCCCTCTCCAAGTTTGAAGTCCCCATTTGTATCTCGTTTATATTGCATGGTACTAAACCATTGGTAAAAACAGAATACATAACTTTACATTTTTCAACATTGAATTGTATCTGTAATTTACATGCCTATATAGCCATTCTATCCAGATCTTTCTGCAATATTTCACTATCTTCCTGTGTAATTATTTATAATTCTAATTCTGTATAGTTTATGTAATAATTCTGAACAACTTTGTATCATCTGCAAAAATAGCATCATTACTTTCTACTTCATCTAGTAGATCATAAATAAATGCATTGAAGTGAATACTGCACCCAGTGCTGACCCCTGTGGAATCCCACTGCTAACAGTCACCCATTTTTAATATTCATTGACCACAACTCTTTTCTTTTTGTCTATTAGCCGGTTCCTTATCCATACACACAAATTATTCCTCAGTCCTTGCATCCTCAACTGCTGCTCCAGACTGTTGTGGGGCCTTTGACAGTCCAATAAAATGATGTAACATTAAAGAAGTATACAAATGAACAAAAGAGGATCACAAATTATTTTTCCCCCTTATAAAATTTATTTTTCAATGTTTTAGTCTAAATATGCAAAAATGTTATCTCCGTTTTTTTCCATCTGTATACATCTTCTTGTGACATCTTTTTCATCCTTTGCACTTTTGCGCACTATACAACAGGAAGTGAAAGGAAGTGGACCAGTGACCAGTTGACCATCAAGGATAACACCCTAGACAATGATTCGTGCCTTCTACCTGACGTCAGGAAGTGAACCCATTCAGCATACAAATAAGACAATGGACACAGATATTGCTGTTGAATGGATTATCCTTTACTAGAATAGACTTGTATTTATACCCAAAATATATTTTTTAGTGCATGCGCATTAATAGAACAACCTTTCACCTAATAAACAGAAAAAGTCCCATAAAAACATGTCTGTGCTATATAATGCAGGTGCTGCTTCATCTGGGCAGATGTCCAAGTTTCTTCATTTACATATTCTCGGTTTCACCGAGCCGATGTGGTTAGAGAATTTCCCGTGCAGATAGAATTAGCAAGAAAAGCAGTAGTGATACAGTGGAGTGTTTAAGAAAATATTCAGAAAATACTTAATGAGTTATTTGAAGCTTGCGACAAGATGGCTGCCAGAACATACAAAATAGTTGATATAATGTATGTGCTATGCCTACAATTCCCTCCCTTTTAGACATTTTCTAAAGGAAAAATGGCTACACTGAAGTTGTCCCCTCAGGATTAACATCCTGGCAGATGGAATTATGATTCTGAGCTCTACTGGTTCCTCATCAGTGGAACTAGCATTACAGTAAGTGAGATTATGGTCAGGTTATGGTCACGGGCCTCATAATGCAAAATATTAGACATAAGCAAGAGTAAGTGTTTGTGGACTACTTTTGACAAACTAACAATCTACAAGGACAATTGTACAGCAAGCCCTGAGAAAAAGCATCTTTAAAGCTCCCTTGGACCAATGAAATGATTCCCTGAGGAGGATTCTCATTGGTCTTCCAAGAGAGCAATAGGGAGCCCTAGCAACAGATTAAAAAATGCCTAATACCAGGACTCTCTCACTATACACTAATATGGCATGCTCCCTGCCGCAGCACTACAGCCACCGACACGCTCCGCACCCCTTCCGGAGGCACTTAACACCCACTGCACCACTGCCAGCCACCCTCGAAACCAACACTACCACAGCACTGCCAACACTCCAACCACTAAGCTACTCCCCACCACTGCTGTGGTTTCTTAGTGGTCATTACACTGAACAATGACCCTTAAAATGGAGAAATACCACTGACTAGTCACTAGTGTAATAATGACCAATAAAAAAAAAACTCTGGAGGCAAATTCAATGATATTTTTGCTGCAGTACCCTTTGTAACATTGCACCGGTGAGGGGCAACTAGTGGCAGCGAACTGCTGTACTGTGGCTGGTAGTGTCAGTATGAGTAGTGTTCTTGTCTGTGAAAAGCACAGGGTGCCAATGACTGGCATACCAATTTTGGTATTCTATGGCAAATGCCAGTTGAGCTCCATGGTGCCGTGCAGTGAGCACAGGGCCCACTAGAGGACATTGGACATTGGGCCTTCAGGTCCCCATCCTGAACTCTCCCTCTAATTGTTTGGTCAGAGACATTCACAGCAATAGCCTTCTGGAGGTCTTGTATGGTCCTGGTAGTACTTATCCTGTTCTTCCTCGCTTGGAATGAGCACATTGTGAAATTCCAAATTCCAAGTTGTTCATTAAAGTTTATGCGGATAAGTACAAAGCCCCTACATGCTATTATCTCCAAATTTACCCGTTATGTTAGGGTCAATTGTAGAAACATGTAAACAAAATTTCAAAAAGTTTAAAAAAACAACAATTTTTAAAGAAAAAAAAAAGAAAAATAGTTTAAAAAAAACAGGAAAATTATTTTTTTTGCAGTACAGTAAATCAGATTTAAGAAAATGGACAGTGCAGGGTCTTTGAACCAAATAATTTTAAACCTCTTGTCTGGTATAGCTAGCTTTCGGAGGCTGAACTATGTGGGGCTCCATACCCTCAGCTATACCAACCTGCATGGTCCATAATATGGCAAGCTCTGGAAGAGATGGGAGTCAAAGCTTGCCCCTTTACCTAAGGGCCCTTTTCCACCTGCAATCGCTAGCGTTCATGCTGAACGCTAGCGATTGCTGAATCGCAAAACCGGCGATTCCCCCGACGTTTGCGGCCGCGATTTTGCTATGCTATGCACTGCATAGCAAAATCGCGGCAATTATCGCTCCGCCGCGCGTTCGCGTTCCCGACAAAAGCGAATCGCGGTAGTGGAAATGACCTACCGCGATTCCTATGTTAAAAAGCAAACCGTAGCGATTGTAAAATCGCTAGCGGTTTGCGGTTTTGCGATTCAGCCAGCGCAAACGCGCTGGTGGAAAAGGGCCCTTAAAGCTTATTGTGTTTGTAATTGCAAACAATTTCCTGAAAAAGTGGTGTGTTTTAGAACAAAAACAAGAAAAGAAGCCAGGGAAGTCGCACTATGTCCTTTATTAGTAATCAATAAATCAATGGAACACTCAGAAACACCTAAAAAAAACACCTAAAACCCCCAAAATGGTAACAAAATGAGGGGGAAATGGAAGAGCTGTGAAGGGAGCTTTGGGGACAATAAGTATTGCCACAAGATGATCGATATAAAGAATACAAGAAGGCAAGTAAACCAATATGGATGAATTGTTTCTATAAACATATCAAGGAATTAATAGGAATGTTTCATTTCCTAGAGCCATTAATACAGGTCTGGGATACACCAATAGGGAGACCAGTGCAAAACCATACATGAATTTATACAAAACTGCATAAACAACTGATCAAATATTACAATGGCAGTCTCACTATAAAATATGTATTCCGTAACTCCGAGGAGTGATAATGCCCTATGTAAAAAAAAAAAAAAGTAAAAAAACAATTATGAGGTGCACAGAGTAAAGTTCATCAATAGCTCACAATAAACTACCTAAATAAACTGTGAGTACTATGGGTAGAGATGTCGCGAACCTCCGATTTTCAGTTCACGAACCCCGCGGAAGGTTCGGTTCGCGCGAACTTTCGCGAACCGCAATAGACTTCAATAGGGAGGCGAAATTAAAAATTTTGAAAAATTTCTGCTGACTAGAAAAATGATAGAAAAGTTTTTTCAAGGGGTCTAATACTTGGAGGAAGACATGGTTGATTGAAATACACATCAAAAGTCCCAGAAAAAAATCTGAACTTAACACAAAGCAGTGTTTTAAGGTCAGAAATCTCATTGAATGTTCAATTGCAGGCCTACACTGCTTTACAACATCAGGAAGTGTAATCCCTTACTCCCTCTCTCCTCACTCCCTCCTCTGGGAGGGAGGAGGATCTTGTCTTCCAGGGAATTGTAGTATTTCAAAAGCCAGCTTACATACCTTGGCCGGGAATTGAACCCAGGTATGAGTGTATGGTAGGTAGCTCTCTTCATCACTATACCACCACCAACACTACATGCTGAAGCCAGCCTAGCATGTACTATTATGATCTATCCAAGAGAAAATTGCTTAAGGATTTGTAGTATGTCAAAAGCTAACTCACATTGGCCAGGAATAGAACACAGGCCTACCGCTCTGTAGGCTGCTATCCTAACCATTATACCACCAACACAACCCACTACAATGCTACATGCTGAAGCCAGCCTAGCATGTGATATATCCAAGAGAAAAATGAGCTTGCTTAGGGATTTGTAGGATTTTAAAAGCCAACTCACATACATTGGCCAGGAATCAAACCCAGGCCTACCGCTCTGTAGGCTGCTATCCTAACCATTATACCACCAACACAACACACTACAATGCTACAGCAGCAGCTTTCCCTTAACTAATTACTGTAGGCAGACGAGTGAGTAAAACGACAGGAGAGCCTTGCCTTTTATAAGGGGGGTGGGGCTCCAGGAGTGAGTGTAGTCTGATTGGTGACAATGTGCCTGCTGACTGTGATGTAGAGGGTCAAAGTTGTGCTCAATGGAGCATTATGGGGGTGAATCGAACTTCCGCAAAAGTTTGCCTTCGCCGGCGAACGCGAACCACCTAAAGTTCGCCTGGAACCGTTCGGGCCATCTCTAACTATGGGACTATAAAGTACATGAAATAAGATAGTAAGGTCTTAAACTACCAAAAAGGAAGTGGAAATCAGCCCAGCAATGCCGTGACAGAAAAAGCGAAGCGCTAGAGAACCATAAGAGGTCTCTGAGAGCAAAGTGGAACACCCAAAGATCCAGAGTAAAAAAGAGCAGTAATAACAAATTATAAAAAAAGACTGCTTATAATAGCGGATCAATGTCAAATGAGATCATGAAATTATCAAAAATAACATCTAAATTTAGCAATAAATCAAATTTTCACATGCACCATGTCAACATCAAGCATGAGAAACAACAAGATAAAGGATTGACTCTTGGGCACGTGTAAAAAAAAATACAAAAAAGCTTTAATAAGAATAATATTAAATCACCATAATATCATGCACAAATTTATATTTCACATTCCAAATCACATATATGTCTAATCTACCCTAAAATTAGCCATACTGACATCGTTATGTGGCTATGGGGTTGCAGTCCCCAAGCCTATTAAATCTTAAACAGGGTGACCAATCTTGACTGTAATCCTGAAATTCAGTTCTATGGCAAGAAAAGTAGTATTAATGCAAAATCCCCATAGCCCATAACGATGTCAGTACGGCTAATTTTAGGGTAGAATAGACATATATGTGATTTGGAATGTGAAATATACATTTGTGCATGATATTATGGTGATTTAATATGATTCTTATTAAATCTTTTTTGTAATTTTTTCACATGCGCCCAAGAGTCAATCCTATATCTTGTTGTTTCTTAGTAATAACAAACGGTTTACCCACAGAGAGAGGTGAGACAACTGTGTGAACAATCAGAGGGGAGCCGTGAATGTGACAGTGTGGGTAAAGGTGTGTACACACGCACGACAGCAGCCAACGACGGGTCCGTAGGCACCTCCCACTAGGCGGGTTTTCAGCAGACTGTAGTGCGTGTGTACGCACTGTCGGCGGACTGATAGGGCTGTTCCTGAACAATACGCCGGGCAATGCTTAAAGAGACTCTGTAACAACAAAAACCTCCCCTGGGGGGTACTCACCTCGGGTGGGGGAAGCCTCCGGATCCTAATGAGGCTTCCCACGCCGTCCTCTGTCCCACGGGGGTCTCGCCGCAGCCCTCCGAACAGCCGGCGACTGTGCCGACTGTCAGTTCAATATTTACCTTTGCTGGCTCCAGCGGGGGCGCTGTGGCAACTTTCGGCACGGAAATAGACGGAAATACCCGATCTCCGTCGGGTCCGCTCTACTGCGCAGGCGCCGGAAACTTGCGCCTGCGCAGTAGAGCAGACCCGACGGCGATCGGGTATTTCCGCCTACTTCGGCGCCGAGAGGCATCAGAGCGCCTGCGCAGGAGCCAGGAAGGTAAATAATGACGTCACCGCTGCCCGGACTGCACGGAGGGCTACAGCGAGACCCCCGAGGGACGCAGGACGGCGTGGGAAGCCTCATTAGGATCCTGAGGCTTCCCCCACCCGAGGTGAGTACCCCCCAGGGGCCGTTTTGGCGTTACAGTTCCTCTTTAATGCAGAACCATGCTAGAGCTGGTAGGACTTGTAAGTAATCAGCAAAATGAATTCTCACCTTGCTTACTGCCACTATACTTATATACTGTCCTTGACTTGTAATACATATACTGTCTGTCCTTGTATTGTTTTTGTAAACACAAAACAGAGGACACCAAGAGCCCAATAGTGCAATATTGTCTGGTAAGCTCAATATATAATGTAATGTCAAAGGTTCTTATACTCACAAAGGTGGGTTACCATCAGGTAACCACTTGACAGGCAGGTGGGAAGTATTAGTACCTGACCCCTCTCAGGTATAAAAGTCGCTCTCTGTAGATAGGAAAATGGGGAAAGTACCCCTCCACCAGGGGTGGACTTAATCGTGCTGTAATATGTACGAACAGAGGCGCCAAGCAGAGTAAAACAATGTTCTAAAAATGATAAAAAGAGGGAAGTCGAGGTGGACTTACCTCCCTCTGGTAGTGGACATATACTCAAATGCAGAGTAAAAAATATACAATTTATTCACAGCTCCATAAAATCGCAACGCGTTTCGCGGTCAACAATCCCACTTCATCAGGCAGTACAGGAGCATATAAAACTGGTTCACAAGCTTTATGGACCTGAACCAGTTTTATATGCTCCTGTACTGCCTGATGAAGCGGGATTGTTGACCGCGAAACGCGTTGCGATTTTATGGAGCTGTGAATAAATTGTATATGTTTTACTCTGCATTTGAGTATATGTCCACTACCAGAGGGAGGTAAGTCTTCCCTCTTTTTATCATTTTTAGAAGATTGTTTTACTCTGCTTGGCACCTCTGTTCGTACATATTACAGCATGTTTTTGTTTGTGTTTGTTAAGCAACTGTCAAGACAAATTCCTTGTAAGTGCAAATGTACATGGCAAAATAAATTGATTCTGATGTGTGTGCATGTGTGTGTGTGTGTATACATCACTTCCTGGTTAGCGGCCATGTTTTTTGTTTGTAAACACTGCCTAAAACTGGTGATTAACCACTTTACACCGCGCCCGTACGAATTTCTCCGTCGCTTTTTCCATCCTTTAACCCCCAGGGACGGAGAAATCCGTACTTTCCGCGTTCCCGCCGCTGCCCGCGCTCCCGCTCGTAAACACGCCGCCCGCCGCTAGTAAACACGCAGCCGCCCGCTCGCCCGGAGATCAATGAACGGGAAAATCCATTCCCATTCGTTGATCTAAGCCCCGCAATGATCCGCTGCTCTCCGATGGGCAGCGCGATCACTGTGAAAAAAAACAAACACTCACAGCCTCCAGTCCGGAAGGACGCTCGCAGGTCGCAATAAACAAAAAGTTAATGTTGCCATCTTGTGGCCAAATAGTAAAACTACGCCCTAAGCATTTTTTTACATAGAAATAAATTAGTGTTACACAAAAAATTAACTCATTACCTCCCAGACTCCCCATTTTTTTTTTTTGTAATTAAAAAAAAATAAAAAATTTACAATTAAAAAAAAAACATAAATAGTTACCTTAGGGACTGAACTTTTTAAATATTTATGTCAAGAGGGTATAACACTGTTACTTTATAAACTATGGGCTTGTAATTAGGGATGGACGCAAAACTGAAAAAAATGCACCTTTATTTCCAAATAAAATATTGGCGCCAAACATTGTGATAGGAACATAATTTTAACGGTTTTATAACCGGGACAAAAGGGCAAATAAATTTCATGGGTTTTAATTACAGTAGCATGCATTATTTAAAAACTATAATGGCCGAAAACTGAAAAATAATTAATTTTTTTCCCCACATTTTTCCTATTTTGCCATTAAAACACATTTAGAATAAAATAATTCTTGGCATAATGTCCCACCTAAAGAAAGCCTAATTGGTGGCGGAAAAAACAAGATATAGTTCATTTCATTGTGATAAGTAATGATAAAGTTATAGACGAATGAATGGAAGGAGCGCTGAAAGGTGAAAATTGCTCTGGTGCTCAAGGGGTAAAACCCCTCAGTGGTGAAGTGGTTAAAAGGCAGGATCGCAGCGGAAACGGCAAAAAGGAATATACTTTGTAAGTGTATATGATGAGTTTATAAAATAAACACAGACACTGGTAAGTCATTTGTATATGCTATTAACTGCTGCATTTATTTTTTACTCTTCCTGTATTTTAATTTATTCGCTTCTACTGTATTAATGCTATGCAGAAATGGCATGACCATTTTGTAAACCAGCTCTCTGCACTTCAGGTAACCAAAAGGTCCACAAGGGAGCCCCAAATCTACTACATTGACTAGGGCCCCATTACATCTTATTCCGCCACTTTCTCACAATTTCCCATCCTGCTGAAGTATCACGGCACACATTGTATTGTTTTATGGCCATGGCTGCAAAATTGGGGGTAGTCAATGACATATTTTGCTGCCCTAAATTGACAGCCATGACACAGTTTGAATATAAATCTGAGTGACTGCCTGAAACAGCATAGCCCTTCATTTAAAAACACAAAAAAGCGTGATGGAGAGGTGGACTTACCTCTCCAGGAATTGATGCCACTAGTGACAGTGTTGCAACCCAAAAACAGAGGCCCCGGCGGGGTATGCTACTGAGGCCTGGCAGATATCCTTTTGTTCTTCCATTTGCCTGATGAAGCGGGCTGAGAGTCCTATAACGTGAAACACAGGGCATAATCTCACAATGGCTGAACAGATTTGAATTAAATTTGGCACACACATAATTGTACATTACCTGGAATAACATATAGGATACTTTTTATATCCATAACCAAAAAGTAGGTGGAGGCAAATACAAATTTCACTGGGGAAATGTAAACTGCAGCCATTCTTACACTGTTGATGGCAGGGTTCTCAAACTTTGCACAGTTGGTCACTGGGTGACTGGGATTAATATTCAGGAAAGTGGGTAGAGCCTAAAAAAGCCAATCAAAATTCATCTATTGCTTTTCAAGGGGAATATTTAATGGCTGCCATTCTTGCACTGTTAAAGAGAATCTGTATTGTTAAAATCGCACAAAAGTAAACATACCAGTGCGTTAGGGGACATCTCCTATTCCCCTCTGTCACAATTTCGCCGCTCCCAGCCGCATTAAAAGTACAGTAGTCAAAAACAGTTTTTAAAAGTTTGTTTATAAACAAACAAAATGGCCACCAAAACAGGAAGTAGGTTGATGTACAGTATGTCCACACATAGAAAATGCACCCATACACAAGCAGGCTGTATACAGCCTTCCTTTTGAATCTCAAGAGATCACTTGTGTGTTTACCTTCTGTCCTCCTGCAGCTCTCATCCACTGAATACTAGTGACAGGCTGTTCCTTCCTGCAAACAGCTCTGCCCTGTCTGTAATTCCTCAGTATGTGTCATCCAGCTCCTGTCACAGCCAGAGGAGGATTTTTATTAAGCTCTCTTTCACTGATATCAGATAGCAGAGACGCTGCTGGCTTATGTAAATAACACACATACTGGAGTGTGCATAGAGGGGCCTGGAGAGGGGTGTGCATAACAGATCAGCACGGAAGAGTTGGCAGCCTTCCAGACACAGGGCGACAAGTCCGACAGGGGAAAGATACATTGATTTATTACAGAGACAGTGATAGTAGAAAGTGCTGCAGTAAGCCAGAGCACATTAGAATAGGTTTAGGAACTTGTAGGATGGTAGAGAAAAGGATGACATTTTTGTTACAGAGTCTCTTTAACCTCCTTGGCGGTAACCCCGTGTGTGACACGGGGTAAGCCGCCGGAGGGTGCATTTTTTTTTAACACGCAGCTAGCACTTTGCTAGTTGCGTGTTTGGTCTGATCGCCGCCGCCGATGCGCCGCATCCCGCCGCGATACAGGCGCCCCCCCCCCCGCATACCCCTTGCGCAGCCTGGCCAATCGCCGCCAGGCTGCGCTATGCGGTGGATCGGGATTCCCTGTGACGTCACGTCGTCGATGACGTCACTCCGTTCGTCGCCATGGCGACGGGGGAATCCCTCAAGGAAATCCCGTTCAAAACGGGATTTCCTTATGGGCAAACGGCGCCGTCGGCGATCAGAGATTACGTGGGGACGTCGCAGGGAGGGGGGAAGCATGCAGCTAGCGCTAGGCTAGCTACATGCTAAAAAAAAAATTTTTGAAAAAAAAAACTCCCGCGGCCGCGCAGCCGCACATATCATAAGGCCAGGGAGGTTAATGGCACAAGCCTTTAAACCTGGTACATTTGGGTGACTGGGGTTCAAATTCAGAAAAGGGGGTGGAGCCACAGCCAATCAGATTTGTTTCATTTCAATGCAAATTATTGATGCCAAAGACCGCAAAGCTCACAAAAATAGGTCATTGAGTAATTGAGTAATTGTGTGTTAGGGTTAGAAAAAAAGTGGGCGGAGCCAACACCAGTCAAATACATACCTGGACAACGCCGTGCCATCAGCTAGTGGTAAATATGTAGGGGAACTTAGATGGCCTCTGTACTGAATCACTCAGACCAGAGGGAATGAGCTAATAAAATCGTGCTTCAACGTATTGGAGATGTGTTAAGTAATGAGAGTTGGTGGTGCTCTGTGTGTGGTTCACAGGGGGAGGGGGACAGGGGGGGGAACACAAAGGAGAGCGCACTCAGACTTCTGATAATCAAAGGGGACAAGCCGGTCGTAGGCAGATTTCACCTGGTAAGGTGTCTGATATACCCATAAAGGTAATTTCATCATAAACGCTTGTGTCCCTCTCAGACCAGGAACGAGGTCAGCAGCAGGTTCTCTGTCCAAAAGAAAGGAGGCCTGTGGCTAGAAGCAGGAGAGCTGGAGTAGCTGGCTTTAACTGTGGCTATTAGTGTCCCAGCACTGGCTGTACTGCCAGAGTTGCAGGCACCTATGGGCTGAGCGAGACTATCGCTCAGAAGGGAGAGTCTCATTCATAAAATCAAAGTTTGTGAAGATAAAGTCACCATGATGTCCAGCTTAATCACAGTAGTGGCCGGGCAGTGGACAGCAGTGCTGTAGCTTCTGAAGGAAAGCACTGGAGAACCAAGCATCCTGAAGTAACGAATTCTTTAATAATTGTATCAGTTGCAAAATGTTTCAGGGGGCCATTTTCCTGAGGCAAACAGAACATAATGGAGTATTGTGTTTTGATAAATACACGTCTTTTAATTGCAACACTGTCACTAGTGGTATAATTTCCCAGAGAAGTAAGTCCACCACTACCTCTCATTTTATAGTGTTTTTAAGTTGTTTTATCCACAGCTGGTGCCACTTTTTGTACTTTTGCATCCCCCCCTTGGTGGAAGGTTGTGACCCTCCTTTACCACAGAGTGACTTTTTGGTTCATTCTCCCCACCTGCCTGCTGAGTGATTGCCTGTATGGTAACCCTGACTTGTGATTATAAGATCTACTCTATTACCTTATTCCTTGCTATGCTTGCATACTACACTATATCTTGAGCTTCACCTTTTGTGTGTTTTCTTCTTCCAAAGGGTGTACTACCAAGTATTAAGTTGAGGGTGCTAATAAGTTTCTCCAGGCCACTGTTTACATTTTGGCCCATTTGCAAATAACGGTGTAATAGATTGCGGAAAAGCCGCCGAGCGGACTGGCAGCAAGGCGGCTGGTTCCGCATTCAGCTCAGCGGTTTACACGCGGCTGCATGAGTCTGATGTGGCTGGGCCTTCTAGTGCACAAAGATTGAGGAATATGCACGCGCGTGCTGAGAGGCGGAACCTTTATGACAAACGGAGAGGGATCAGCTGACCAGGCTGGTCAGCTGATTTCAGAGCGGGCGGCTATTGGTTGATCAGCGCTGGGTGGTGCCAGGGAGCACTGCTCTATATATAGTCATTGCTGGTCAGTCTCAAGTTGTCTGCCGTTGCGAACACTTACGTGAAAGCACTCAGACCATAGTCAGATCCCACAGTGTGTTAGAACCAGGAGGACCTGGGGATTCACACTGAGCCAGATTACTACTGTGTTATTTGCTGTGTTATACTTTAGACTAGTTCCAGGGTGTTGAGATCACGGACCTCACACCCCAGCTTAGGATTACTGTGTCATTACTGTGTTATACTTTAGACTAGTTCCAGGGTGTTGAGATCACGGACCTCACACCCCAGCTTAGGATTACTGTGTCATTACTGTGTTATACTTTAGACTAGTTCCAGGGTGTTGAGACCACGGACCTCACACCCCAGCTTAGGATTACTGTGTCATTACTGTGTTATACTTTAGATCAGTTCTAGGGTGTTGAGACCACGGACCTCACACCCCAGCTTAGGAATTCTGTGTCAATACTGTGTTATACCTTAGACTAGTTCCTGGGTGTTGAGACCACGGACCTCACACCCCAGACTAGGAATCTATTTGTTACCTGTTATGACCATTTGCTCTGTTGACCTCGCTCTTGCTTTCTGATTTGGTACCTCAGCATATCTGCCTTCCTGTTGCCAAACCCTGCCTGTCTCCGGTTACTGAATCAGTCTACTGTCTCTGTACTTTATCTGCCCGTGTGTTGCCGACCTAGCCTGCCCGACCTTGCAAACTATCACTCTCACTAGAGAGATTAGCCTTCAGTGCTACCTGTGACGCCCACCTTCCAGGGGTCAGTTAGCCACAAGGCCTTCCTGCTATTCAGCCTGAGGCTCCATCCCCTTGGAAGTCTCAGGCTGCTGGAAGATCTTCATACTTCCCAGAGGGAGGTATTCCTCATACTGCCAAGGACCGCCTGCTCCTCGGGTGGTCCTACTCAAAGTCATTACTGTTGCAACCAAACACTCACACTATATAGGTGTCCAGAGGTTAGTCATATCTGTATTATTGGTGATTCTGCAGATCATCAATAATCAGGTATACATCTGTATTCTTGGTGATTCTGCAGATCACCAATAATCAGATTCTCTCTGTGTGCTGACACCGATCGTTACAGAACGGCAGACCATAAAAACAAAATGGACCCACTTAACAGCCGTCTTGATGCACTCACCACCTCGGTGGAGAATTACATCCGGAGTGCTGGACAGTCATCAGACCCAGATCAACGCTTTGTCTGGGTCCTTACAAGTCCTTCAGACGGCTGTGAATACAGTGCGATCTCCTCCAGGTACAGACTTGCGTATGCCTGTGCCCGAAAGGTTTTCTGGTCACAGATCTGACTTTCAGAATTCGAGTGTTGTCATACTTTGAGTTAAGGCCTAATTCATCAGGAACCGAGACACAGAGAATTACTTTTATTAAAGAGACTCCGTAACAAAAATTGCATCCTGTTTTTTATCATCCTACAAGTTCCAAAAGCTATTCTAATGTGTTCTGGCTTACTGCAGCACGTTCTACTATCACCATCTCTGTAATAAATCAACTTATCTCTCTCTTGTCAGACTTGTCAGGCCTGTGTCTGGAAGGCTGCCAAGTTCTTCAGTGTTGTGGTTCTGCTATGAACTCCCCCATCCAGGCCCCTCTCTGCACATTGCCTGTGTGATATTTAGATTAGTGCAGCTTCTCTCTGCTCTATTATCTTTTACAAGCTGGATAAATCCTCCTCTGAGCTGGCTGGGCTTTCACATACTGAGGAATTACATACAGGCACAGCTGTCTGCACTCTGCAGGAAGAAATAGCCTGACACTTCAGTGGAAGATAGCTGCAGGGGGAAAGAAACACACAAATGATCTCTTGAGATTCAAAAGGATGGCTGTATACAGCCTGCTTGTGTATGGATGTATTTTCTATGTGTGGACATACTGTACATCAATCTACTTCCTGTTTTGGTGGCCATTTTGTTTGTTTATAAACAAACTTTTTAAAACAGTTTTTAACCACTTTTAATGCGTCGAGGAGCGGCGAAATTGTGACAGAGGGTAATAGGAGATGTCCCCTAACGCACTGGTATGTTTACTTTTGTGCGATTTTAACGATACAGATTCTCTTTAAGACTCTGTTGTCAGGTGATTCCCAGACTTGGGCATATAGTCTCCAGACAGGGCATGAGGCCCTAACATCATTTGAGGAATTTTTTAAAGCAATGGCTATAATTTGTGATGATCCGGACATTGCTTCCACCGCTGAGCGGAAGCTCAAGACTTTGCGGCAAGGCAAGGATCCGGTTGAAATTTACGCAGCTGAGTTCAGGAAATGGGCAGTATCAGCTAGATGGGGGTCATTTGCACTTCTGGACTGTTTTTTGTCAGGGTTGTCAGACGCGGTCTCTGATCTAATGTTGGGACATCCTGAGCCGAAGTCTATTGATGAGGCCATTTCATTAGCAGTCAGGGTTGATCGTCGTATACGCTACCAGAAGCAGACTCGGAGTAGGAACAATGTGAGATATGTCTCCTACGCCTCTCCTCCACCCTCTTCACCTCTGCCTGAGCCAATGCAGATTGGTCGGTCAGCATTGTCCCGGGTGGAGCAGAATCGCAGAAAGACAGAACAGCTCTGTTTATACTGTGCAGAGGAGGGTCACAGAGGGCAGAATTGTCCCAAAAAGTCGGGAAACGCTGCCGCCTAGGTGTAGTCAGAAGTAATACCCTAGGCGCGCAGTCTTTACCTCTAAACGATCATCGTTTGCTCCTTGCTTGTTCTATTTCATGGATCAAACAGTTGCTACTGAAGCTTTCTTAGACTCTGGCTCAGCAGCCAACTTTATGGATTACGAATTTGCAAAAAAATTGGGGATTCCTATTTTTCCGTTGAAACAACAGATTCTGGTCACTGCAGTAGACGACTCTCCTCTGCAGAGTAAATACCCTCTGTCTCAGACCCCAGAGTTAAGGGTCACGGTGGGGGTGTTACATAGAGAGAGTCTACAATTTCTGGTTTTGCGGATGACAACTTCCACGATCATTCTTGGCATGCTATGGTTACAACTTCACTCTCCTCAGATCGATTGGGCTTCAGGTCAGCTAATGAGCTGGTCTACCCATTGCCATCATCATTGTTTAGCGAAGGTAACCATGGGTAACAACAAGTTTCAGATGGAAGGTTTGCCAAGCCAGTACTCAGAATTTGCTGACGTGTTTTGTCCCAAATCAGCGCATAAACTTCCTCCCCACCGTCCCTTTGATTGTCCCATCGATCTCAGGTCTGGTGTATGCCCCCTAGAGGTCATCTCTATAATTTGTCTGGGCCAGAGAAATTGGCTATGCAGGAGTACAGAGAAAATTTGGCTAAAGGTTTTATTCGTCCCTCTCGGTCACCAGCAGGGGCAGGATTCTTTTTTGTGAAAAAGAACAATGGAGGCCTCCATCCCTGCATTGATTATCGGGGCTTAAATAAGATTACAGTGAAAAATCGCTATCCTTTGCCTTTAATTGACGATTTGTTCACTCAGGTCACCAACGCAAACATTTTCTCGAAACTGGATTTGAGGGGTGCATACAACCTTGTACGTATCAGGGACGGTGATGAATGGAAGACGGCCTTTAACACAACCGACGGGCATTACGAGTACCTGGTGATGCCCTTCGGGTTGTGTAACGCCCCGGCCGTCTTTCCAGGAGCTGATTAATGAGGTGTTCAGGGAGGTGTTGGGCAAATTCGTCTTAGTGTATCTAGATGATATACTGATTTTTTCATCCAACCTCTCAGAGCATAGGAAACATGTTAAGTTTGTGCTGCGGAAATTGAGACAGAATCTGCTGTATGCCAAATTGGAAAAATGTATTTTCGAAGTGACCTCTGTCGTCTTTTTGGGGTACATTATCTCGACCTCTGGCCTCTCTATGGACCCTGGAAAGGTTTCTGCTGTCTTGGAGTGGCCCCAGCCTGTGGGACTGAAGGCACTCCAAAGATTTCTGCGGTTCGCCAAGTACTACAGAAGGTTCATAAAGGGGTACTCTACGGTGGTCTCGCCTCTCACCAGTCTCACCAAGAAAGGGGTGGATACTCACCACTGTTCCGCAGAAGCCCATGCTGCTTTTTCCACTCTAAAAAAACTGTTCTGTTCTGCACCCATATTGAGACATGTAGATGTCACCTTCCCCTTTATTGTGGAGGTTGATGCCTCAGAGGTAGGGGTGGGGGCTGTATTGTCTCAGCGTTCTGGTTTGCAGGGAAAACTCCACCCATGTGCCTATTTCTCTCGTAGGTTTTCACCCGCAGAGAAAAACAATGATCGCCAACCGGGAACTTTTAGCCATCAAGTTGGCCTTTGAGGAATGGCGACATTGGCTAGAGGGGGCAGAACATACCATCACAGTTTACACGGACCACAAAAATTTAGAGTACATAGAGGGCGCTAAGAGACTTAGTCCTCGACAGGCCCGGTGGTCGTTGTCCTTTTCAAGATTCAGATTTGTAATTATGTATACCCCTGGTAGTAAGCAAAAAAGTAAAGATGACCAGCACTTGCCAATTCTTAAAAAGCAGGATATTTATTCACAAAAAAGAGTGAACAAAAATAGCCATGACATCCGGACTCCCAGAATGTAACTATAGCTCTTGGTAGTAAGTATAGCTCTTAGCTGCATACAATGGCATGAGGACTTCCTCCAGAATAGGTTACGCCTCCATTGCAGCCCAATTCTAGTCACAACGGACTGTCGCCGTTTCGAACGGATAAACCGCTCTTTGTCACTTTGTCACTCTTTTTTGTGAATAAATATCCTGCTTTTTAAGAATTGGCAAGTGCTGGTCATCTTTACTTTTTTGCTTGCACCAAGTCTGTATCAGCCACACAGGCTAGACCTGGCACAGCCGTTGAAGCAAGATAGGTGTGCTGTCCAAGAAGTAAACAATACCCCTGGTAGTAAGAACATCAAGGCCGATGCCTTATCCAGGTGTTTCGAGCCCGAGACAGCACAGCCCTCAGCCCCTGAGACCATTCTACCTCAGAAGGTGGTCTTGGCAGCCACTGAGACCTGGAAAGACTGGACTGTCACTCTGAGCCCCCACCAACATAATGTTCCAGATGGGAAGCCTGAGGGGGTTCTGTTTGTGCCATTGCCTTTTCGCCTACAACTGTTGCAGCGGTTTCATTCCCACAAGAATGCTGGTCATCCTGGGGCCACCAGAACTCAGGACCTGCTTGCTAGATGTGCTTAGTGGCCGTCTTTGGCAACAGACTGTAAGGAATTTGTGAGAGAGTTTGCAGTGTGTGCTAGGAGCAAACCCTCTCGTCAGGCACCTGTTGGAACGTTGCAGCCTTTACCAGTTCCGAGTGAACCTTGGACCCATTTGTCCATGGATTTCGTGGGAGAACTCCCCAGGTCTGAGGGCATGACAGTCATTTGGGTGGTAGTAGATAGATTCAGTAAGATGGCTCATTTTGTCCCCCTGAAAGGACTCCCCTCGGCCCAGGAATTGGCTGATCTCTTCATCCGACAAAAAAGGATTGGGATGCGCTAGAGTTGATTGTATTGCACTGACCCCTAGGGGGAGCTACTCTCTGTCACACACTACAAAAAAGACTTGCAGAGAGTATCTTCAAAACAGTATCAAAATTTTATTGTATATCTTGAACACCCTTTATAACTAACCCCTTATCCCCCCCTAAAAACACGGCCGTGTTTCAGTTGGTCAGCTGACTTCACACACTCTCATCCACACCACTCATAATATTGCACAGATTAATAAGGTATCACTGCACCATAAACTTTAATCTCAAGGTGCTAATTCAGGTGCTGATTGGTGGCAATAAGGGAGTAATGTGCTGTCACTGATTGTAACAGGTCTTCAGCTGAGGTATATCACATACTGCACAGGAGACTTGTTATAAGGGTAGCTTTTTAGGATTGGTGATCAGTTGGATTCATCTCATACATGTGTAGCAATGGTAACAATCACTGTACCAACTTCCAGTTAGAAAGGTGCTTGACGTTCAGATCCATGCAACCTTGTAACTTAAGTTATACCTAGTTTTGGGCGAACACCTAGATGTTCGGGTTCGCGAACGTTCGCCGAACATCGCCGCGATGTTCGGGTGTTCGACCCGAACTCCGAACATAATGGAAGTCAATGGGGACCCGAACTTTCGTGCTTTGTAAAGCCTCCTTACATGCTACATACCCCAAATTTACAGGGTATGTGCACCTTAGGAGTGGGTACAAGAGGGAAAAAAAATTTAGCAAAAAGAGCTTATAGTTTTTGAGAAAATCGATTTTAAAGTTTCAAAGGGAAAACTGTCTTTTAAATGCGGGAAATGTCTGTTTTCTTTGCACAGCTAACATGCTTTTTGTCGGCATGCAGTCATAAATGTAATACATATAAGAGGTTCCAGGAAAAGGGACCGGTAACGCTAACCCAGCAGCAGCACACGTGATGGAACAGGAGGAGAGTGGCGCAGGAGGAGAAGGCCACGCTTTGAGACACAACAACCCAGGCCTTGCATGAGGACAAGAAGCGTGCGGATAGCAATTTGCGTTTTGTCGCCATGCAGTCATAAATGTAATACAGATGAGAGGTTCAATAAACAGGGACCGGAAACGCTAACCCATCACAGATGTTCATTGTTCATGTTACTTGGTTGGGGTCCGGGAGTGTTGCGTGGTCGTTTCCAATCCAGGATTGATTCATTTTAATTTGAGTCAGACGGTCTGCATTTTCTGTGGAGAGGCGGATACGCCGATCTGTGACGATGCCTCCGGCAGCACTGAAACAGCGTTCCGACATAACGCTGGCTGCCGGGCAAGCCAGCACCTCTATTGCGTACATTGCCAGTTTGTGCCAGGTGTCTAGCTTCGATACCCAATAGTTGAAGGGTGCAGATGGATTGTTCAACACAGCTATGCCATCTGACATGTAGTCCTTGACCATATTCTCCAGGCGATCGGTGTTGGAGGTGAATCTGCACGCTTGCTGTTCTGTGTGCTGCTGCATGGGTGTCAGAAAATTTTCCCACTCCAAGGACACTGCCGATACCATTCCCTTTTGGGCACTAGCTGCGGCTTGTGTTGTTTGCTGCCCTCCTGGTCGTCCTGGGTTTGCGGAAGTCAGTCTGTCGGCGTACAACTGGCTAGAGGAGGGGGAGGATGTCAATCTCCTCTTTAAAGTCTCCACAAGGGACTGCTGGTATTCTTCCATTTTGACCTGTCGGACTCTTTCTTCAAGCAGTTTTGGAACATTGTGTTTGTACCGTGGATCCAGAAGGGTATAAACCCAGTAATTGGTGTTGTCCGGAATGCGCACAATGCGTGGGTCGCGTTCAATGCAGTCCTAGGCCGAAGAGGTCATAGCCTAGGGTCACAAAAACCTGTTTATTTGGGCTATTTCAATGGTAGTGATGGTGACGTACATAAATCTCAGCCATGGCCGTTAGCAACGTCTGAATTTCACGAAATGTCTCATGCAGGTAGAAGACATATTGTTAGACTTGGATTCCAAAGATGGGGTCCCTACATCTCTGCAAACCAGAGTTACAGGGGTCCAAAATTGGTAAAATCCCCCATAGGCTTTCATTGGGCCTCCTATTTACAGTTCCAAAATCTCACATCTTTTCAAAGGGCAAATGATCAGCAGTGGCAAATTTTCTAGCATTGTAGGGACCCTTAGGGGGAACATGACTGGTGAGTTTCGGGCCCCTAGGCCAAAGAGGTCATAGCCTAGGGTCACAAAAACCTGTTTATTTGGGCTATTTCAATGGTAGTGATGGTGACGTACATAAATCTCAGCCATGGCCGTTAGCAACGTCTAAATTTCACGAAATGTCTCATGCAGGTAGAAGACATATTGTTAGACTTGGATTCCAAAGATGGGGTCCCTACATCTCTGCAAACCAGAGTTACAGGGGTCCAAAATTGGTAAAATCCCCCATAGGCTTTCATTGGGCCTCCTATTTACAGTTCCAAAATCTCACATCTTTTCAAAGGGCAAATGATCAGCAGTGGAAAATTTTCTAGCATTGTAGGGACCCTTAGGGGGAACATGACTGGTGAGTTTCGGGCCCCTAGGCCGAAGAGGTCATAGCCTAGGGTCACAAAAACCTGTTTATTTGGGCTATTTCAATGGTAGTGATGGTGACGTACATAAATCTCAGCCATGGCCGTTAGCAACGTCTGAATTTCACGAAATGTCTCATGCAGGTAGAAGACATATTGTTAGACTTGGATTCTAAAGATGGGGTCCCT
Organism: Hyperolius riggenbachi; assembly: GCF_040937935.1. Lineage (NCBI taxonomy): Eukaryota > Metazoa > Chordata > Amphibia > Anura > Hyperoliidae > Hyperolius > Hyperolius riggenbachi. Next base: position 171,725,869 of record NC_090656.1, on the reverse strand, counting down.
ACATCTCTGCAAACCAGAGTTACAGGGCTCCAAAATTGGTAAAATCCCCCATAGACTTTCATTGCCTCCCTATTTCACTTTCCAAAATCTCACATCTTTTCAAAGGGCAATGGCTCAGCAGTACCAAATTTTCTAGCATTGTAGGGACCCTTAGGGGGATCATAACTGGTGAGTTTTGCCACTGCTGAGCCATTGCCCTTTGAAATGGTGTGAGATTTTGGAACGGTAAATAGTAGGCCCAATGAAAGCCTATGGGGGATTTTACCAATTTTGGAGCCCTGTAACTCTGGTTTGCAGAGATGTAGGGACCCCATCTTTGGAATCCAAGTCTAACAATATGTCTTCTACCTGCATGAGACATTTCGTGAAATTCAGACGTTGCTAACGGCCATTCCTGAGATTTATGTACGTCACCATCACTACCATTGAAATAGCCCAAATAAACAAGTTTTTGTGACCCTAGGCTATGACCTCTTTGGCCTAGGGGCCGGAAACTCACCAGTCATGTTCCCCCTAAGGGTCCCTACAATGCTAGAAAATTTTCCACTGCTGATCATTTGCCCTTTGAAAAGATGTGAGATTTTGGAACTGTAAATAGGAGGCCCAATGAAAGCCTATGGGGGATTTTACCAATTTTGGACCCCTGTAACTCTGGTTTGCAGAGATGTAGGGACCCCATCTTTGGAATCCAAGTCTAACAATATGTCTTCTACCTGCATGAGACATTTCGTGAAATTCAGACGTTGCTAACGGCCATGGCTGAGATTTATGTACGTCACCATCACTACCATTGAAATAGCCCAAATAAACAGGTTTTTGTGACCCTAGGCTATGACCTCTTCGGCCTAGGACTGCATTGAACGCGACCCACGCATTGTGCGCATTCTGGACAACACCAATTACTGGGTTTATACCCTTCTGGATCCACGGTACAAACACAATGTTCCAAAACTGCTTGAAGAAAGAGTCCGACAGGTCAAAATGGAAGAATACCAGCAGGACCTTGTGGAGACTTTAAAGAGGAGATTGACATCCTCCCCCTCCTCTAGCCAGTTGTACGCCGACAGACTGACTTCCGCAAACCCAGGACGACCAGGAGGGCAGCAAACAACACAAGCCGCAGCTAGTGCCCAAAAGGGAATGGTATCGGCAGTGTCCTTGGAGTGGGAAAATTTTCTGACACCCATGCAGCAGCACACAGAACAGCAAGCGTGCAGATCCACCTCCAACACCGATCGCCTGGAGAAGATGGTCAAGGACTACATGTCAGATGGCATAGCTGTGTTGAACAATCCATCTGCACCCTTCAACTATTGGGTATCGAAGCTAGACACCTGGCACAAACTGGCAATGTACGCAATAGAGGTGCTGGCTTGCCCGGCAGCCAGCGTTATGTCGGAACGCTGTTTCAGTGCTGCCGGAGGCATCGTCACAGATCGGCGTATCCGCCTCTCCACAGAAAATGCAGACCGTCTGACTCAAATTAAAATGAATCAATCCTGGATTGGAAACGACTACGCAACACTCCCGGACCCCAACCAAGTAACATGAACAATGAACATCTGTGATGGGTTAGCGTTTCCGGTCCCTGTTTATTGAACCTCTCATCTGTATTACATTTATGACTGCATGGCGACAAAATGCAAATTGCTATCCGCACGCTTCTTGTCCTCATGCAAGGCCTGGGTTGTTGTGTCTCAAAGCGTGGCCTTCTCCTCCTGCGCCACCCTCCTCCTATTCCATCACGTGTGCTGCTGCTGGGTTAGCGTTACCGGTCCCTTTTCCTGGAACCTCTTATATGTATTACATTTATGACTGCATGCCGACAAAAAGCATGTTACCTGTGCAAAGAAAACAGACATTTCCCGCATTTAAAAGACAGTTTTTCCTTTGAAACTTTAAAATCGATTTTCTCAAAAACTATAAGCTCTTTTTGCTAATTTTTTTTCCTCTTGTACCCACTCCCAAGGTGCACATACCCTGTAAATTTGGGGTATGTAGCATATAAGGAGGCTTTACAAAGCATGAAAGTTCGGGTCCCCATTGACTTCCATTATGTTCGGAGTTCGGCTCGAACACCCGAACATCGCGGCCATGTTCGGCCCGAACATCTAGATGTTCGCCCAACACTACACGTGACCCGTTCGGCCAATCACAGCGCTAGCCGAACGTTCGGGTAACGTTCGGCCATGCGCTCTTAGTTCGGCCATATGGCCGAACAGTTTGGCCGAACACCATCAGGTGTTCGGCCGAACTCGAACATCACCCGAACAGGGTGATGTTCTGCAGAACCCGAACAGTGGCGAACACTGTTCGCCCAACACTAGTTATACCATTCTCCACTGACTGCAATACGTTTCAATAGCAATACACAGTTCTCAAAAGCCAAGCAAAACACAGCTTGTTCAGGTGATATCACTTTCCACAGCTAGCGTACACCAAAAGCATCCAAAGCCATTATTAGCATGCCATGCAATGCGGACATACGAGAGCAGAATGCGTCATTGCCCTGCGGGCTCTCACCACCGCTGTTCAGACTGTCTCCGTCTGCCTCGTTTTCCTGCTGGCCAGCAAAGATCCAAGTTCAACTGTGTTGCAGTGCTCCCAGCCGGCGCGCTCCCCTGCCGCCACTTCAAAGTGTATCAGTATGCGCCGCGGGTCGGCGTTCTGGTCAGCTGATCGTGACGGCCGTGTCACGTGACTAGTTTCGCTTGGCTGTCTCCAAGCTTTCTCAAACGCTGGTTGGGATTGGCTCTTGCCTCTTTCAATAAATAGTCACATGATTAGTGCTGCTCCAATTAAAATGAAGACCAAGTTTACCTAGTAACAAATGATGCCTTCATTCAGCCTATCACTGCTTCCTTCACACTGTTTAGCTGTCACTAGAACTATACTATAACAAACCAGCAGCGTGTCCATTGCACTATTTCACAGGCTACAAAACACATCCATTTTCAGTACAGCAGTGGACCCAGCAGATATCTAGCTATATCACATGCCATCATAGCCATAAGGGACTTTTTTGCCGACCATAGATATTGGTGCACACCCCGCGAGCCTGACCATATACAATCGCCTAAGGCTCCCATGGGTGCACACCCCATCCACAATCAGCCGCCCCATTCATCACTACTTAAACAACCATCCATAGCTTTCTATATCTACATAGAGTGACAGGCCTCCCAATGTAAACCGTGGGATGCCGGGCCCCATAATATAACACCTCAGCATCCCCGAGTCACAAGGGCCACCGCTCACATCCCCCATCAGTCAGGTAGAAAAGGAACCAGGGACATATCAGTGTTCAGTCCCCTTGGTGACAATGTATGTAGTCTAAAAATCCACCTAATTTCCATCTGTTTTAATGTTCTCTCATAGTTTCCTCCTCTAGAAGATAGTTTCATTTTGTAGAAACCCTTGAATCTGATTTTCTCAGGATCACTATTGTGAAATCTCAAAAAAATGTTCCCCTAGTGGTGAACCAATGGTTGCATTTTTCACATTGCTAACATGTTCTTGAATACGAGATTTCAGGATTCGTGTCGTCTCCCCCACATATTTTAATCCACATGGGCACATAATAATGTACAGGACAAATTTGCTGTTACAATTTATAAATGATCTTATGCTGAACTCATGTCTTGAGTCAGCATCAGAGAATACATTGCTCCTTTCTGCTAAATGACATACACTACAATCAGAACATGGGAACACCCCCCGGGACGTCTAGATTCACCCAGCCACATTGTTGTGGGTGAAATCACTTTAGACTGATAGTCAGAGCGGACCAACAGGTCACGCAGATTTGGGGCTCTCCTAGCCGTCATCTTAGGATAATCTCCCACTAGACGGGCTATTGTTGGATCAAGTTGAAGTAAATGCCAGTGCCGAGAGAGAATACCTCTCAATTGGTTCCAATGCGTCCCAAATTTGGTAATAAGTCGGATTGAGTCATCTTTTTTCACACGATTTTTCTCTTTCCGTTTAATTAATGATTCTCTTGCTGAAGACTGTGCTCGTGATTTCGCCTCCTGTAACAACTCATCATCATACCCCCTTTGGCGGAACCTTGCTGTCATCGCCTCAGCCTCACACACAAAATCACTCTCCCTTGAGCAGTTTCTGCGAATTCGCAGAAACTGACCCATGGGGATGCCCTGGATCTGAGTCCGGGGGTGAAAGCTAGAGGCATGCAACAACATGTTGCCAGCTGTTGGTTTTCTATATGTACAGGTGGAGATACCTTCATCATCTTTCCTGATTAAAAGATCCAAAAAACTGATTTCCTTGCTGTCGACCACATGAGTGAGTACAATGTTACGATCGTTCATATTAAGATGGTCAAGAAATACCGCCAATTCTGCTCTTGTACCTCCTATTCAAGAACATGTTCGCAATGTGAAAAATGCAACCATTGGTTCACCACTAGGGGAACATTTTTTGAGATTTCACAATAGTGATCCTGAGAAAATCAGATTCAAGGGTTTCTACAAAATGAAACTATCTTCTAGAGGAGGAAACTATGAGAGAACATTAAAACAGATGGAAATTAGGTGGATTTTTAGACTACATACATTGTCACCAAGGGGACTGAACACTGATATGTCCCTGGTTCCTTTTCTACCTGACTGATGGGGGATGTGAGCGGTGGCCCTTGTGACTCGGGGATGCCGAGGTGTTATATTATGGGGCCCGGCATCCCACGGTTTACATTGGGAGGCCTGTCACTCTATGTAGATATAGAAAGCTATGGATGGTTGTTTAAGTAGTGATGAATGGGGCGGCTGATTGTGGATGGGGTGTGCACCCATGGGAGCCTTAGGCGATTGTATATGGTCAGGCTCGCAGGGTGTGCACCAATATCTATGGTCGGCAAAAAAGTCCCTTATGGCTATGATGGCATGTGATATAGCTAGATATCTGCTGGGTCCACTGCTGTACTGAAAATGGATGTGTTTTGTAGCCTGTGAAATAGTGCAATGGACACGCTGCTGGTTTGTTATAGTATAGTTCTAGTGACAGCTAAACAGTGTGAAGGAAGCAGTGATAGGCTGAATGAAGGCATCATTTGTTACTAGGTAAACTTGGTCTTCATTTTAATTGGAGCAGCACTAATCATGTGACTATTTATTGAAAGAGGCAAGAGCCAATCCCAACCAGCGTTTGAGAAAGCTTGGAGACAGCCAAGCGAAACTAGTCACGTGACACGGCCGTCACGATCAGCTGACCAGAACGCCGACCCGCGGCGCATACTGATACACTTTGAAGTGGCGGCAGGGGAGCGCGCCGGCTGGGAGGACTGCAACACAGTTAAACTTGGATCTTTGCTGGCCAGCAGGAAAACGAGGCAGACGGAGACAGTATGAACAGCGGTGGTGAGAGCCCGCAGGGCAATGACGCATTCTGCTCTCGTATGTCCGCATTGCATGGCATGCTAATAATGGCTTTGGATGCTTTTGGTGTACACTAGCTGTGGAAAGTGATATCACCTGAACAAGCTGTGTTTTGCTTGGCTTTTGAGAACTGTGTATTGCTATTGAAACGTATTGCAGTCAGTGGAGAATGGTATAACTTAAGTTACAAGGTTGCATAGATCTGAACGTCAAGCACCTTTCTAACTGGAAGTTGGTACAGTGACTGTTACCATTGCTACACATGTATGAGATGAATCCAACTGATCACCAATCTTAAAAAGCTACCCTTATAACAAGTCTCCTGTGCAGTATGTGATATACCTCAGCTGAAGACCTGTTACAATCAGTGACAGGACATTACTCCCTTATTGCCACCAACCAGCACCTGAATTAGCACCTTGAGATTGAAGTTTATGGTGCAGTGATACCTTATTAATCTGTGCAATATTATGAGTGGTGTGGATGAGAGTGTGTGAAGTCAGCTGGCCAAATGAAACACGGCCGTGTTTTTAGGGGGGGATAAGGGGTTAGTTATAGAGGGTGTTCAAGATATACAATTTTGATACTGTTTTGAAGATACTCTCTGCAAGTCTTTTTTGTAGCGATCTCTTCATCCAGCACATTTTCCGGCTGCATGGCATTCCGGAAAATGTAGTGTCAGATCGGGGAGTCCAGTTCGTATCTATGTTTTGGAGGGCATTTTGCCATCAGTTGGACATGGATCTTTCTTTTTCATCAGGCTACCACCCACAGACCAATGGCCAGTACGAAAGAGTCAACCAGTCCCAGGAACAGTTTCTCAGATGTTATGTTGCAGATGCACAAACCGACTGGGTAAAGTTTTTGCCGTTTGCAGAATTTGCACACAACAATCTGAAAAGTTCCTCTTCAGGATTTTCCCCATTTCAGGTGGTGTCGGGAAGGTCATCCAAGTTTTCCCCATTGCCAGTAGCGTCTACTCCATTTCCAGCCCTGGAGGATTGGCAGTGGGCCTTGAAACAAATTTGGGGAATGGTTAAGAGAAATTTGGGGAAGGCTTTTCAGAACCAGAAGAAACAGGCTGACAAGTGACGATCCATAGAATGGGAATTCTCTCCAGGGGATTTGGTCTGGGTGTCCACACGACATTTGGCTCTGAAACAACTGTCACCCAAACTGGGCCCTAGATTCATAGGTCCTTTTCCAGTGACCAGAAAAATTAATAATGTCACTTATGCTATTGATCTCCCTACCAGCATGCGAGGTGTAAGATCATTCCAAGTGTCTTTGCTTAAGCCGGCAGTACACGTGGATTCCGCTCCCCCCCCCCCCCCCGTGTTGATTGATGACCAACCTGAGTATGAGATAGAAAAGATTCTGGACTCCCGGCTAGTGCAGAACTCCATGCAGTATCTGGTTCACTGGAAGGGATATGGCATAGAGGAGAGAACTTGGGTGCCAGATTGTCGCATGAACGCAGAGGAATTAAAGAAGGAGTTTCATGACTCACATCCTGGGAAGCCTGGTGGGAAGTGTCCGGAGTCCAGATTGCGGAAAAGCCGCCGCACGGACTGGCAGCGAGGCGGCTGGTTCTGCCTTCAGCTCAGCAGTTTACACGCCGCGGCATGCGGCTGATGTGGCTGGGCCTTCTAGTGCACACAGATTGAGGAATACGTGCGCGCGGGCTGAGAGGCGGAACCTTTATGACAAACGGAGAGGGATCAGCTGACCAGGCTGGTCAGCTGATCTCAGAACGGGCGGCTATTGGTTGATCAGCGCTGGGTGGCACCAGGGGGCGCCGCTCTATATATAGTCATTGCTGGTCAGTCTCAAGTTGTCTGCCGTTGCGAACACTTACATGAAAGCACTCAGACCATAGTCTTGAACCAGACAGAACAGGAGGACCTGGGGATTCACACTGAGCCAGATTACTTCTGTGTTATACTTTAGACTAGTTCCAGGGTGTTGAGACCACGGACCTCACACCCCAGCTTAGGATTACTGTGTTATACTTTAGATCAGTTCCAGGGTGTTGAGACCACGGACCTCACACCCCAGCTTAGGAATTCTGTGTCAATACTGTGTTATACCTTAGACTAGTTCCTGGGTGTTGAGACCACGGACCTCACACCCCAGACTAGGAATCTTTTTGTTACCTGTTATGACCATTTGCTCTTTTGACCTTGCTCTTGCTTTCTGATTTGGTACCTCAGCATATCTGCCTTCCTGTTGCCAAACCCTGCCTGTCCCCGGTTACTGAATCAGTCTACTGTCTCTGTACTTTATCTGCCCGTGTGTTGCCGACCTAGCCTGCCCGACCTTGCGAGCTATCACTCTCTCTAGAGAGATTAGCCTTCAGTGCTACCTGTGACGCCCACCTTCCAGGGGTCAGTTAGCCACACGGCCTTCCTGCTATTCAGCCTGGGGCTCCATCCCCTTGGAAGTCTCAGGCTGCTGGAAGGTCTTCATACTTCCCAGAGGGAGGTATTCCTCATACTGCCAAGGACTGCCTGCTCCTCGGGTGGTCCTACTCAAAGTCATTACTGTTGCAACCAAACACTCACACTATATAGGTGTCCAGAGGTTAGCGATATATCTGTATTATTGGTGATTCTGCAGATCATCAATAATCAGGTATACATCTGTATTCTTGGTGATTCTGCAGATCACCAATAATCAGATTCTCTCTGTGTGCTGACACCGATCGTTACAAATGGTTTCTCCAACATGATATTTTCTCAACTTGACAATAAAATACTTTTTAAACCACCGGCAAACAAGACAATATTCAAAATAATTTTGATAGTACTTTTTCACCTACAGTTTGGTACCTTTTCAATTGCAAAGCTCTGAAAAGTTATGATTTTTATGTCATATAGGAATGCCATGACAGTTTTGTAAACCAGATAAGGATAGTCCTTTACTTACTTACAGTGTTGGACTGGGAGCTGGAAAAGCTGAGGAAATCCACTTGCTGGCCAAGCAGCAGTAATCAGGTGTTGCTGCTCACAGTGAAGACTCGCTGTAGGTTTGTATTTGGAGTGATAACAAATGGTTTCTGCTCCTTGGCCAGCAGGTGCATTTTCCTCAGTTTTTCCACTACCCAGTCCGACACTGCTTACTTATGACTTGAGTTACAACATTTCAGAGGTAAAAACAAAGTTGTCTCCATGTACAAAATATACAATACTGGTTTTTTTTATTACACATTTTTGTTGTTAACAAATTTACAGTATAGTATAAACTGTCATAAGTAGGTTAATACACTTAAAGGATACCTTAGTCCTAAAAATATGGCTAAAATGACGCCCTGTTTGTGTATGGGAAGTAGTGCAGAGGTTAAACGCACCTCCCTTGCCCCAATGTCAGCTTCCATTTTGCTGCAAAGCGGGCTGTTCAGAAGTCCTGGTTGGTGTGGTCGGCGCATGCGCAGCATGTCCACGGCAGTATGCGCAAACTCCTGCAGAAAGACATACCCGGCGCATGTGCCCTCTCGCTTGAGCACCTTGTGACCGAGCCGACCTCAAGTTCAGTGCGCGTGCATGCGCTGTGCACATCTACCTGCAGGAGCGCGCGTGTACTCCCGTAGACATATTGCGCATGCCCCGACCCCGCCGACCAGACGTGGGAATAGGCTGCAGCAAAATGGAGGCTGATTCCAGGGAAAGGGAGGTGTGATAAACCTCTGCACTACTCCCCACACACAAACAGGGCATCAAAAATATTTTTGGGATTAACGTATCCTTTAAAAAGCACATTGAAAACAACCAAAACCATAGTATATACTATATGTCCAAATCCAGTGTTGTCCGGAAGCAAATCGTTTATCAGCATTTCACTATGTTTAACACAGGACACAAATTACAAACAAATGCAACTTATTCAACAAATAATCTCCCAGAGCAGAACTTGTTTGTGAGTAGGGGTCATCTGTATTTGGCATACGGTCATCAGTGCATGCAGTCATACATTAGTGTATTCACTAACAGTTCTCAGAGTATAGTAACAACCTCATTCAAAACTGAGAAGACATGTCAGAAATAGTTATCATTTAAGTTGTGCTGTGGTCCTCTTGTTTGGCTCCACATTAAAACTGAACAGAAATATTAACGTGAAAATCTCAGGAAGTGGAAGCCCTGCAAGCAAATAAAAGGTTCTAGCATTTAATTTATTAGTTGACAGATGATTCCAGGGTCAGTGGAGATGTGCATGGAAGTGGAATTGTCCATTTATCCCCACGTATGATCAGTTCAAGGCTCGGGGCACCAGCCTCATCTTGAAACATTTGGGCACTTGAATCAACCCAAATATAGGTGTGAAATCTGGGAGAGATTTGGGATCCGGCCAGTGGAATTCAAAATGCGTCAGCATAGTCGTGAAAAAAAGAAAGATCTCCATGCGGGCAAGATTCTCCCCAAGACAAACACGTGGACCTAAGGTAAAAGAAAAACTGGTCAATGTAACATCTAAAAGGCTGCTGAATGCGATACAGAACGTTTTAACCAGGGCTGTGGAGTCTGTACAAAAATGATCCAACTTCTCAGTGTATGAAACCACCGACTGACTCCAGTAACCCAAAGTTGCTCCAACACCTCAACTCCGACTCCACCGCCCTGGCTTTAAACTCTGGTTTGAGTACACGACTCTGACCCCTTCAAGATCTTTAGTGGTGTGTGGAATCCTAATGGAGTGACCATTCACTAGCCTTGTATGCCAATGTTAGACTGAGCTCAACATTTCAGATGAAGCACAAATGTCATCATCCCAAGTACCGTAAGTGTTTTTTCTTTTTCAGTTATGCCCATATCGTATATTTCGGACCATAAGACGCACCTAGGTTTAGAGGACAAATACCAAGGGAAAAAAAAATATACTAAACCTGGTCCGTCCATGGTGCAGGAGCGTCTTGTGGAGCTTCGCCCCAAACTACTGAGGTCAGTGATGTGAGGCAGGGATTAGACTATAAATTCTTTAGTGCAAAGATTAGACTGTAAATCCTTGAGTGCAGTGATAGGATTTAACAGTCTAATCCCTTATTGCACTCAGGCCCTTACAATCTAATCTTTGCCTCATAGCACTGCACTCAGAAGCTTACAGCAGTGACATGAGGCAGGGTTTAGACTGCATTCCTCTCACGTGTCCTGTAGTCTGCAGCCATTTGTGACTGTTCCTCTTCCTAGCTCCCAGAGTTGAGTATATGTGCTGAGTGTGCTGCCCAAGTATCGTGCCAGCAAAGCTGTCTTTGGCCTATGGCTTCCTCTGCTCTTCTCCTCAGCAAAAGTGGGCTCTGTCCATCTAGGACTAGAGATGGCCCGAACGGTTCTCCAAATTTCACGGGTTCGCACTAACTTTTAGCGAGGTTGACCTGCCCCCTATACCACATCATTGGGCTAAACTTTGACCCTCTACACCAGGGTTTCTCAACACGTAGTTCGCGTACCCCCTGGGGGAGACCACAGCCAGGGGTACGCTGCGCGATAAGCTGTGCAAGACCAGTGTCCCCTTGTGTCAGCCTGCCAGCCGCGCTTCTCATGTAAACTGTGCCGGTATTTGCTGGTAAATTTCCCTGCAGAGCCGCAGACTGCAATACCCCTGTCTCTCTTCCTAGATTGGCTTGCTGGGAATAATTTCAGCCGTTCAGGAGAGAGAGTGTTGCCCCGACCCTGGCTGCCCGGCTGGCCTTTGACCTGTGCGACCGGAGCGGCCGCTCAGGGTTCAGGCTTCCAAAGGGCGCATGTGCAGGGGTTTCTATTCCCCTCACTCGCGGCTCCCTCCGATCTCCGGCACTCACTGTCAGCCCTGTTCAGCTGAGAGTGAATCGGCAGCTGTGATGACAGAGGGAGCCTAGTGGTGGCACTATGTATCTCAAATACAGGAAGTGTTAATTTCCTGAATAAGTACTTCCTGTATTTGAAGTATACAGCGGCTTCACTTGCTCTGCAATTAATGCTGCTGGGCCACCCACCGCTGAACTACAGGGCTGGCAGTCTGAGTTTCGGGGATGGAGGGAGCCACCACAGAGGGGAACTTGTTGCAGTCCACAGGTCTGTGTGACAGGAGCACATCGCACAGCTCCCACAGAGTGCCAGCAAACTGCAAGCAAGGGGGACAGCAGAAAGGCAGGTGAGTCACTCAGGGGGCTTTACATAGATAAAAATGCAGCGCTAATGGACCGGACTTTGTGCAGCAGTACACTTACTCTCTCTCTCTCTGTCTCTCTTCCCCCTTTCTGTACTCCTCCCATCCATCCATCCCTATATCTGTCTGTCTCTCTATCTCCCCAAAACATCCATCCATCCATCCCTATAGCTCTCTCTCTCTATCTATCTATGTCCCTAGGTGATCTATTCCTATATCTTGTCTATCTACCTATCTATCTATCCATCCATCCCTATCTCTCTCTCTCTCCCCCTCCCTCTATGTTTCTCTCTCCATCCCTATATCTGTCTGTCGTGTGTGTGTGTGGTGTGTGTGTGTGGTGTGTGTGGTGTGTGTGTGTGTGTGTGTGTGTGTGTGTGTGTGTGTGTGTGTGTGTGTTCCATCCCTATATTATTATTTTTTTTGTTATTATAGTGCCAACATCCTCCGTACCGCTGTACATATGTCTCCCTTCCCTCGCTCTCTATTTATTCATCCCTCCATCCATCATCTATACCTACCTACATCTATCTATCTATCTATCTATCTATCTATCTATCTATCTATCTATCTATCTATCTATCTATCTATCTATCTATCTGGCAGTTTCATCTGGCTTTTAAGGGCAGCCGGTCAAAGTGGGCCTTGGTGGCGAACAAAGTACAAATCCGGCCCTGTGTGTCACTGAGATGTGAGCATTTGGCATGATGTGTCAAACTTCAAAAAGGTTGGGAAATACTTTCCTAGGAGAAAAGGTGAATGTGTGTGTGTATGTAGAGGATGAAAAGGGGGGGCACCATAATCAGGCTTCGCTCAGGGCGCTGTGAAACCTAAGGCCGGCCCTGCCTGGCTGTTTACTTTGTGTATGCGCGCAGGCTGGTGGGGACTGAGGCAGGAGGGAGATTTGAAAGGCTGTATTGCCTGTCAGTTGTACTCATCCCTGCAATCGATAGCCAGCAAGGGGGAATGCGGAGACGTTGTCATCAGCACAGCCAGGGGGATTAATGTGCTGCTTCTGTGTAGGAAACGACTGGTCTGCCATAATTTCTGCCTATCCTGTGTGGTGTGTGCACACAGTGAAAAACAGTGCTGACACAGCCCAGCCCCCCAGGCAGCAGCCAGCAGTGTCATGTGTCAAGAGAGCAGATAGGTCACCCAGGCGACTTGTCTCTCTCTCTCTCCTCCTCGTCCCGCTCTCTCCTCTTCTTCCTCTCCTCCTCCCTCTTCCCCCCCCCCCCATCTCCCTGTCCCCCCCCACTCTCTCTCCCCCACCTTATAAAAGGCAGCAGCGTTGGCCATGTTCTCACTCTGTGTGCTGCTGTTTTAGTGAGAGAAGAGATAGGGAAAGCTTAGTTAGGTCTTGTTAGCTTGCTCCTTGCTGATATTTGTTGCTTAAAGCCACCACCAAAACAACTCTTTTGAGAGCTAATGTTCTTGTGATGTGTTTTTTTTTTGTGTGTGGCCCACTGACACTGCATATACAGCCCTGTCTGTCGCAGCTGGCTCTTGCTAATTGCTATACTGTGCCAGGCCCAGCACATTCAGCACACCTTTTCACTGCACCTGTGTGTCTGCAAATTGTATCATACCACCAGCAGTCACTGCATACCTTTTCACTGCACCTGTGTGACGGCACGTTGTATATAGCAGCAGTCACTGCATACCTTTTTACTGCACCTGTGTGACTGCACATTGTATTATAGCAGCAGTCACTGCATACCTTTTCACTGCACCTGTGTGACTGCACGTTGTATTATAGCAGCAGTCAGTGCATACCTTTTCACTGCACCTGTGTGACTGCACATTGTTTTATACCACCAGCAGTCACTGCATACCTTTTCACTGCACCTGTGTGACTGCACGTTGTATTATAGCAGCAGTCAGTGCATACCTTTTCACTGCACCTGTGTGACTGCACATTGTTTTATACCACCAGCAGTCACTGCATACCTTTTCACTGCACCTGTGTGACTGCACATTGTATTATACCAGCAGTCAGTACCTTTCACTGCATCTGTGTGCCTGCACATTGTATTATACCAGCAGTCAGTACCTTTCACTGCATCTGTGTGCCTGCACATTGTATTATACCAGCAGTCAGTACCTTTCACTGCACATGTGTGACTGCACATTGTATTATACCAGCAGTCACTGCATACCTTTCACTGCATCTGTGTGCCTGCATATTGTATTGTACCAGCAGTCAGTACCTTTCAGTGCATCTCTGTGACTGCACATTGTATTAGTCAAGTCAGTGCATACCTTTCAGTTCATCCCCCCCCCAATATGGACAAAACAACAGGCATAGGCCAAGCCAGAGGCAGGCCACCCGGCAGATCTGTTCGAGGTTGTGCTGACATGATTTTGTGCGGCCCTGGACCAAAGTAAAGTGTTCAGAAGGCACATGCCATCAACTCCCAAGATTGTCAGGATGTAGTTGACTATTTAACACAGAACACCTCATCTTCCTCAGCTTCCGCACGGAACTGTGACATATCTTCCTCCTCCTGCTCCGATTCTGGCACCCCACTTAACTCTCAGCTGGCAGCCACCACTGCTACTACTAGCACCACATCCGCTCCATTTGACAGTTCGCAGGAGTTATTTGGTGGGGAATTAACTGATCCACAGCCATTATTGTTACAAGATGAGGACGCTAAGCAAGTTACACCACCATCTCATATGTCTGAGTTAGGCATCAGTATGGACATAAGGTGTGAGGATGATGAAGTACCTGTTTTTGGTGCAGTTTTGAAGGTGTCTGATACAAGCAGAGCTGTGGAAGATGATTATGATGATGATGAGAATACTGCCGTGGATGTCACGTGGGTTCCCAATCCCAATAGACAAGATGAACAGGGGGACAGTTCAGAGGGGGAGTCAGAGAGGAGTAGGAGGAGACGAGTTGCTGAAAGAAGCAGGGGGAGTTCGTCATCAGAAACAGCTCATGGCAATGTCCGGCAGCATGTAATCACCACCTGTGGACAGCCAGCCAACATGCCCTACCTCCACCACCTACCTGCTGCCTCCACCACCAAAGTGCCATCATCCCAGGGCTCAGCGGTGTGGAATTTTTTTGTGTGTCTGACTCAGATGAGAGCAATACCATCTGTACTCTCTGCCACCAAAAATTGAGTCGTGGAAAGACCAAGACCCACGTAGGGACAACTGCCTTACGAAGGCACATGGTGAGAAAGCACAAACAGCAATGGGATGACCACCCGAGGAAAAGCAGCACAAAAACGCAAAGCCACCCCCCGCCTCCTCCTCCTCCTTCAGGTGCAGCATCATCAGCCGCTTTATCCCTTGCACCCTCACAGCCACCCTCCTCCACTTTGCCTCTCACCTTGAGCGGTTCCTGCTCCTTTGCCCACAGCAGCAGCCAGGTGTCCGTTAAGGAAATCTTTGAGCAGAAGAAGCCAATGTCTGCCAGTCACTCCCTTGCCCGGCGCTTGACAGCTGGCTTGGCGGAACTGTTAGCTCGCCAGCTGCTACCATATTGCTACTGAGGCCTTCCAAAAATTCGTGGCGATCGAGACACCGCAGTGGAAGATACCAGGCCTCAATTATTTTTCTAAAAAGGCGATACCCAAACTGTACTTTGATGTTGAAAGGCAAGTAGTGTCATCTCTGGCACACAGCATTGGGTCAAGGGTCCATCTGACTATGGATGCCTGGTCTGCAAAGCACGGTCAGGGCAGGTACATTACTTATACAGCCCATTGAGTCAACCTGGTGACCGCTGGCAAGCAGGGAGTACATGGCTGTGCAGCGGACCTAGTTGTGACACCTCCACAGCTTGCAGGCAGGACTGCTGCCACCTCCTCTCCTTCTCCTCCTACTCCTCCTGCTACATCCTCTTTGCTGTCATCCTCCTCGGCTGAGTGGCAGTGCCACTCTACTGGTGCTGCGATCTCCTCTCCAACTACACATCCCCAGCTCCCCAGGGCCTATGCTGCATGCCAGGTACGACGGTGTCACACCATTTTGGACATTTTTTGCCTCAAAGTCACACTGGAGCAGCTCTCCTGGCTGCTCTGAACAAACGGGTGGATCAGTGGCTGACCACGCACCAACTGGAGATCGGCAACGTGGTGTGTGACAACGGCAGCAATCTTTTGTCGGCTTTGAGTTTGGGAAAGTTGACACATGTACCCTGCATGGCACATGTGCTCAATCCTAAAATCCAAAGATTTTAGTGTAAGTACCCAGGCTTACAGGAGGTCCTGAAGCAGTCCAGGAAGGTGTGTGGGCATTTCAGGTGTTCCTACATGGCCATGGCATTCTTGGCCCATATTCAGCAGAGAAACAACTTGCCGGTGAGGCACTTGATTTGCGATAGCCCGACTCACTGGAATTCAACGCTCCCCATGTTTGACTGCCTGCTACAACAGGAGAAAGCCATCAACGACTACCTTTACAGCTACGGTCAAAGGTCAGGCTGTGGGGAGCTGGGCATTTTCTTGCCGAAGTACTGGACACTCATGCGTAATGCTTGCAGGCTCATGCGCCCGTTTGAGGAGGTGACAAACCTGGTAAGTCGAAGTGAAGTAGCCATCAGCGACTTGATCACATATGCTTTCTTCCTGGAGCGTGCCGTGCGTAGAGTGGTGGATCAAGCTGTAGAGGAGCATGAACAGGAAGAGGAGGAAGATTTGTTGGAAACATCACCTGCATCATCATTAACATCTGCGGCATCACAGAGGAGGGGGGAGGAGAAGGAGGCATCGTCTGGGGAAGAGGAGTCAGAGGAGGAAGGTGGCTTTGAGAAGGAGGTGGAAGAACAACCGCAGCAGGCGTCGCAGGAGGCTTGTGCTGCCCACCTTTCCTGTGGTATTGTTCGTGGCTGGAGAACTTACCTGACATCACTGAGGAAGAACAAGAGGAGATGGCTAGTAGGTCGGCATCCGACTTTGTGCAGATGGGGTCTTTCATGCTGTCCAGCCTGTTGAGGGACCCCCGTATAAAAAAAATATCAAGTGGAATGAGTGTGTTTAAGGGTGATGTCACAGCACAACGAAATAAAGGGACCACTGCCAATAATCTTCCTCCTCCTCCGACGTCCACGCAGGCAAGGACAGGACGCTCTAGTGATCTCATGGTGATGTCGGACATGCGGACATTCTTTACTCCAACGCCTCGCCTTAGCCCTTCCGGATCCACCCTCCACCAACGCCTCGACCAGCAGGTAGCCGACTACCTGGCCAAAAGTGCGGGTACAGACACTCTGAGCAGCGATTAGCCCCTGGACTACTGGGTGCTAGAGATGTCGCGAACCTCCGATTTTCGGTTCGCGAATCCCGTTCGCGAACCTTCGCGGAAGGTTCGGTTCGCGGAAAAGTTGCGAACCGCAATAGACTTCAATGGGGCTGCGAACTTTGAAAAATAGAAAAAATTATGCTGGCCACAAAAGTGATGGAAAAGATGTTTCAAGGGGTATAACACCTGGAGGGGGGCATGGTGGAGTGGGATACAAGCCCAAAGTCCCGGGGAAAAATCTGGATTTGACGCAAAGCAGCGTTTTAAGGGCAGAAATCACATTGAATGCTAAATTGCAGGCCTAAAGTGCTTTAAAACATCTTGCATGGGTATACATCAATCAGGGAGTGTAATTAGAATTCTGCTTCACACTGACACACCAAACTCACTGTGTAATGCCCCGCAAACGGCTGTTTGCGTAGTGATGGCCGTGCTGGACTGGTGCGCACCGTGGCCAGAGTGTAGGCCGTGGCGTTTTTCAAGGCCATATGGTCGACGGGGCTGTGGTAGCTCAATGATAGAACAACAGTGACTGTCCAGCTGATCAAATTTGGTCTGACCACAATGAAGCAACGACCTTATTATCTTTTGTGTCCCACCCCCACCCGAGACACTCAAATAGCCGGCGGTCATTGCTACATTGTGATACGCAAGCCCCTTCACCGCGGCAAAGTAATGATCACGAAGGGGGATGGGCACATGTACATGCCTTTTGTTTATTTGTTGCAGCCGCCCGCAGTGCAGCCAGAAAAATTAGGCAGGCATGTACACGCACCAGAAAAATTAGTGTAGTGGCCGCTGCTAGCAGCGGCCTTAAAAATTCAGGAATCCGCCTAGAGTCCTGGACCCTGTTGGTGGTGGCGGAGAAGGCAAGAAGCCTGCAGGCAGAGATGCTGTGTGTGGGGACTGACTTAGTCTTCGGTCGTGCAGTAGCCCTCCGTGATCCATTCCTCATTAATTTTGATTAAGGTCAGGTACTGAACACTGTCGTGACTTAGACGACTTCTCTTCTCAGTAACTATGCCTCCAGCTGCACTGAAGGTCCTTTCTGACAGGACGCTTGCAGCAGGGCAAGAGAGAAGTTGTATGGCAAATTGGGACAGCTCTGGCCACAGGTCAAGCCTGCGCAGCCAGTAGTCCAAGGGTTCATCGTCGCTTTTTGCAGTGTCTACATCCACACTCAAGGCCAGGTAGTCGGCTACCTGCCGGTCCAGGCGTTGGTGGAGTGTGGATCCGGAAGGACTATGGTGAGGAGTTGGACTAAAGAATGTCCGCATGTCCGACATCACCCAGAGATTGCTGGAGCGTCCTGTCCTTGCCTGCGTGGACTTAGGAGGAGGAGGGTTACTGCCAGTGGTACCTTGATTGCGTTGTGCAGCCACATCACCCTTAACCACTTGAGGACCTAGGGCTTTACACCCCTTAAGGACCGGCCACTTTTTTTTCCATTCAGACCACTGCAGCTTTCACGGTTTATTGCTCGCTCATACAACCTACCACCTAAATGAATTTTGGCTCCTTTTCTTGTCACTAATAAAGCTTTCTTTTGGTGCTATTTGATTGCTCCTGCGATTTTTACTTTTTATTATATTTATCAAAAAAAACATGAATTTTGGCAAAAAAATGATTTTTTTAACTTTCTGTGCTGACATTTTTCAAATAAAGTAAAATTTCTGTATACATGCAGCGCGAAAAATGTGGACAAACATGTTTTAGATAAAAAAAAAACCCCATTCAGTGTATATTTATTGGTTTGGGTAAAAGTTATAGCGTTTACAAACTATGGTGCAAAAAGTGAATTTTCCCATTTTCAAGCATCTATGACTTTTCTGACCCCCTGTCATGTTTCATGAGGGGCTAGAATTCCAGGATAGTATAAATACCCCCCAAATGACCCCATTTTGGAAAGAAGACATCCCAAAGTATTCACTGAGAGGCATAGTGAGTTCATAGAAGATATTATTTTTTGTCACAAGTAAGCGGAAAATGACACTTTGTGACAAAAAAAAAAAAAAAAGTTTCCATTTCTTCTAACTTGCGACAAAAAAAAAATGAAATCTGCCACGGACTCACCATGCCCCTCTCTGAATACCTTGAAGGGTCTACTTTCCAAAATGGGGTCATTTGTGGGGTGTGTTTACTGTCCTGACATTTTGGGGGGTGCTAAATTGTAAGCACCCCTGTAAAGCCTAAAGGTGCTCATTGGACTTTGGACCCCTTAGCGCAGTTAGGCTGCAAAAAAGTGCCACATATGTGGTATTGCCGTACTCAGGAGAAGTAGTATAATGTGTTTTGGGGTGTATTTTTACACATACCCATGCTGGGTGGGAGAAATATCTCTGTAAATGACAATTTTTTAATTTTTTTTTACACACAATTGTCCATTTACAGAGATCTTTCTCTCACTCAGCATGGGTATGTGTAAAAATACACCCCAAAACACATTATACTACTTCTCCCGAGTACGGCGATACCACATGTGTGGCACTTTTTTGCACCCTAACTGCGCTAAGGTGCCCAAAGTCCAATGAGTACCTTTAGGATTTCACAGGTCATTTTGAGAAATTTCGTTTCAAGACTACTCCTCACGGTTTAGGGCCCCTAAAATGCCAGGGCAGTATAGGAACCCCACAAATGACCCCATTTTAGAAAGAAGACACCCCAAGGTATTCTGTTAGGAGTATTGTGAGTTCATAGAAGATTTTATTTTTTGTCACAAGTTAGCGGAAAATGACACTTTGTGAAAAAACACAATTAAAATCAATTTCCGCTAACTTGTGACAAAAAATAAAATCTTCTATGAACTCGCTATACTACTAACGGAATACCTTGGGGTGTCTTCTTTCTAAAATGGGGTCATTTGTGGGGTTCCTATAATGCCCTGGCATTTTAGGGGCCCTAAACCGTGAGGAGTAGTCTTGAAACGAAATTTCTCAAAATGACCTGTGAAATCCTAAAGGTACTCATTGGACTTTGGGCCCTTTAGCGCAGTTAGGGTGCAAAAAAGTGCCACACATGTGGTATCGCCGTACTCGGGAGAAGTAGTACAATGTGTTTTGGGGTGTATTTTTACACATACCCATGCTGGGTGGGAGAAATACCTCTGTAAATGGACAATTGTGTGTAAAAAAAAAATCAAAAGATTGTCATTTACAGAGGTATTTCTCCCACCCAGCATGGGTATGTGTAAAAATACACCCCAAAACACATTGTACTACTTCTCCCGAGTACGGCGATACCACATGTGTGGCACTTTTTTGCACCCTAACTGCGCTAAGGGGCCCAGAGTCCAATGAGTACCTTTAGGCTTTACAGGGGTGCTCAAAATTTAGCACCCCGCCCACTTGCCAGGACAGTTAACAAACCCCACAAATGACCCCATTTTGGAAAGAATACACAACAAGGTATTCCATGAGGGGAATGGTGAGGTCATTGAAAATTTTATTTTTTGTCACAAGTTAACGGAAAATGACACTTTGTTAAAAAAAAATAAAAAATTCTGCTAACTTGTGACAAAAACTAAAATCTTTTATGAACTCACCGTGCACCTCACATAATACTTTAGGGTGTCCTCTTTCCAAAATGGGGTCATTTGTGGTGTCTGTCCTGGCATTTTAGGGTCTCTGCAATCATTACATGTATGGCCAGTATTAGGAGTTTCTGCTATACTCCTTATATTGGGTATACAAGTAATGCACTCTGGGCTGAAAGGAAAAATGAACGGCAAACATACCTTGCTCCACATCAATGGCAGATCTTCCTCCACATCAATGGCAGTGATAACCTCAGGAGAGAGACACCCCGTGCCACCCTGCACTCAGGGTGAGCCACCAACTTATGTGACGGGGCCTCAGAACTTTAGTATACAGCATTATGCCTGTAGGATACAGCAATATGCCTGCCAATAGAGATGACTCTGTGCATTAAAGCATCATCATAGGCCCAAATCACATATAAACCGGGGGTGTTCACACTCAAAGGAAATTCAAACATGCCGTCTTATATCGCCAACCCAGGACAGATCAGCAATATCAAGCATGGAAACCGATCCTTCTTCCGACTTTTATGATTACCCGTTTTTTTGGTTTTCAAGCTCACCTCTCCTCCACCTGGGACAATGTGCGAAAGACCACTGAGTGTGTGCCTACTCCTATGTCTGGAGTTCCCTAGGTTCTAATAGTGTACCTGCTCGTGGTACCTCTCAAAGCACTCCCCTACGCATAGGCCAGGCTGATCAGGACAGCAGGGACAATAAAAACTGGTGTCATTCCTTCTTCCAGTCCTGCTGCAGACACGACAATGTTTTCTTCGGATGCGTTGACCTGGGGCACACAGAATCTGATAGGCATAATGCCTACCATGCAGTCGGCTAGTTGCATCTGGGGGGGGGGGGGGGGCTGGCACCTCCTGGATACAGGATGTCCAGAATGATCTGTTCCTGAAATTGGAGGAAAGATCCAGTTCTCCCAGCCTTACTGTAGAGAACAAAACTGCCAATTGAATCAGATAAAAAGACACTTTCTTATACCAGCGTCTTGTTTTCCGGGTAATAAAATAGGGCGCTAACCTCTGGTCATTGAAGTCCACCCCTCCCATGTTGACATTATATTCGTGGACGACAAGGGGCTTTTCAATGACCTTAGTTGCCCGTTGAATTTGGACTGTCGTGTCTGTGTGAATGGTGGACAGAAAGTAAACGTCCCTCTTGTCCCTCCATTTCACCGCGAGCAGGTCTTCAGTACGCAAGGCGGCCCTCTGCCCCCGTTCAAGTATGGTGGTAACGTGCCGTTGGGGGAAGCCCTGGCGACTAGGCCGCGCAGTGCCACAGCATCGGATTCCTTCTAACTTTAAGTGCTGAAAGAGGGCCACACTTGTGTAATAATTGTCCACAAAAAGATGGTACCCCTTCTGGAACAAGGGTGACACCAAGTCCCACACAACCTTTCCACTGCTCCCCAGGTAGTCAGGGCATCCGACCGGCTCCAATTTTGAGTCTTTTCCCTCATAGACCCTAAAACGACATGTATAGCCTGTGGCCCTTTCACAGAGCTTATACAGTTTCACCCCATACCGGGCGCGCTTGCTTGGGATGTACTGTTTGATGCCAAGGCGCCCGGTAAAGCGTAAGAGGGACTCGTCTATGCAGATGTTCTGTTCAGGGATATAAGCATCTGCAAATGTTGAGGACAGGTGGTCTATGAGGGGCCGAATTTTGTGGAGCCGGTCATAAGCAGGGTCTCCCCTTTCATGACCGGTTTCGTCGTCGTTGAAGTGCAGGAAGCGCAGGATGGACTCAAATCGTGTCCTGGACATGGCAGCAGGGTACAAGGGAACATGATGTACTGGGTTTGTAGACCAATACGACCGCAATACATTCTGTTTCATTAGTCCCAAGTGAAGGATAAGGGCCAAAAAGATTTTAATGTCGTAAACTTGGACTGGTTTCCACCCGAAAGGCTGGGCATACATGCTCTCCGGGTGCTCGGTGATGAATTGTGTGGCTTTACGGTTGGTCTCAACCACAATTAAGTCCAAGAGAACCTGGGTGATGAACAGCTGCAAAAAGTCTAGGGCCGTTCCTAGATGAGCTGTCGCCACCTGGACTCCAGACTGGGCGGTGAAAGGGGGCACTACGGGTGCGGCGGAATCAGGGGATTGCCAATCTGGTTGTGCCAGCACCTCTGGGAGTCTATGGGTACTACGGGCCCGTCTTCTTCTTGGTGGCTGCGACGGGGGTACTACTGCACTTGCCACCGTACCAGTTTCAACTTCCATGCTGACGCTCACCACTTCGCCAGGGTCTACAGAAGTACTGGTACCAAGTCCAGGAGATGCTGCGCTGCTGGTGCCTGCCTCACCAAGAAAACTATCAACAGCGCTAGCACCACCCTGCTGCCCTTGAGGCGGATCCTGAGCCACCTGCGGTCTAACGACTTGGGGTCTGGCACGCCTGGCTCTAGCCGGGACCAAAGCCTCGTCATCACTTTCGGTCAGGGAACCACTGCTTTCTACAGGTTCAAATTCGGACCCGGAAGATTCGACGGATGATGTCAGGAACCGGCCCGCGGCACGCCTGCGTATACGGTTCCCGACTGCGGGTTTGACCAGATTAAGCGGGGAACAGCCTTATTTAAGCTACAAACAAGGCTGGAACCCCTCAAACACTTCTCACTGCCACCACTAGCTGTTCGCTAGACACTTCCACTCTGCTGTCGAGTCCTCAGCGCGCACTCCGCGTTTTCGTATTTGGGTCAGCTTTGCGCTTAGGCCAAATACGGGAACGCCACGCACCCACACACACACACAGTTGCAATCTTACACTGTCGTGAAGCAAAGACCCACTAACAGTCGTTCCGAACAATACTGTTAGCCACTCTGCTGTCGCTACTCGCACTGGCGTTGTTCGTACGTTGGGTCAGCTGCGCGCTTAGGCCAACGTATGACAAACGCCCCCACACACAATGCAATTACAATTTCATACGGTAGTGTTGCTCAAGCGTACAATTAGGCATGAAACTTATACACGGTTACACTTCAGTCTCTTCTAGGCTATGAGTGTTAGTTTAGTACGGCAGAAGTCAAGCTTATTAAATAATAATTTAATATTCCAGAAAAACATAGAACAGTGCAGAACTTAATATATACAGAAAAATTACAAAAAACAAAGTAAAAATAGTTACAAGATAAAGTTACAAAGATAACACACAAAGCGATTTTGCTTACCAAAATAAAGGGATCCCGATAGAAGAATCGTGGACTTTGGTGTGGACGGACACAGTCTGGCTAGACCAGGAGTTCACTAGCTTGGGCCAGGAGACCGGCTGCCACTGCCGTCAGAAGAGAACTGATTTGAGGTAGCTGTCCCCTGGTTTTTATAATGAAATATTCGCCTCGAGGCTGTAAGCCTGTGTGGACGGGGGGGGGGGGGGGAAGCTGGATTTAATTACATCCTCAGTCATAATTGGATTTCCAGAGATCCAACATCCACTATAGTCCACACACCCAACAAAAGACTTCCTTAGCCCAATTTCCCCAGGTTACAATGTCTTTACATCAAGAGATTGTTAAATGAGGCTTTTCAACTCCACCAATAATTCAATTTCCACAGGTAGAAAATGGTATCAAAAGGACTTCACCTCTTCAATAATTTCCAGTAGGCTGTCAAATACATTTCAAACATTCAGGTGTCAGCTTCCCCCTGCCCCCAAGACTCTAGCAGGCTTGCCTTGTCCCAATGGCTGACACCAGACTCAAAAGCCATGCCGACCAGCCTATTCTTCCTCAATTGGCAGGTAATTAGCAGTAGACACAGTTTCCCCTGCTGGACAATGGGGCAGAGGTAATGGACATCTACATACAGAATTACATTAGACAGACTTCAGTTTACTCTGGCCAGGTGACCAATTACTCCCAAGCCCAATACACATCTGAGGCATTATTCAGACAACATGGTCTGACCACCTGTATAGGCTTCACAGCAACTGTCTAATTAAGGGTTTCCTCATTAGAAGCAGACAATGATAGGTAATTTACACTTTATACGGAATTCCAGGAAGACTGGCTAACAGACAATCCCATATGTTACAGTCAAAAAATGAAGGAAATATGTTCCTGTTATCCTTAATATCATCAGCACCTCAATATATCTCCACACCTCCGCCGTTAACTTGGTGCAAGGCAGATGATCTTCCCAGATCATCCTGCCTGCACCTACACTGTTGGTTCTGCTTGACGGGACAGCCCATCAGCATTCCCATGATTGCTCCCCTTCCTATGTTGAATGGTGAAGCTATATTGTTGGAGAACTAAGCTCCATCTCAGCAGTTTTCCATTGTCCCCAGAAACCCGATGTAACCAACTAAGAGGGTTGTGGTCGGTTACGACGGTGAATACACGACCGTAGAGATAGTGCTGCAGCTTTTGTAGGGCCCATACAATTCCCAAGCACTCCTTCTCTATGGTGGCGTAAGCTACCTCCCGGGGTAGCAGCTTCCGACTTAAGTACAGAATCGGATGTTCTTCCCCAGTTTGGTTTACCTGGCTTAATACAGCACCTAGGCCAAAGGCTGAGGCGTCCGTCTGGACTACAAACCGTCGGCTGAAGTCTGGCGCTTGCAACACGGGAGGGCTGGCTAGGGCCCTCTTCAGAGCTGTGAATGACTGTTCACATTCTGGTGTCCAGAGAATCTGCTTGGGCAGCTTCTTTTTTGTGAGGTCTGTCAAGGGCTTGGCGAGGGCACTGTAGCTGGGGACAAACTTTCTATAGTACCCCGCAGTCCCTAAGAAGGACTGAATCTGCTTCTTCGTGTGGGGGGTGGGCCAGGACACAATGGCATCTACCTTCCCAGTATCTGGACGAAGCTCTCCCCCCCCACCACATGTCCCAGGTACTGTACCTGTTTCATGCCTATCTGACACTTGCTAGGCTTGACTGTTAGTCCTGCTGCAGTGATGCGCCCCAAAACCTGTGACAGCTGCGCTAAGTGGTCGTTCCAGTTGGCGCTAAACACGGCGATGTCATCTAGGTAGGCGACAGCGCAGTGTTCCAAACCCTCCAGGAGACCATTTACAACCCTTTGGAAGGTGGCTGGGGCGTTTTTCATCCCAAAAGGCATCACATTAAACTCAAACAGACCTGAGGGGGTGATAAAGGCAGACCTCTCCCGTGCCTCAGCTGTTAGAGGGACCTGCCAGTATCCCCGACTCAAATCCACGATTGTTAGATATTGCGCACCAGCTAGCTTATCTAACAATTCGTCGACCCTCGGCATTGGGTAAGCATCTGATGCAGTTATCAAATTTAGTTTTCGATAATCTACACAGAACCGAGTGGTCTGGTCCCGTTTGGGTACTAGCACTACAGGTGATGCCCATGCGCTGTGCGACCGTTGGATCACCCCTAGTGACAGCATTTCCTCAATCTCCTTGCTGATGTGGGCCTGAACCTCAGGGGAGACTCTATAGGCTGACTGTCTAACCGGCTTGTTATTTCCGGTGTCAACATGGTGTACAGCCAGGCTGGTCAGACCAGGGCGGGCTGTAAAGGTACCACGGTAAAGGATCAGCACATCAGATAGCCCAGCCTGCTGCTCTGCTGTCAACTCCGGATTGATCTGCACCTCGGTAACAGAGTCGGTTTCCTGGGTGGATGCCAGGATGTCAACCAGGGCCTCTGCTTCACCGTCCGGTAGCAAACTGCAGACAGGGAGAGCGCAAGCGGTTCTAGCATGATGTTCCTTTAACATATTTACATGGTATGTTTTCAGCTGCTTACCTCGGTCATCCAGCGCGACCACATAGGTCACATCACTAATCTTCCTATGTATGGTATAGGGCCCATCCCAAGCGGCCTGCAGCTTATTCTGTCGCATCGGGTTTAGGACCCATACCTTGCGACCTACCTCATAAACTCTCTCCCTAGCCCCGTGGTCATACCACTGCTTCTGGGTGGCCTGGGCTTGAGTCAGATTCTCTCGCACTAACCCCACCAGGGTGTCCATCTTTTCCCGGAACTTCAGAACGTATTCCACTATGGAGACCCCGTGGCCCATATCCTGCCCCTCCCAGACCTCTCGAATGAGATCGAGGGGTCCGCGTACCCTCCTCCCATATAATAGCTCAAAGGGTGAGAACCCGGTGGATGCCTGGGGCACCTCACGATAGGCAAACAGCAAGTGGGGCAGGTATCGCTCCCAGTCTCTCCCTTGCGATTCAACAAACACCCTTAGCATCTGTTTCAGAGTACCATTGAACCGCTCACATAACCCATTTGTCTGGGGGTGGTAAGGGCTGGCCATGATGTGTTCTACCTGCATTTGTTTACAGAGGCATTCCATTAGGCGCGACATGAATTGCGGGCCGTGATCGGTGAGCATTTCGCGGGGAAAACCGACCCGTGAGAAAATGCGCACCAATGCGTCCGCAACCTTGTCTGCCCGTATGGAGCTCAGGGCTACAGCCTCAGGGTAGCGAGTTGCATAATCTACCACCGTGAGAATGAAACGTTTCCCTGTGCTGCTGGGTATCGCTAGAGGCCCAATTATGTCAACAGCAACCCTTTGGAAGGGCTCCTCTATTATGGGTAAGGGCCTCAGTGGGGCTTTGTCGGTGTCACCAGCTTTGCCGACCCGCTGACAGGCGACACAAGACCGGCAAAAATCAGCAATATCTGTCCCCATGTGGGGCCAATAAAAATTGTGGGCAAGCCGGGATTTGGTCTTGCGGATCCCCAAGTGACCAGCCAGGGGCACCTCATGTGCTATTCTCAATAGCTGCTCCCTGTACCTGTGGGGAACAATCAACTGCCGGTCGGCCTCCTCCACTTCAGACGGCTCAGAGGGAATAACCTCTCTGTACAGTCTGCCGTGTTCCCAGTACACCCTCACTTTGTCGCCCTCCACCGGTGCCCTGTCCGCCAGACTCCTGAGCTCTTCCAGGCTGCTATCAAGTCGCACAGCCTCGGAGAACTCAGCGCTGTCGGCCACAGGCACCAGGGAGGTGGCAAACTGAGAGGCCTCTGGGTCCTCAGAGCCAAGCTCTGAAGTGGAAGAGCCCGACCCAGTGACATCAGCCCCTTCAGTGGACAATTCGTCTGCTGCAGCCCGGTGAGCACTGCGGGTCACCACTGCAGCTGACGGAACGTTCACTGTACACATGTCATTATGCAACACATCACATTTTACATCAACATTATCTGCATTCATGGTAACAACATGTCCTCCTCCAGGCCTGGGCACTGGAGACTCACTAGGGCTGGCTCCTAGTACACAGTCCGTAGCCCCTGGGGCCTCACCAGCACTCCCTGCTTGCACAGCATTATCACACAGTACCTTGCAAGAGTCCTGAACTTCTGCGGGGGATGCAGGCTCCACGGGGTTTGGAGTAGGCTCATACCGGGCCACTAACCGTCCCAGGTCAGTACCCAACAAAACGTTCGTGGGGATGGCATCCGTTACCCCCACTTCTTTCATTCCGCTGCCGGCCCCCCAATCCAGGTGGACCAAGGCGGTGGGTATGGCAGGGGCGACGCCCCCAACTCCTTTGACAGCCATAGTCTTGCCAGGAATGTACTCCTCAGGGTTCACAAGCTGGGGGTGCACTAGAGTCACCTCTGCTCCAGTGTCTCTTAGACCGGTGGTAACTGTATCACCAACCGTGACAGGTTGCAGATTCTCTGCATAGCTACCTGCATTCCGGGTGGCACACAACGCATTCCGGGCCCCGCCAGAGTTTGGGGCTTCCTTCTTCTTTTCTGGGCACGTAGCACTGATGTGACCCGGTTTGTTACAGGCAAAACATCTCCGAGCGTCAACGGTGGCTGTTCTACCTCCAGGCGGCTGCGGGACTTGGCTTCGCTGGGTGCTCAGAGGAGAAGGTCTCGCAGGCTTTTCTCCCTTCCAGCTGGGCGCCGTAGTCCTCCGAAAATCAGATGCTCGATTGGACGTGTAGGCATCAGCAACTTTCGCGGCCTCATCCACGGTCTTTGGCTCTCGGTCCCGTACAAACTGCCGGACCTCAACAGGACAAGTGTGGAGGAACTGGTCTTTTATTATCAGTTCCTGCAGGGCATCAAAGGTCTCAACCGCCAGTCCTTTTACCCACTGCTGGAAGGCAGTGCGCAGGTTGCATGCATGATCCAGGTAACTGTCATTAGGACCTCGCTGCACTGTCCTGAAACGTTTTCGATACACCTCTGGCGTGAGGTGGTATCGCGCAATGATGGCTTTCTTAATCGCCTCAAAGTCTGTTTCTTCCTCCTGGGGGAGACTCACAAACGCCTCCAGGGCCTTGCCTCTCAGCCCTGGTGTGAGGTATCTTGCCCACTGCTCACGGGGCACCCCATACTGCCGACAAGTCCTTTCAAACCCCTGTAGGAAAGTGTCTATGTCAGAGTCCTTGTCCATAGCGGGGAACTTATCCAGGGGGATTCTGTGGACTCGCTCACCTTCGCGTTCTGCGGGTCCAGCAGACCGGTTCTGCTGCTGAAGTTTAGCCAGCTCCAGCTGGTGTCGCTGTGCAACTTGTTCCCTCTCGGCCTGGTGTCTTTCCCTCTCGGCCTGGTGTCGCCGTTCCGCGTGTTCCTTCTCTGCCTGTCGGTGCAGTAGGATCAGCTTTAGGCGCAGTTCGGGCTCAGCCGAACCTAGTAGCTGTAGGTCGGCTTCCAGAGATGTCATCTCCAAGTTCGGTGGATCATCCAGGACATCGTCTCCACTCGCATTCTGTGGCAGGAGCGATTCCTCCTTTGTCGTGTCGTGAGCTGCATCCGCTGACGTTGAAGCACGGGCTTGCTCTGCCGCATCATGCTCCTCGAGCGCACGAACTAACTGCTCCTTAGTCTGGCCGCTCACCGTCTCGATGCCTTTGTGCTCACACAGGTTGAGTAGTATCTCCTTGTTTTGCCTTGCATAGCTGGATGCTTTCTGAGCCATCGTGTTGCAAAAAAAAAAAGAAAAAAAAAAAAAAGGGGGGGGGAAGGGAAAGCAAAACACCAA
This sequence comes from Hyperolius riggenbachi, assembly GCF_040937935.1. Taxonomy (NCBI): domain Eukaryota; kingdom Metazoa; phylum Chordata; class Amphibia; order Anura; family Hyperoliidae; genus Hyperolius; species Hyperolius riggenbachi. The sequence continues at coordinate 171,696,588 of NC_090656.1, read as the reverse complement.
GTGTGTATCTTTGAACAAAAAAAAACGTATATAGATTCTGCACTGAGTAGACTTCTGTAGGCTAGTTGCTTCTAGCAAGCTTCCAGCCTTTAGTACTCAGAATAGCGAGCTAAACTGCGTACTAATGTACTAAACGATGCCACCACTGCCAGCCAATTATGTCAGGAACCGGCCCGCGGCACGCCTGCGTATACGGTTCCCGACTGCGGGTTTGACCAGATTAAGCGGGGAACAGCCTTATTTAAGCTACAAACAAGGCTGGAACCCCTCAAACACTTCTCACTGCCACCACTAGCTGTTCGCTAGACACTTCCACTCTGCTGTCGAGTCCTCAGCGCGCACTCCGCGTTTTCGTATTTGGGTCAGCTTTGCGCTTAGGCCAAATACGGGAACGCCACGCACCCACACACACACACAGTTGCAATCTTACACTGTCGTGAAGCAAAGACCCACTAACAGTCGTTCCGAACGATACTGTTAGCCACTCTGCTGTCGCTACTCGCACTGGCGTTGTTCGTACGTTGGGTCAGCTGCGCGCTTAGGCCAACGTATGACAAACGCCCCCACACACAATGCAATTACAATTTCATACGGTAGTGTTGCTCAAGCGTACAATTAGGCATGAAACTTATACACGGTTACACTTCAGTCTCTTCTAGGCTATGAGTGTTAGTTTAGTACGGCAGAAGTCAAGCTTATTAAATAATAATTTAATATTCCAGAAAAACATAGAACAGTGCAGAACTTAATATATACAGAAAAATTACAAAAAACAAAGTAAAAATAGTTACAAGATAAAGTTACAAAGATAACACACAAAGCGATTTTGCTTACCAAAATAAAGGGATCCCGATAGAAGAATCGTGGACTTTGGTGTGGACGGACACAGTCTGGCTAGACCAGGAGTTCACTAGCTTGGGCCAGGAGACCGGCTGCCACTGCCGTCAGAAGAGAACTGATTTGAGGTAGCTGTCCCCTGGTTTTTATAATGAAATATTCGCCTCGAGGCTGTAAGCCTGTGTGGACGGGGGGGGGGGGGGGGGAAGCTGGATTTAATTACATCCTCAGTCATAATTGGATTTCCAGAGATCCAACATCCACTATAGTCCACACACCCAACAAAAGACTTCCTTAGCCCAATTTCCCCAGGTTACAATGTCTTTACATCAAGAGATTGTTAAATGAGGCTTTTCAACTCCACCAATAATTCAATTTCCACAGGTAGAAAATGGTATCAAAAGGACTTCACCTCTTCAATAATTTCCAGTAGGCTGTCAAATACATTTCAAACATTCAGGTGTCAGCTTCCCCCTGCCCCCAAGACTCTAGCAGGCTTGCCTTGTCCCAATGGCTGACACCAGACTCAAAAGCCATGCCGACCAGCCTATTCTTCCTCAATTGGCAGGTAATTAGCAGTAGACACAGTTTCCCCTGCTGGACAATGGGGCAGAGGTAATGGACATCTACATACAGAATTACATTAGACAGACTTCAGTTTACTCTGGCCAGGTGACCAATTACTCCCAAGCCCAATACACATCTGAGGCATTATTCAGACAACATGGTCTGACCACCTGTATAGGCTTCACAGCAACTGTCTAATTAAGGGTTTCCTCATTAGAAGCAGACAATGATAGGTAATTTACACTTTATACGGAATTCCAGGAAGACTGGCTAACAGACAATCCCATATGTTACAGTCAAAAAATGAAGGAAATATGTTCCTGTTATCCTTAATATCATCAGCACCTCAATATATCTCCACAGATGATTCTTCCCAAAAGAACTCATCCGACTGGTCCATGTACCTGTATACCTCGTCATCGGAAAGCCCCCTTCTTGCCATTGTGGATTGCTAAATTTATGGGGTTTTCCTCCGAGACTACCCAGAAAAAAAGAGCACCTACCTAGCAAAAAGGGAGTATTTGAGAGGTATTGGGGTTGGTGGGAAGTGGGGTCTCAGAGGCAATCAAACAATCACGGGACAATCAAATACAATTACAGCACAATCGACTCCAATCACAGCACAAGCAAATCTGATGCACTCGGAAGGTGGTGGGGGGGGAGGGTGGGGTTGGGTGTGGTGGGGGGGGGGAGGGTGGGGTTGGGTGTGATGGGGGGGGAGGGTGGGGTTGGGTGTGGCGGGAAGTGGGGTCTCAGAGGCAATCAAACAATCACGGGACAATCGAAGCCGATCACGGGACAATCAAATACAATCGCAGCACAATCGAATACAAGCGCAGCACAATCAAATCTGATGCACTCGGAGGGTGATGGGGGGTGGTGGGAAGTGGGGTCTCAGAGGCAATCAAACAATCACAGGACAATCGAAGCAGATCACGGGACAATCAAATACAATCGCAGCACAATCGAATACAAGCGCAGCACAATCGATACAATCACAGCACAGTCAAATACAATGCACTTGGACGGTGATTAGGGGGGGGGGGGGTCTGAGGGCGATTTGAGGGGGTGGGGGGTTGATCAGGAGCCCACACGGGGCAGACTGAGTCCTGATCTGATGAGAGGCAGACACAGGGGGTTACTGATCGCAGATCAGTTAGTGATTGCTGGGGAGGACAGATGTAAACAAAGAGCAGGGGATGTAATCAGGAGGGGGGTATGAGGGCAATCGAGGGCCTGGGCAGGTGATCGGTTACCCCCCCGGGGCAGTTAAGGTCTGCTCTGATGGGTGGGGGTGCTGAGGGGTGATGGACAGGTGATAGACAGGTGATCAGAGGGGGATCAGAGGGGGATCAGGGGGTAAGGTAGCTGTATACAGATGTATACAGTATATGGGGGTAGTCTGGGATGGGGTCTGGGGGTGATCTAAAGGTAGGGGGGGAGGGATCAGGGGTGACTAGGAGGCAGTTAGGGACCTAAACTAAGGGACAGCGTCGCTAGTTAGTGGCAGGTGGGGGGGTGGGGGTTTTATAGGGGTGCAAGGGTGCTGGGCAGGGGTCTGCTGGGGTGATCAGGGGGGGTAGGAAGGCTGGGGTGGGTGATCAGGGAGGCTGAGGGCAAAAAACGCAGTGTCAATGTATACTCACAAAGTGGTTCCTCCTCGCTGGTGGTCTCTGCAACAATGAGACCACGAGGCGAGGAGGAAGCACGTATAAGGCACTTTGCTTACCTAACAAAGTGCCTTATACATTCGGATTGGCTGAATACGCGGATTCCTCCGCTTGCCGGCTCTGCTAAGTGGCCGGCGAGCAGAGGCAAAATGCCGGGCTTCCGACTCCCAGCGGAGGATCGCTCCGCCCATGCCCCTACAAGGACCGCCGCCATTTGTCTATACGGCGGTCCTTGCGGGGTCCACTTCCCGGCCGCCATTTGTCAATACGGCGGTCGGGAAGTGGTTAAACGCATTGTAAAGCATCATCGACAGCTTGTTCTGCAAGTGCTGCATCCTTTCGGTCATCTGTTGAGTTGGTAACAGGTCTGCCACTTTGTGCCTGTACCGAGGGTCTAGTAGTGTGGCCACCCAGTACAGGTCATTCGCCTTGAGTTTTTTGATACGGGGGTTCCTCAACAGGCTGGACAACATGAAAGAGGACATCTGCACAAAGCTGGATGCAGACGTACTCTCCATCTCCTCTTGTTCTTCCTCAGTGATGGGACGCAACTCCTCTTCCTCCCCCCAGCCACGAACAATACCACGGGAACGTGGAGCAGCAGAAGCCCCTTCTGACGGCTGCCGCGGTTGTTCTTCTTCTGCCGCCTCTTCCTCCTCCACAGAAACACCTTCCTCATCATCACCATCATCAGAGTCTGACTCCTCTCCTTCCCCACACGACTCCTCTTCTTCCTCCTCCTCCCCCCTCTGTGCTGCCGCAGGTGTTGTGGAAACATCGGGTTCAGATGAAAATCGCTCCCATGACTCCTGCTGCTGTAACTGTTCTCGCTCACGCTCCTCCACAGCTGTATCCACCACTCTACGCACGGCACGCTCCAGGAAGTAGGCGTAGGGGATCAAGTCACTGATGGTGCCCTCATCGCGACTCACCAGTTTGGTCACCTCCTCAAAGGGCTCCATGACCCTGCATGCATTTCGCATCAGTGTCCAGTTGTTGGGCCACAACATCCCCATCCTCCCAGATTGTGTCCTTGTGCTGTAATGATACAGGTACTGGGTGACGGCTTTCTCCTGGTCTAGTAGGCGAGAGAACATCAGCAGGGTGGAATTCCAGTGAGTCGGGCTATCGTAAATCAGGCGTCTCACCGGCAAGTTGTTTCTACGCTGAATGTCCGCAAAACGTGCCATGGCCTTGTAAGAGCGCCTGAAATGCCCATACAACTTCCTGGCCTGCTTCAGGACGTCCTCTAAGCCTGGGTACTTGGACACAAATCTTTGCACGACCAGATTCAGCACATGTGCCATACAGGGTATGTGTGTTAGCTTTCCCAAATTCAACGCAGCAATGAGATTGCTGCCGTTGTCACACACCACGTTGCCGATCTCAAGCTTGTGCGGGGTCAGCCATTGCTCCACCTGTTTGTTAAGAGCAGCCAGGAGAGCTGCTCCAGTGTGACTCTCCGCTTTCAGGCAAGACATGTCTAACACTGCGTGACACCGTCGTACCTGGCATGCAGCATAGGCCCTGGGGCTGTGTAGCTGGAGAGGAGATCGTGGCACAAGCCAAGGAGGAGGAGGAGGATGACGACAGCAAAGCAGTGGTAGCAGGTGGAGAGGAGGTGGCTGGAGGCCTACCTGCAAGCCGTGGAGGTGTGACAAGTCGGTCCACTGCGCAGCCACGTACTCCCTGCTTGCTGCCATCGGTCACCAGGTTGACCCAATGGGCTGTGTACGTAATGTAGTGGCCCTGCCCGTGCTTGGCAGACCAGGCATCCGTGGTCAGGTGGACCCTTGACCCAACGCTGTGTGCCTGAGATGACACCACTAGCCTCTCAACTGCATGGTACAGTTTGGGTATGGCCTTTTGTGAAAAATAATTGCGGCCTGGTGTCTTCCACTGCGGTGTACCAATGGCCACAAACTTACGGAAAGCCTCCGACTCCACCAGCTTGTATTGTAATAGCCGGCGAGCTAATAGTTCCGCCACGCCAGCTGTCAGACGCCGGGCAAGAGGGTGACTGGCAGACATTTGCTTCTTACGCTCAAATACTTCCTTCACGGACAGCTGGGTACTGCTGTGGGCAGAGGAGAAGGAACCGCTGAAGGGAAAAGCGGTGTGGAGGAGGGTGGCTGTGAAGGTGCACAGGAGAAAGTGGATGAAGATGATGCACCTGAAGGAGGAAGAGGAGAAGGAGGGTGGCTTGTCTTTTGAGGGGTGCTGCTTTTCCTCAAGTTTTCTTGCCATAGCTGTTTGTGCCTTCTCTCCAGGTGCCTTCGTTAGGCACTTGTCCCTACGTGAGAGTTGGCCTTTCCACGGCTCAATTTTTGCTGGCAGAGACAACAGATGGCTTTGCTCCAATCTGAGACACACACGTGAAAAAATTTCCAAACCGCTGAGCTCCCCTGGGGTGATGGTGCTACGGTGGCATCAGCAGCTGACGTTGAAGGGCATGTTGGCTGGCTGGCCATAGCTGGCGATACATGGCGCCGGACACTGCCCCCAGCTGTTTCGGAGGACGAGCTCCCTCTGCTTCTATCATGGAGTCATCTCCTCCTACTCCTCTCTGACTCCCCCTCTGAACTGTCCCCCTGGTCATCTCCTCTACCGGGAACATATGTGGTATCCGTATAATCGTCATCATAATCCTCCTGGCCAGCTTCGCTTTCCTCAGACACCTCCTCAACTGCACCAACTTCAGGTGGTTCATCATCCCCCTCCTCACACGATACGTCCATAGTATCGCCACCTAACTCAGACGTATGAGGTGGTGTACCTGCGCCTTCTTGTTGTTGCAGTAGTGGCTGTGAATCAGTGATTTCACCACCACCAAATAACTCCTGCGAAGTGTCAAATGCAGCGGATGTTGTGCTTGTTGTAGCATTGGTGGCTGCGGGAGATGAGGTGTTCTGTGTTAAATAGTCAAGCACGTCCTGATCTTGGGAAGTGATGGCACGTGCCTTCTTCTGAGCACTGTATTTTGGGGCAGGTCCGCACGAAATCACAGCAACACCACCTCGCACAGACCTGCTGGTGCCTGGTGGCCTTCCTCTGGGTCTGCCTCTACCTCTTCCTCTACCTGGTTTGTCCATTTTGTCCATCTCGGGTGGATGTTAGGTATATGCAGTGAGGTGGGTTCACTCAACACAACAGGTAGTAGGATGCAGTGAGCTGGGTTCACTGAACAGTAAAGGTACTTAGATGCAGTGAGGTGGGTTCACTCAACACAACAGATAGTAGGATGCAGTGAGCTGGGTTCACTGAACAGTAAAGGTACTTAGATGCAGTGAGGTGGGTTCACTCAACACAACAGGTAGTAAGATGCAGTGATGAGGTGGGTTAAGTAAACACAACAGGTACTGCAGTATATGCAGTACTGGGTAGTACAATGTGCAGCTCCCTGTCACACACACAGGTAGTCACTGAATGTGCTGGGCTGCTGGCAGTGACACACACGCACACTATCAATTGCAAGGCTGTGCATGCAACAAAAGTGTCAGTTTGACACACAGAAAAAAAAAAAAGTACAGGATGAGCTCTGAATAGAGCTATTGAGGGGTGCTATAATTGCAATAACAATCAGCCAGGAGCAAGATAAGCAGCCAAGAGCCTAACTAATCTGTCCCTAGAAGAACAAGTCTGCAGCAGCTGTCCCTACTCTGTCTCTAGCAGGCACACGAGTGAGGCTAATGGCCGCCGGAGCCTGCCTTATATAAGGGGGGGTGGGGCTCCAGGGCTTAGTGTAGCCTGAATGGCTACAATGTGCCTGCTGACTGTGATGCAGAGGGTCAAAGTTGACCCTCATAGTGCATTATAGGGCGAATCGAACTTCCGCAAAAGTTCGCCTGGTGCAGGCGAACGCGAACCCCCAAAGTTCGCCTGGAACCGTTCGCAGGTGAACCGTTCGCTACATCTCTACTTGCTCAGGCTTGACCTGTGGCCAGAGCTGTCACAATTTTCCATCCAACTTCTGGATTTCCCTGCCTCAAGCGTCCTGTCAGAAAGGACCTTCAGCACAGCTTGAGGCATTGTCAGTGAGAAGAGAAGTCGCCTAGGTCAAAAGAGTGTTCAGTACCTCACCTTTATCAAAATGAATGAGGCATGGATCCTGGAGGGCTACTGCCTGCCCGAAGACTAAGTCAGTCCACACACACAGCATCTCTGCCTGCACGCCGTGTGACTGCCTGCCGCAAGACTAATTCAGTCCCCACACTACATCCCTGCCTGCCTGCCGGCCACTGCTGCCGCCTGACCCAAGACTAAGTCAGTCCCCACACAGCATCTCTGCCTGCAGGCCGCTTGACTGCCTTCTCCGCCACCACCAACAGGGTCCAGAACTCCAGGTGGATTCCTGAATTTTTAAGGCCGCTAACAAAAAGAATAATTTTTCTGGTGTGTGTACATGCCTAATTTTTCTGGCTGCAACAACAAAACAAAAGGCATGTACAAGTGTCAATCCCCCTTCGTGATCGTTACCTTGCCGTGGTGAAGGGGCTTACATATCACAATGAAGCATTGACCTAAGAAAATAAGGGCGTTGCTTCATTGTGGACAGACCAAATTCGATCAGCTGGACAGTCACTGTTGTTCTGTCATTGAGCTACCTCAGCCAGACCATATGGGCTGGAAAGCCACCATCACCTGCACTCTCGCCAACGTGCACACCAGCACGGCCATCTGTTTGCGGTGCGTTACACAGTGAGTGTGTTCTGTCAGTGTGAAGCAGTACACTACTTACACTACCTGATCCATGTATACACACGCAAGATGTTTTCAAGCACTTTAGGTGTTAGACCCCTTGAAACATCTTTTCCATCACTTTTGTTGCCAGAAACAGTGTTTGTACTTTTTCAAGTTCACCTGCCCATTGAAGTCTATTGCGGTTTCTTGAAGTTCGCTGGTTCGCGAAGTTTTTCGCGAGTTCGCGTTCCCGGATTCGTGAACCAAAAATCGCTGGTTTGCGCCATCTCTATCTAGGACTAGCAGCTGTGGCATGCACATGGTGCGCAATATTGCAGAACTAAACAAGCCTATCACAGGTCTGTAAGAAGGCTACTGTCATGCTGCTTGGCATGCTGCCCACTGACTTCTATGGGTTGCCACTGCATTGACCTCAGACTCACGCCAAGCCACTCCACACCACACCGGTGCCGCACATTCTGGATATTGTTGCAGGTTGAGTGCTGTGACTCACAGAAACATTTTAGTATTGAGGAAACGCTGTGCACTGGACACTACACAGCAGTCACTGGAAAGTTCGGCAATTCTCCTTCTCCATCCACTCACTGTTGTATAGAGAGCAAAGCCACCATTCCCGGGACGGAGGGTGAGCGACAACTAGATTGCCAGGGATTTAGCAAGACATGGACCATGGTGCCTCATTCGGACCATAAGACACACCAACATTTTCCCCCTCTGTTTGGGGGGAAAAAGTGCATCTTATGGTAAAAATATGGTAAGTCACGTGCAGAAGAGAAGGAATGTGGTATATGTGATTCCAGCATAGTGTCACAATTATGCGTAGGTATGGTGCTAATGCTGCCAGTGTCACAATTATGTACCAGTGCTGCTGACATAATGCACAGTTTTTCCAAAACAGCAGATGCTACTGGGACTGCACTACCAAACACCAGAATAACAACAAGGTGAGAAAATGCATTGCACAACCATAAAGCATTCAAGTAAATAGTTATTTTTTGTGTTAAAATACTGATGGTGGAATTTAGCTTATTGACTTACATCACATTGAATTTAGTGATATTCATATTTGACAAAATTAAGGTTTAGCCTGCTTTTAAAGGGAGCCTGCAGCAAGAAGTATATGATGGCTGCCATATCTCTTTACTTTTAAAGAGGGATTATCAGCCACAAAATCACTTTACCCACTGCTCTGTGTTTATTATGCACCCTGCAGCCTTACCCTGCATTGCAAGCACTCCAATCTTTTCAGAAATGTTTCTGCTGTAATAAATCTCATTTGTCAACCTGGCTCTATTTTGTAGAATGCAGAGGAGAATGAAGCTTGTCATCGTCCATCCCACATTCCTGCTCCTAACTTATTGGCTGAGGGCAGTTCAGTATGAAGTTGCTGAAACCCGATATTGCTGAGCTCACTTGTTTACAAGCAAGTTAGATTATAGGAAAAAAAAGAAAGAAGTAAGGGAGAACATGACATCAGGTTTGGCTTCAGTCAGAGGGAACCAAGATGGCTAATGCTAGGAAAAGATTTCTCTTTCTTTACTATATAAAATTCACTAAAATCAAAACGTGGACAGTACAATACACCTTTTGTGGAAGTAGAACAAGTAGTTATCCATACCTCCCAACTTTTTAAGATGAGAAAGAGAAACACTTAAGTCACACCTCCTGTGTGGCTTTGAGCCACACCACTACTTTTGCAGGAGGGTGCCAGTGGGTGGGAGATGGTGACACTGGGTGGGGAGGAGGGTGACACTGGGTGAAGAGGAGGGTGCAACTGGGTGGGAGGTCAGTTGAAAAGTAGGGGGCCAGTTGGGGGCGGAGGGTGCTAATCGGTGGGAGAGAGTGACACTGGGTGCGGTGGAGGGCGACACAGGGTTGGAAGAGGGTGCTAGTGGGTGGGGAGGAGGGTGCGACTGCCAGTGGGTAGGAGAAGGGTGCCAGTGGGTGGGGAGGAGGATGCCAGTGGGTGGAGAGGAGGATGCCAGTGGGTGGGGAGGAGGGTGCTTTATGTCACCTGTATGTGTGTTCCGGCGCTTTAGAGAGAGGTTATCCCATAGGATGCTGAAAAAGGCACTCAAGAGGGCATGGGCTTTGGATAGATCTGCATTATTGGTAAACAAAAACCTCAAAAAGAAGTCCAGTGCAAGAATTGATTATAGTCAGATTTTTGGAATACCTACACCTTATGCCCAACATTGGAATTGACTTTAAGGTGTGTTCTTAATAAACCTTGGCCCATCCTTACTACCGCTTCTGATCACAAAACCATAGTTGGTGAATACCCTCATGCAACAGCCAAAAGGGCTCCCTCTCTTAGAAATCATTTGGTTATAAGTGAGTACAGATGGCCTCCAAAAACTTGGCTGGGAAAAGCTATTCCTAAAGGTATATACAGTATAAGTGTGGAGGATGCCAGGTTTGTCCTCTAGTACAACCTTCTCTGACTCCCGCGGCGAAAAATCCTTTCAGATAAAATTTTCATTAATTGCATCACTACAAGACTCTTCTGTATGCTCACCTGTCCCTGCAGCCTATTTTATATAGGTATAAAACTGCCAGGCCACTTAGTGCGCAGATAAGTGAGCATAGCAGAATTGAACCGGAAGGGAACAGAAGTGAACTAACACAAAACTCTAGGCTGTTGTTCATCTGCTGATTTTCTACACCTTGCATAGAAGTACCTTCAATACCATATTGAACATACACCAGCTAAACATAAAGCCAGCTAAATTTAAACACTGCACACCCGCTTACCAAACTACTGATGGTTTCACCATGCCTCACCAACCACACTACTGCTGATCTTCGCTGGCTGCTCAACTGCTGAACTCCCCACCAACTGATCCATCGTCGACCTCCAGACAAGCTACGCCATTACCAACCAGACACCCCATCTACCAATCACACACAGCTGTATTTTTTGCCATCATTGATGTTCTGTCAACTACACTGCTGAACTCCTGTGGACTGCTCCTTACCAGATTGATTGATGCAATTTTTCTGAACCCTTTTAGCCACATCATTGGTGACATTTATCTCATCTTGGTCTAACTGCTGCCCCCCTGTCTATGCTTCCACCCTCCACACCCCATCCTACCTTATCCCTTCAGTACAAAATGTACCCCTTCCCTCCTATTCACTCCATGACCCCTCCACCATTTTCAAGCCATCTCCCTCTCCCCCATCACCACCACCACCACATGCTCTACCTCCACCTCCTTCTACACCTTGTCCCTCTTCTGTTCCTCCGCACCCTCTCCCCTTCTGTCCTTAGACTCCCTTTTGGCCCTCAACCCCCATGCACCTCCCTTCCCTCCCCCCCACACTCTACCTACACACCCCCTCGGCATAACCTTATTCCTATCCATCCTACCCCTAGGCATTCGCTCCCTGTTTCCTGTGGCCTCTGGAATTGCAGGTCCATCCGCAATAAGCTCACAGCCATTCATGAGCTGTTCATATCCAAATTCCTTACCTTCCTCGCCCTCACGGAGACATGGCTCACCCCTTCTGACTGTACTGCTGCTGCAGCCCTCTCCTATGGGGCCTACACCTCAGTCACACCCCCAGACCTGACAACAGGACTGGAGGAGGGGTGGGCTTGCTCCTCTCCCCATCATGCACCTTCCGGGTCCTTTCACCACCTACCTCTCTGCACTTCTCATCCTTTGAGGCCCATGTAATCCGCCTCTACCATACCTTTCCAGCCATCATTGCAGTCCTATACCACCCCCCATCTAGCTCCACATCTCTTTTCCTTGACATCCTAGCCTCCTGGCTACCCCACATTCTGTCATCGGACCTTCCTACAATCATCCTCAGGGACTTCAATATTCCTATTGATGTGCCCAACACACCTGCCACCACTCAGCTACTTTCCCTTGCCAACTCCCTTGGCCTCTCCCAGCACGTAAACTCCCCCACCCACTCTGCTGGTCATATCCTCAACCTCATCTTCTCCAAATCCGCCTCCCTCACCAACCTGGACATTGCACCATTCCCTCTCTCTGACTATGACCTCCTCACCTTCACCATCTCCCAATCCTCCTCCTCTGCCCCCCTACCATGCCTGGTCGATGTCTAAGGCATCTGCGCAATCTGAATCCAACCATCCTAGCTGACCCCCTCCTCTCCCTCTCCTCCACCCTCCCCACCCTGTCATGCCCCAATCAAGCAGAAGCACTACATAACAAGGCCCTCTCATCAGCCTTAGATGAAGCTGTCCCCCTAACTTTGGCACACCACCCACACACGCAACCTCAAGAAAGGGACAGAAGCCGCCGAGCGGAAATGGAGGAAATCGCGTCTCAATCCCGATTTCCTGGATTATAAAGCTAAGCTGTTACTTTTACACACTATCAGAAGCTAAACAAAAGTATTTTGCTGCCCTGATTGGAACTCAAGCCTCCAACCCACGACGTCTCTTCGCGTCACCTTTAACTCCACTCCCCCCCCCCCTCCCTTGCGCCACCATCTCAGCCAATGACTTTGCCACTCACTTCACCAGTAAAATCTCAGCTATCAGAAATTAAATCTCCCTCTTACATTCTTCAATTCCCTCCAACTCCCCCCAGGCCACTGCCATGCCTCACCATCCAGGCATCTCCCATGCTCCACCCCCCCCCCTCACCTCCTCCATCCAGACGGTTCCAATGCACCCACTCTCCCTAACCTCCTTCACTCCTGCTACCATTGAAGAGGTGAATCTATTGCTTGCCACTTCCCCTGCCACCTCCTTCCCCCTCGACCCTGTCCCCTCTGACACCCTCCGCCCCCACTTCCCTGACCTGGCCCGTGTCCTCACCTCCTTGTTCAACTTTTCCCTCTCCACCAGCACATTCTCCTCAGCTTTTAAAGAGGCCACTGCACTCCCCCTGATGAAAAAACCCTCACTCGACCCCTCCCTATCCTCCAACTACCGCCCAATCTCTCTCCTCCCTCAAAGCTCCTCGAACGCCTGGTCATCAGACGCATCACGCACTACCTCAGTACCAACTCCCTACTTGACCCCCCACAATCTGGCCACTCAACAGAAACCGCTCTCGTCAAGGTAGTAAACGACCTTACCCTTGCTAAAGCTGAAGGAAACTACTCCATCCTGCTACTGCTTGACCTTTCCTCGGCATTTGATACAGTTGACCATCCCCTCCTCCTTCAATCCCTACAGTCCTTAGGGATTTGTGACAACACCCTTGCCTGGATCTCCTCATACCTCTCTAGTCGCCACTTCACCACCTCTTTTAATGGTTCCTCCTCAACTCCCACACCCCTCTCGGTTGGAGTCCCCCAGGGCTCTGTTCTGGGCCCCCTACTGTTCCCAATTTACATCTCCTCTATTGGCAAAGTCATCTCCTCCCTGGGCTTCAAATACCACCTATATGCCGATGATACCCAAATCTATCTCCACACCCCCGATCTCTCACCCTCCACTATGGACAAGGTCTCCTCCTGCCTATCAACCATCTCCTCCTGGATGTCAGCTAGGTTCCTGAAGCTTAACCTGGATAAAACTGAACTCATAATTTTCCCGCCCTGCTCTGCACCACCTCTCCCAGATATTCACATCACTATCAACAGCACTACCATCCGCCCTACCTCCCAGGCCCGCTGCCTGGGCGTCACCCTAGACTCTGCCCTCTCCTTCAGCCAACACATCCAAAATGTTATCAGAACCTGCAACTTCCACCTTCGAAACATCTCCAAAATCTGCCCCTTTCTGACCCCAGGCACTACCAAGCAGTGCTGGGCCGAAATTACGCATGAGCGTAATTACGCATCGTAATTCAATGTAAATTATGGTCTTACGCGTAATTATTTACGCGTAAGCAGTAAAGTGGTATCGTAATTACACTGTCTACCGTAATTGCTAGGTATGCGTAATTTTACGAACACTTACGCGTAATTTTACGCGTAATTACTAACGTAAAAACTCCCCTTTTCTAAGAGTAGCCAATCAGTCAACATCCTAAGCAACCAATAGTATCTCCTCCCACCCTTCAGTATAAGCGTACGTTTTGACGCATACGAATGATATGTACGCAATAACTGTCACATTGACGGCTATTGCGTACATATCGGCCGTATGCGTAAAAAAATACGCATTAATGGGTATTACAGCACTACTCGTAACATCGTAGTGTAAGCGCCTACATTACGGTATCCTTACGCGTAACTGCGTAAGTTTACGCGTAATTACAGTGATGTACCGTAGATTATTTTCTACGCCGTAACCGTAATTGCGTAATGCGTAATAGCGTAAAATTATGCGTAATGATCCGTAAGCGTAGATTTTTCCATTACGACCAGCACTGCTACCAAGCTTCTCATCCATGCCCTCATCATCTCCCGCCTTGACTACTGCAATGCCGTACTATCTGGCCTCCCCTTCAAACGCATTGAACCCCTTCAATCAGTCATGAATGCAGCAGCTAGACTCATCCATCTTTCCCACCGCTCTGCTTCCACTTCTCCCCTCTGCAAAGCCCTACACTGGCTCCCTATCAGCTTCAGTATCCGTTTTAAGGTTTTGTGCCTTACCTAGAAATCTGTGCACAAGACCTGCCCAACCTACATTTCTGAGCTTGTCAACAGATATATTCCTGCCCGTCCCTCCGGTCCTCCATTGATCTCCGCCTGACCTCCCCATGCATTTCTCATTCCCATGCACGCTTACAAGACTTCTCAAGAGCTGCCCCCACCCTATGGAACTCCCTTCCACTACCCCTCAGACTCGCTCCTTCCTTCAACACCTTCAAGCAAGCCCTCAAAACACATTTCTTTAAAACAGCCTACCCCACATCTACCACACTCTAACTCTCAGTCAATCACCCTTTCCACAGTCCTACCTTATGTGGCCCCCCCACCCTTTAGATTGTAATCCTTGGCAGGGCATCCCCCCTTCCTTAGTGCGTCCTTCTTAATTTTACTACCCCAGCAATTACACCCTTCTCATGGACTAACTCGTACTTGTTTTGCCGGGTCTCTGTAAACCGCATTTTATACCCTGATTGTATGTACAGTATAACCTTGTGCTATGTTGTATAACCATTTGCTACCTCTCTGTCTGTCACCCCTTGTTGCAATGTATGTATCTCTATTTATTGTCCACAGCTGCGTAATATGTTGGCGCTTTATAAATACAATAAATAATAATAATAATAAAGAAGCGGAATATTCTATCTACTCCATTGGCGCAGCATATGAAAGAATACTATAGTAGCAGTTTGGATGGAGTCAAAGTAAAATGTATTTATAAATTGATGTTGTCTCCAAGAAGGTGTGACTTCAATAATATTCTAATACAAAAAGAGCTTGATTCACAAAAGCATGCTAACTGTTAGCACGCTTGTAAAAAGGCCGTTATCACACCTAAACTCAGTTTAGGCGTGATAAATTCTGATCGCGTGCAATGTCCCCAAAGCGCGGTGCGCTGCTCGGTGCACGCGAAGTGCCCATTCACAGCTATGCGACGTTTCGTGCGCACCGGACTTAAAAACAGTGCTAACCTACTTAGTGCACTGGTTATCACGCCCAAAAGTCTTTAGGCGTGCTAAGTAGGTTAGCACCGCTTTGTGAATCAAGCCCAAAGAGTGTAGTTGGATATATAAATTACTCTGTCACCATATGGACATAACATTGATTTTGGCTTACAATGTTTCCTATAGGTAGAGATGGCCCTGCATTTGTTTTGGTCTGTCCCTTCTGAGTTAAAAAAAAAGTCTAGTTTCCCTCTGTATGATCCTTGAGAAGACCATTTCCCCTTGCCTTCTCTCCACTGATACTGCAATTAGTTTGAGGATCTAATGATTCATACTGGCATATCGTTTAACTTCAGTTTCTTTTTGAGATCTTCTTTCCTCTTTCCAGGTTCCTCTTTTATCCAAAAAACAAGGGTCTGCATAGATAGAAGCTAAGTTATATGTCATTCTGTAAAATATGCATATTTTTGCAACAATTTGAGCCAATGGTTGTGTAGTTATACAGGGAGAAGGTTATTCTCCCCCAACTATAAAAGCTATCCATCTGCACCTCCCAAGCACACACTGACGAAATGCACATGTGCGAAACTGTTCGGTGGGCAGGGCTATAGACACAACCTTTTCTGAGTAAAGGTCACGCTAAGCGCTCATAGGCAAAAGCAGGGGGGGATTACAGCTGCCCAGAATCCCCCCTCAAACCATGGCGGGTGCAGTGTCTGGGGACAGGCACAAGTAGAGACACCAGAATATCTGCGGGCATCCTGCAACTCACAACACCGCCCCCTTTCTTTCCCTGCTACAGATGACTTTGGATGTAGCAGCAGCGTGTGTACAGAGCATGGAACAGCTCTGGGGAACTTAAAAGAGACAGGTGTCCTGTTGGGTGAATGCTTCACTTAGCATTGTCGGCTGTCCTCATTATTATCTGTATCCAAACTGCTCCTGATCGATCCCATTGCCGATCAGGAGCAGATCAGACATTTAGGAAATAAGTATCAGATCCTCTCAGTCAGACAGAGAAATTGCATTATGTGTACCTAGCATGATGTCCTATCATATTATTATACTGTATTGTGCGTGGCTGAGGGAGACCTTTCAGGAATACGCCCCTTGAAAATCCTAGGTTTGCCCCTGGCGCAAGTATTCACGTTGGTTCCCGCTGATGCATGGACTTGCAGGAGCCGCTTAGAGTAGCTTCCATAGCCACCACAGCTCTGGATACTTCTGTTTAAGTTACGTATATCCTTATCCCTGGGACGTACCTCATAGCATACTTATACATGCAACACAGTTTGCAAAATCTGCGGTTTCCATCATTGTGCCAGGCAAGTAACTCTTATTAATGCATCTGAACTGTTGCCATACATTATAATGCCATTATCCTGCAAGTTGGAATGTCTATGCAAGCTATCATGATCCAACTGCATTCAAGTGCATAATATGTTCAGCTGGTCAACCTACGTGTGCAAATAATGGGACTGCTCCATCTGCATGCTTTATTACTCCATCTACATATGCATGGACCTAACTTGCTTACCTGCTTAACCACTTGAGGACTGCTGTGTTAACCTCCCCTAGTGACCAGGCCATTTTTACTTAATTGGGCCACTGCAGCTTTAAGGCCAAGCTGCAGGACCGCACAACTCAGCTCACAAGTGATTCTCCCCTCCTGTTCTCCCCACCAACAGAGCTCTCTGTTGGTGGGGTCTGATCCCCCCACATTGTTTATTATTTTTTTTATAAATATTTATGTTTTTTATTTTTAAATAAATTGTACAATTTTTTTTTTGCTTCTCCCTACCTCTTCCCTGCCAATCACGCGATCGGCTGTCATAGACTTCTGCCACACGTCACACGGCTGTCCCCAGTACAGCGCTGCTGCTGGTCACAGCGCTGTACAAAGTAGTTAGACGGCGAAATCGCCGTCTAATAGTCTCCCAAGCGGCGATCGCCGCACGGAGACTGAAGGCGGAGCTCCGCCCCCCGAGCAGGAGATGCGCACACAGCGTGCGCGCGATCTCCGGCTAGCCCCGTAGAAGACCGTTCACGCCAATGGGCGTGGAGCGATCCTGGGGCTGCCGCACTGCTCCACGCCAATTGGCGTGGAGCAGTCGGCCAGAGGTTAAAAGACATCTGCAATTTGGAATTGATCTGATTCTTGGCTATATCTGCTTCAGTACATGTATGGACTTAATATTTGTCTACTTGCTTACTGGCTAATTATGCTTGAACTTGGTCCGCTCAATTAGGTCCTATTCAAGCAAGTGCTCACATTGATGTTCAGCTATAGATGAAAGCTGGTGTACAAACATACTTGGCTTTTTTCAAATTCCAACCAGATTTCTGATCATGTTTAAGAATGGATATTGATCGAAAATGAATTGAAAGGATAGACACACGGAACAATAGCCAGTATTTTGATCGATATTTTCCAGCATGTCCGATCTGGTTCAGATCAAGAAAGAGATAGATTTCCAGCTGGGATTGGTCGCTGGCAGTCGGGAGGATGCACATTTTTCCCAGTCCGATTGTTTTCTTGATCAGAAATAGGATCTGAAGTGATAATTGCATTGTGTGTAGCAGACATTAGGTAAGGAACATAACTATAGATATTTGGGCCCTGCAGGGTCTATGTTGAGTAAGGGAGGTATGGGTGGTGATTGCCACTTACCTGCAGAGAAAGGTAGGAAAGCTTCTACTTTCATTAGTTCTCCATCCTTGTTCAGGAAGTTCTCTGGATTGAATTCATGAGGATACTTCCACTGACTCTCATCACAGTGCAATGCAGACAGGTCCGGAATTATGAATGTCCCCTAATGAAAGAGAAATTAAATACAAAACAAGGTGAGTAAACAGAATATACAGTCAAAACAAAAATCACAACTAATGGCCAAAAGGGATTGTTCCCACTGAAAACAGAAATTTAAGTTCTTGAGGTACACCAATGTCTCAAATAATATGTCATCTTCTTTCAATTCTCAGTTCTACAGATTTTTCACAGGAGATTAACTGTGATTGCACCAGGCCTTACAGCGACACTCCACCTTTGTTGAGAAATAAACCTCTCTTAAAGCAGCAGGGACAGCCATACTATGCCAGGAAAAAAAAACCTTATATAAGTAGATAACGCTTGTTCTACTTACATAACAGATGTATTGTACTGTACACTGTTTTCAGTGAATTTTATATAGTAAATAAAGAGAATTCTGTTCCTGGCATTTGCCATTTTGATTCCCTCTGACTGTGCAGTGCTGCAGAAGATGTCAGTGCTATATAAATACACAATAATAATATGGTAGGACATCAGACTATGACTATGGTACGATTAGATTGTGAGCTCCTCTGAGGACAGTCAGAAAAGTAAGAGCAATAAGAAAAATAATTTGCTCTTGGGTGCAAGTTGGTATACATGTATAAATTAATTAGATCATTCTAAAACATATATATAAGATTTAACACATTACTACACAACCCCAAAACCAGTATTATAAAAATATATGACCCCAACCCCACACCGGAGGTTAACAACAGTATGGCTGCAGTCCACACTGTATATGCTTGAAAACACTGCCTATCAAAAAAGTTTCATATCAATGTGCACGTAAGGTCATTGTTGTAGCATGCATTGCAATGAAAGATCATCCAGCTCAATAGAAACAAGGTCAGAGCTAGTTCATCCTGTGCAATGACTGCTAATATATCAACTTGACCGTATAAACATAGAGACCAATCCCAATCGCAGAAAAGTCCTCCACAGATATAAATATTCACTCCTGAAAAGACACAGAAGCATATAGTTCCTACAATTCAATATGTGTATTCTCATCAAATGGTCAAATGATAAGATCCCTGTCGCAGATCCACATTGTTAGAATAGCAGCTTCAGTGGTTTGATGAATATCATATGCAGTCAAAAGCCCAACTGGGCCACTCATTCAGATTGTTCATAAGCAATGTGCAGCAGGAGAGTCAAGCAGCATCAATGAAATGTGCACATAGTTACCACCCTGTTGATCCGCAATAAACAGTTCCGATGTCATGAAGTGG
The DNA here is from genome assembly GCF_040937935.1 of Hyperolius riggenbachi. Classification (NCBI taxonomy): domain Eukaryota; kingdom Metazoa; phylum Chordata; class Amphibia; order Anura; family Hyperoliidae; genus Hyperolius; species Hyperolius riggenbachi. Next base: position 171,677,288 of record NC_090656.1, on the reverse strand, counting down.
GAGCTGATGGTAGTGTGCAGAAGACCTCCGGTGGTGTGGGATCAGTAGGGTGTACCCCTATTCGACATGTTCCACCGTTACTAACAGCTCATTAGGAAATTAGTACCCCAAAAAAGTTTGCCTCCATACATGAGGAAATACAACACCATATATATCGTAAAGGGCCACCTCCGTGTGTCTCCCCCGCCCTGTGACTTCCGCCGTGCAAAACAGCGCACACAACGTAGCATGCCTAAGTCATTACACAAATGTCACATGCATGCATACATGGAGACATGACGAACGCGCCATCCACTCCACCACTGGTTGCATTCCAAACGAGCAGGCCCATTCCAGAAATCCCCTTTCCAGCGCGGAAAGTTGGCGAATAGCATGCAGGCAGGTTCAAGAAGTGGCAGAATGCAGAAACAAGGGCAGAATTGACCCAGGGATGCCTCAAAATAAAAAAAACAAAAAATAATAAATCGACAATAGCTTAATAATAATGTGGACCAGGAGATGTACACCACACACGCGGCAACCCCACGCAGGATCACCAATATTGTGGCCCACAAAGGAAACGCCGTATGCATAGCCATTATCCCCTGCCCACAAAAATCAAACACTTAATCAAGACATACCCATCATATATATATATATACACAAACAAATATCGTCAAGTGTGGCAAAAATAATGAAAAATAGTAATGGCATGATGGCCAATAAACATCCCATCGCGCCATGTAAAGGAATGAGGTTAATGCTACAAAAGACATAAGAAACCATCGCATGGGGGAGGAAATGAAACAGGGCTCAGGGCAAAAGGGGCCAAAGTGTTGGACAATAACATTGAGAACATGTGCCATGCAGGGCACATGTGTTAACTTGCCCAATTTCAGTGCTGCCATTGCCTGCCAACAGATTGCTTTTTGTCACACACCACTTTTCCGATCTCCAGTTGTTGCAGGGTCAGCCACTGATCAGCCTGTGACTTCAGAGCTGACAGGAGTACTTGTCCAGTGTGACTCTTGGATTCCAGGCAAGTTATCCCTAAGACAGCTTGACAACGATGTACCTGGAATGTGGAATAGGCTCTGGGGAGCTGAGGGTCAGGGGCATAGCAATTGCCATAGCAACCATAGCCGTTGCTATGGGGCCGTCCGAGCCCTACGTCACATGGGGCCCGCAGCAGGATGCCCCGCTAGGACCTGGAGGGGTCACAGCATGAGGGGAGAGCCATCCATTACTAGTGTGCACACTGTGTTCTACTGTGCTCTGTCACCCCCCCCCCCCCCACCCCGATTTGAATAAAGTACCTCACATCCATCTGGTGACATCATCACACGTGCACTATGTCTGCTGGCACTGGCAGCCGGGGGAAGGCCATCAAGGGCAAGAAGAGAGGTAAAATTGCTGGCACCGTCACCGCCAGCAGTTCTGCCACACTGCCCATTCAGCCGGTAGCCACTGGCCGTGGATGCACTGGGTGCCAAGCTGATAGAGGGAGTTACGCTGCAGAGGCACAGCAGAGAACAGAGAGCTACACCCCCCACCACCACTCGTGTTTGCAGGAGCAGCAGCAGCCGCCCAGCAGCAGTGCATGGGGACTCGTCGGGCATGTCGACCCCAGCGGGCAGCCTACCCTGAGTGCTGAGTGAGTGAGTGCTGAGTTGTATAGTCCAGAGTCAGACCCCACGAGTGCAATCAGGCCTGTTACCACTGAGGTTGAGGGGGATATTCTGGCCAAAATGGGATATGTGTCTGAGTCACGGATGGTGACGGTGGTTGTTGGTAGTGTTGGGCGAACAGTGTTCGCCACTGTTCGGGTTCTGCAGAACATCACCCTGTTCGGGTGATGTTCGAGTTCGGCCGAACACCTGGTGGTGTTCGGTCAAACCGTTCGGCCACATGGCCGAACTAAGAGCGCATGGCCGAACGTTCCCCGAACGTTCGGCTAGCGCTGTGATTGGCCGAACGGGTCACGTGGTTCGGACCCGAACGCGCTCTGATTGGCCGAACTGTCACGTGGTTCGGGTAAATAAATACCCGAACCACGTCATATCTCCGCCATTTGTCTGTGGGTTTAGCTTTGGGTAGGCAGGCAGGGTAGTTCGCGCTCCAGCCACGCTAGCCAGGGTCCCCCCAGTCATTGTGTCGCTGCTGGGAATAGTAGTACACCGCTCGCTCAGCCACACTATATAGCATTCTGTTTACTGCCACTCTGTGTCTGCTGGGAATAGTAGTACACCGCTCGCTCAGCCACACTATATAGCATTCTGTTTACTGCCACTCTGTGTACCTCGCTCAGCCACACTATATAGCATTCTGTTTACTGTTCTGTGTCTGCTGGGAATAGTAGTACACTGCTCGCTCAGCCACACTATATAGCATTCTGTTTACTGCCACTCTGTGTACCTCGCTCAGCCACACTATATAGCATTCTGTTTACTGCCACTCTGTGTCTGCTGGGAATAGTAGTACACCGCTCGCTCAGCCACACTATATAGCATTCTGTTTACTGCCACTCTGTGTACCTCGCTCAGCCACACAATATAGCATTCTGTTTACTGTTCTGTGTCTGCTGGGAATAGTAGTACACCGCTCGCTCAGCCACACTATATAGCATTCTGTTTACTGCCACTCTGTGTACCTCGCTCAGCCACACAATATAGCATTCTGTTTACTGTTCTGTGTCTGCTGGGAATAGTAGTACACCGCTCGCTCAGCCACACTATATAGCATTCTGTTTACTGCCACTCTGTGTCTGCTGGGAACAGTAGTACACCGCTCGCTCAGCCAATCTATATAGCATTGTGTTTACTGCCACTCTGTGTCTGCTGGGAACAGTAGTACACTGCCGCTCACTCAGTCACCCCATTACTATATAGCATTGCTGGGATCTGTAGTACTCTGCTCACCCACCCATACCATTGTACTGCCAGTCACTGTGTATATTGCTGGGATCTGTAGTACTTCACTCACCGTCAACCACTATATAGCATTGCGTACTCTGCCAGTCAGTGTGTATATTGCTGGGATCAGTAATACTCCACTCAACGTCAACCACTATATGAGCTCACCATGAGTTCCTCAGAGACCTCCGCTGTGAGCAGCACTCCCAACAACAGCAACAGCCAACGCCCCATGCAAGCTATAACATCCACCCCAGCAGCCAGTGGTCAGCAGCAGCCCTCCCCGGAGGAGAACGTTGTGTCCATCGGTCCGGCGCCAGAGCGATTATTGAGAGCTGCCATTGAGGAGATGATGGGGCCTGATGTGGAGGAGGAGGTCGGGCTCAGGCCAGCATCCCAAGTTAATGTTGAGGACGATGAGGGGTCTGTGTCTGGGGATGTTGGGATGGCAGAGGTGGTGGGTGGGTCAGACTCAGGAGAAGAGTTGTATGATGAGGATGATGATCGGGACCATCTGTATGTGCCTCAGAGTCCGACCCCGGAAAACATGTTGTATCGTGTGTTTAGGTACTAAAATCTGCTTTCCCACTTCCCAGTACTGCCCGGGTCCACGGATCCATATAATTTTTTGGGCAGCACTATCAAACTGTGGTACTATGAGTGAGTTGCCATGGTCCTTCTGTGCTGTCTTTCACACTCACCGTCTGTCTGCAGATGGATTGTTCAACACAGCTACGCCATCTGACATGTAGTCCTTGACCATCTTCTCCAGGCGATTGGTGTTGGAGGACGTGGAACTGCCCGATTGCTGTTCTGTGGGCTGCTGCATGGGTGTCAGAAAATGTTCCCACTCCAAGGACACTGCCAATACCATTCCCTTTTGGGCACTAGCAGCAGCTTGTGTTCTTTGCTGCCCTCCTGGTCCTCCTGGGTTTGCTGAAGTCAGTCTGTCGGCGTACAACTGGCTAGAGAAGGAGGAGGATGTCAATCTCCTCTCTAAAGTCTCCATCCTCAAGGGCCTGCTGGAATTGTTCCATTTTTGACCTGTCTGACACTTTCTTCAATCAGTTTTTTAACATTGTGTTTGTATAAACTGGGTATAAACCCAGTAATTGGTGTTGTCCAGAATAATGAATAATAATGAATAGTGAATAATGCGCGGGCCGCGTTCAATGCAGTCTAGCATGAATTGAGCCATGTGTGCCAGAGAATCCTGCCAGACTCATCTGTCTTCATGTTCTTGTGAGCGTTGTGATTGTTGTGATGCACCATATTCGTCACCAGCATCACTTTCTTCCTCTTCTGCTGTCCATTCCCGCTAAATTGTGGAAGTCCAACATGCACCGCTCTGTCCCTCGGCAGTGGGGGCATCCAATTCCTGCTCCAACTCCAGCTGTTCCTCGTCCTGTTCTTTGTCATAGCTGGGACCAGCGTTTCCTGAGGCAGGTTGCCTGATGTTGGTATCATCACGCTGATCGTTTTCATCTTCAGATTCCCCCACTTGCATCATGCCAGCGGTTTCCATCTTCAACATTGATTTCTTCAGTAAACACAGCAGTGGTATTGTAATGCTGACTGTAGAGTTGTCACTGCTCAGTCACAAGCAACGTGGATTGCTCAAAATTTTGGAGGACTTGGCAGAGATCCAACACGGTGGCCCAATCAGATCCACAGAAGCTTGGTAGCTAGCTAGCTGCTGGAATGCGCCTCGGCTAGTGATGCTCGGATGTGCCTCATCCACGAATTCGGAAATCCGTGTGGTTGCAAAAAAAAATCCGCATTCGGCCCCGCCGCATGCGGATTTTCGTCCGCGTCCACGCAACCACGCGGATTTTTTCCCGTGAATGGCGTAATCACGCGCGGATTCACGCCCGGAGGCGGATTTTCTTTTAACGTTAATAACAAAGCCCCCATACATGCTACAGTCCCCCAAATAGCATGGATTATCGAGGTGATAAGGGGCAACATAACTTCAACATAAAAAATTCCCCCCCAAAAAATTTTTCTAGAGAAAATGGATTTTAAAGTGAAATCAACACTTTAAATGGGGCTATTAATTGGTAATAAGTGGTTTTAAAAAGGGATATACGCGTTAAGCAGTCAAAGAGGTGAAGGCGAGTTCCAATGGCACTTGGCGGTGAAGGTACCGCTGGAGGAGGATGAGTGGCTAATGGCAAAAAGGCTCCAGAGAGGTTTTTGTAATTTTTTTTTTTTTTTGCAGCAATTAGCAATGACATCGCAGCAGAGTTGTCAGTGGACACGGGCAGTGTGAACGCAGAGTGCAGTGGTGGTAGCGACTGAGTCAGGAGAAGGACTATGCGGGCGGTCAGTTCAGCAGCACAGAAGGACCACGGCAACATACTGGTGGTAGTAGTAGCAGCACAGCGTCATAGTGCTGGCCAAAAAATTAAATGCACCCGGCGACCCGGGCAGTGTGAACGCAGAGTGTAGTAGCGACTGAGTCAGGAGGACAAAGCGGGCGGTCAGTTCAGCAGCAGCAGCACAGTAGTAGTAGCACAGCGTCATAGTGCTGGCCAAAAAATTAAATGCACCCGGCGACCCGGGCAGTGTGAACGCAGAGTGTAGTAGCGACTGAGTCAGGAGGACAAAGCGGGCGGTCAGTTCAGCAGCAGCAGCACAGTAGTAGTAGCACAGCGTCATAGTGCTGGCCAAAAAATTAAATGCACCCGGCGACCCGGGCAGTGTGAACGCAGAGTGTAGTAGCGACTGAGTCAGGAGGACAAAGCGGGCGGTCAGTTCAGCAGCAGCAGCACAGTAGTAGTAGCACAGCGTCATAGTGCTGGCCAAAAAATTAAATGCACCCGGCGACCCAGGCAGTGTGAACGCAGAGTGTAGTAGCGACTGAGTCAGGAGGACAAAGCGGGCGGTCAGTTCAGCAGCAGCAGCACAGTAGTTGTAGCACAGCGTCATAGTGCTGGCCAAAAAATTAAATGCACCCGGCGACCCGGGCAGTGTGAACGCAGAGTGTAGTAGCGACTGAGTCAGGAGGACAAAGCGGGCGGTCAGTTCAGCAGCAGCAGCACAGTAGAAGTAGCACAGCGTCATAGTGCTGGCCAAAAAATTAAATGCACCTGGCGACCCGGGCAGTGTGAACGCAGAGTGTAGTAGCGACTGAGTCAGGAGGACAAAGCGGGCGGTCAGTTCAGCAGCTCAGAAGGAGGACCATGGCAACTTACTGGTAGTAGTACCATAACACCAAAAAATTAACCAAGGTAGGCACTAGGCAGGTAGTAAATGTCTTTATAAAGGCAGGCATAGTTAACAACAGCACATGCAGCAGCCACTTCATGTCCCCCTGTGTCCGACAATAGGGGCCAGGAACTGACCTTCCACCCAAGCCTGGTTGATTTTCAGGAAGGTGAGTTTGTCCACAGAGGCGTGGGAGAGCCGAGAGCGCTTCTCTGTGACCACGCCACCGGCCGCACTAAAGCATCTCTCTGAGAGGACACTGGAAGGAGGGCAGGATAGGAGTTCCAGGGCGTACTGGGAAAGCTCGCTCCAGATGTCCAGTCTCTTGACCCAGTACTCCAAGGGGTCCATGGGGCTGTCGGTGTCATTGAGCCCGCTGGATGACCCCATATAGTCAGACACCATGGTGGTCAGTCGTTGCTTGTGCTGGTTGGTGGTGGATGCTGTGGCGGGCACCTCTGTTCTGGGCTGCTGCACTGCATACAGGCTCTTGCTTAGGCTCTTCAGGTCTCCGGGGCGCCAGTTGCTGCTGCTGCTGCTGGTGGTTGTTGTTGTGCTGCTAGTGGCAATGGCAGGCACCTCTTGCTGGCTTGGCAGAGCAGTTACAGTGGGGGTGGAATGCTGGGGAAATGCTTCCAGTAGTCTGCGCACAAGGGCCTCCTTCAACTCCCTTGTGCGTTGCTCGGTGGTGGATGGCGTCATTAAGTCTCCCAGCTTCCCCTTCAGACTGGGATCAAGCATCAAGGTAATCCAGATGTCATCCCTTGAACGCATCTGGATCACCCGGGGGTCCCTGCGAAGGCAGCGCAACATGTGCACAGCCATTGGAAACAAGTGGGCCCTGCCAGCAAGATCTTCCTCGTCCTCGCCATTGTCCCATAACGCATGCCTGTCCTCTTCCTGTGCCATGTCGTTGTCCTCCTCAAACCGCCATCCACGTACAACGCCTGCTGCACTCTGCTCCTCCTCCTCCTCCTCATTCAGGTTAGGGACCTCCAACTCTTCCACTACCTGCTGTGAGCCCTCCTCTGAGCTGGACTGTGCTGCCATCTGCTCCTGTTCTTCCAACTGCCTCAGGGCTTCATCCCCACGCTCAATTAAATTGTCCATTGCCTGCTCCAGTAGACAAACCAAGGGCACCCACTGGCACACAGAGGCCCGCTCCTCACTGACCATCTTGGTTGCCTCCAGGAAGGGACTCAGCACCAGGCATACTTGCTGCATCAGTGTCCACTGAGTGGCAGTAATCATGGGGACTTGCTGGTTGCTGGGGACACTTGGGTCTAGCATGTAGGCCCTAAGAGCCAGCCTGTGCTGACACAGCCGCTCCAACATGGCCAGAGTCGAATTCCAGCGAACTGGCATGTCGATGATCATCCGGTGTTGTGGCCTTCCATACTGCTGCTGTAAGGTGGACAAGAGTGCAGAGGCAGTGGCTGACAGGCGGAAAAAGCGTACCACCGCCCGGGCATCCTGCAGCAGCTCGCTCATCCCCTGGTAGGTGCGCAAGAAGCGCTGCACCACAAGATTGAGCACGTGGGCCAAGCAGGGGATGTGCTGGAGGTTTCCCTGCTGCACTGCTGCCACCAGGTTGGCCCCGTTATCGGCTGCCACATACCCCACTTCCAGGCCTCTGGGGGTCAGCCACCTCCGCTCCTGCTTCCTGAGGGCGGCCAGGACGTTGGTGGCCATAAGCCTCTCCTTCCCCAGGGTCACCAATTTTAAAAGGGCTTGGCAGTGCCGAGGCTTGGCGCTGCTGCTGCCGAGGCGGGCTTGCTTTCCGGGTGCTGAGGGAGTGTCGTGACAGGACCCTTCTGCATCCCCCCTGATCCCGCGTGGTGGCACCACTAGCTGGGCTGATGCGCTCTTGTCCTCCCTCCCTTCCATCAGTGTCACCCAGTGGGCCGTAAAGGACAGGTAGCGACCTGTCCCAAATCTGCTACTCCACGAGTCCATGGTCACGTGGACCCGCTTGCCCACAGAGTAGTCCAGGGAACGGGCCACGTTTTCCACCGCAAACTTGTGGAGTGCTGGGATCGCGCTCCTGCTGAAATAGTGGCGACTGGGGACTTGCCACTCGGGGATGCCAAATTGGAGCAGCGTCCGCATGGCGCTCCCCTCCTGCACCAGGGAGTAGGGAAGCAGCTGTGATGCCATGGCCCGGGCCAGCAAGCCATTTAGTTTGCGGATCCGCCTGTGGCTTGGAGGCAGAGGCTTGGTCAGACCCTGAAAGGTGTCGCTCAGCAGGGTCTGACGACGCTGGGATGCAGGGGAGGCAGAGGAGAGAGACGAACACTGGCTGCCAGCCTCAATGTCTGTGTCCTGAGCAGCCGAGGTGGAAGAGCGCTTGCGTGCTACTACTGCTGCTGCTGTGGGGGATTCACGACCCTGAGGGAGGGAGGATGCTGCTGCGCTGGTGGGCCTTCTGCTCTCAGGAACCCCTGCCAGCAGTGCCTGCTTCCTCTTAAAGTCCGCATACTCGCGGCAGTGGCGGCTTCTCAGGTGGCCCTGGAGGGATGAGGTACCCATCTTGCTCAGACTTTTCCCACGGCTCAATCTTTTGCTGCATAACCTGCACACCGCATACCTTTTGTCATCAGTACATTCCTCAAAGCAATCCCACACTGGTGACTTTAATTTACTGCGGCCCCCACTAGCAGAGGGTGCAGCGGAGCAATGTGTGGTAGTAGTTGCCGGGGGTTGCATGGTGGTGGTGCCGGCTGAAGCAGTGTCCTGTCTACTTCCTCCACGCCCACTGCTGCCGATGCCCCTGCCCCTGCCTGACATATGGCGATATCCTTGCCTAGGCCGAGGTGACTCGTCATCCTGCTCTGACCATTCTTCCACGGACTCAGCAGGCTGCACATAGTTAGGGTCCACGTCGTCATCATCAGCAGCATCATCATAATCCAGCTCTTCCTCTGACTCCCCCGCCTCCTCTTCTGTCCCTACATCCCCAGACACAGACCCCTCTTCTTCATCACCAGAACTCAACAACGCTTGTGATTGTGGCCCGATCTCAATCTCTGCCACATCAGTCCCCAGTAAGTCTTGTGCTTCTTGCATCAGCAGGTTCCCAGATGCCGGACTGAGGGACAGAACGCTGTCATCCTGGGAGGGCTGCTGACCAGTGGGTGCTGGGGTGGATGTCACAACAAGCGTGGGATGTTGGCTGCTGCTGCTACTGCTTGGAGTGGTGCTCACAGTAGAGGTCTGGGAGGAAGTCATGATGTCCATGAGTACGCCAGGTTCCATTTGCTCAACCACCACACGGGGACCAGAAACTTTAAAATATTTGGACAATGGCGTCCGCTGACTCGGCCCAGGCTTTGCTGCCCCCTTTTCTGCTGCATCACGACCACGTACAGCTGGGCGTCCTCTCCCTGGACGTGGAGCAGTCCCAGAAGTGGCTGAGGCAATTGAACTCCCTTTCCTCTCACCCCGCGAAACCCTGCCAGACATGTTGCTAGTAATGAATCACTGGATGCAGTGGGCACAGTACAAGGTCACTGAAGGATGCAGTGGGCACAGCACAAGGTCACTGAAGGATGCAGTGGGCACAGTACAAGGTCACTGAAGGATGCAGTGGGCACAGCAGTGGGCACTGGATATACAACTAGGTCACTGAAGGATGCAGTGGCCACAGTACAAGGTCACTGAAGGATGCAGTGGGCACAGCAGTGGGCACTGGATATACAACTAGGTCACTGAAGGATGCAGTGGGCACAGTACAAGGTCACTGAAGGATGCAGTGGGCACAGTACAAGGTCACTGAAGGATGCAGTGGGCACAGTACAAGGTCACTGAAGGATGCAGTGGGCACAGCAGTGGGCACTGGATATACAACTAGGTCACTGAAGGATGCAGTGGCCACAGTACAAGGTCACTGAAGGATGCAGTGGGCACTGGATATACAACTAGGTCACTGAAGGATGCAGTGGCCACAGTACAAGGTCACTGAAGGATGCAGTGGGCACAGTACAAGGTCACTGAAGGATGCAGTGGCCACAGTACAAGGTCACTGAAGGATGCAGTGGGCACAGTACAAGGTCACTGAAGGATGCAGTGGCCACAGTACAAGGTCACTGAAGGATGCAGTGGGCACAGCAGTGGGCACTGGATATACAACTAGGTCACTGAAGGATGCAGTGGCCACAGTACAAGGTCACTGAAGGATGCAGTGGGCACAGCAGTGGGCACTGGATATACAACTAGGTCACTGAAGGATGCAGTGGCCACAGTACAAGGTCACTGAAGGATGCAGTGGGCACAGCAGTGGGCACTGGATATACAACTAGGTCACTGAAGGATGCAGTGGGCACACAAGGATGTCACACTGTGTAATGAGATGCTCATATGCCAGCGAGCGAGCGAGCAGTGGGCACTGGGCACGGCACAAGGTCACTGACAGAATGAATGAACAGCGCTGGCAGAGAGTGGCGGCGCCGGCGGTGTGACTGGCTGCCTGCAAATAGTACAAGTGTATAACTGTCACTGGAATATACAAGTGAACACTGCAGCTGCACTAACCTGCCTGCCTGCACTCTACACACAGATAATCCCCACTCCCACTACACTGCAGCACTGAACCTGCCTGCACAGCACTACACACAGTTAAATAATCACTAGACTCCCACACTCCCACTACACTACACTGACTACAACTAACTACAGCAATCACTCACTGACTAGCTAACTGTGTACAGTATAAGAGCAGTGTTAGCAAAAAAAACGCTTTGTTTTTAACACAATAAATGCACTTGTTTAAACAACAATGGCCTGGAGATAATCCTCTCAGCACCACAGTCTAGTAGCAAGGACAGAGCTTTTCCATCATGGCCGCCGCTTTATATTCAGGAGGGGAGGGCATAGCTCCCCTCCTGTGATTGGTTGCTAGGGCCTGGCTGGGGCACTCTGATTGGCCTGCAATGTGTCACTTCCGCATAGTTTGACGCATTTCCGCAAACCACGACTTCAGCCCCGGGTTTCACGAGCGTGAATGCGGATTTCTGTCCGCATTCACGCGAAGCCGAAGTAGATTTTCGTGGTTGAAAATCTATTCACGGCTTAGCGTGTCCGAGGCGGAATGCGTCAAAATGGTCGTGAATCCACGCGTAAGCGCGATCACGACCTGGCGGTGAGCACCACTGGCCTCGGCACTGCGCAAAAGCGTGCTAGCATGTGCTGCGTAGAATTCCAGCGCGTAGGGAGGGACATCACCCAGCGAGCGATGGTGCGCTAGATTGAAGCGCTCCTGCATCTCTTGGTGAGTCCTTCAGAAGCAGTACTGGACTTTTAAAAATGTTTTTTTTTTTTTCCTTCAACAGAAGATCTGCCACGTTGGAGTGAGGAGGACGCCGCCGACCCCGACACCAAGCTGAACCCCGGCGAACTCCAAGCAGAGGATCTTCAGGAACCCTCAAGGCTTTGAGCAAGCTGAGGAGGATCAGCAGTCCCGACGAGACCTCTCCTCATATGTGACTGTATGCAGTGGAGTAGAGCTCGCCAGAACAACCTCTCACTTGTCACTTTGTCACTAGTCACTTTGTCACTTTGTCACTTTGTCATTTTGTCACTTTGTCACTTGTCACTTTGTCATTTTGTCACTTTGTCAGTCACTTTGTCACTTTGTCACTGGTCACTTTGTCACTTTTCACTTGGTCACTTGTCACTTGGTCACTTGGTCACTTGTCCAGATGATCTCGGTACACCTCCTGCGATTCAAATTCCTGCACACATTGCTCTGGGATTTGGGTGTGATGAATGATGCATCTAACTGGCCACCGGAGGCAATTAAGGCCTTCAAAACATTGAAAGCAGCTTTCTGTTCCGCCCCCATTTTGCGTCATGTTGAGTTGTTGATGTCATGTTCATCCTCGGCCTCGCCTTGCATTTCAGTGCGAGGTGCATTTTCCACAGAAAAAGGTTGTGAATCCGGGCACAACATTTGTGGCTGTTCCATTGACCTTTCACAGGTAGAAGATTGTGGGGGTGGGAATAGCTCCTCCGAATAGCCCATTGTGTCCTGAAAACTACTCATTGCATTGCTTTGCGCACGCATTTTTTTGTCCTCATGCAAGGCCTGAGTTGCGCCTGAAAGCTTGGCCTTCTCCTCCTGCGCCTCCTCCTGTTCCATCACGTCTGCTGCTGCTGGGTTAGCGTTGCCGCCCGGTCCCTGTTTATTGAACCTCTTATCTTTATTACATTTATGACTGCATGGCGGTAAAAAAGAATGCTATCCGCACGCTTCATGTCCTCCTGCAAGGCTTGGGTTGTTGTGTCTCAAAGCGTGGCCTTCTCCTCCTGCGCCTCCTCCTGTTCCATCACGTGTGCTGCTGCTGGGTTAGCGTTGCCGGTCCCTGTTTATGGAACCTCTCATCTTTATTACATTTATGACTGCATGGCGGTAAAAAGCATGCTATCCGCACGCTTCTTGTCCTCATGCAAGGCCTGGGTTGTTGTGTCTCAAAAAGCGTGGCCTTCTCCTCCTGCGCCTCCTCCTCCTGTTCCATCACGTGTGCTGCTGCTGGTGCTGGGTTAACGTTACCAGTCCCTTTTCCTGGAACCTCTTCTCTGTATTACATTTATGACTGCATGGCGACAAAAAGCATGCTACCTGTGCAAAGAAACATGACATTTTCCACATTTAAAAGACAGTTTTTCCTTTGAAACTTTACAATCAATTTTCTCAAAAACTATAAGCTCTTTTTCAAATATTTTTTTTCCTCTTGTACCCACTCCCAAGGTGCACATACCCTGTAAATTTGGGGTATGTAGCATGTAAGGAAGCTTTACAAAGCACGAAAGTTCGGGTCCCCATTGACTTCCATTATGTTCGGAGTTCGGCGCGATGTTCGGCGAACGTTCGCGAACCCGAACATCTAGGTGTTCGCCCAACACTAGTTGTTGGGGAGGGGTCCTACTCCGTGCCTGATGTGTCAGCAGAAGAGGAGTTTGGGTCCGCAACATCCCAGCAGTTGTTTGAGGAGGGGTAGTCTGATGCTGATAATTATGATGATGAGGTTAAGGACCAAGACTACAACCCCCCGGAGGAGCATGTTAGCTCTGAGTCTGAGGAGGAGGATACGTCGGTGGGTCTGTCACGGAGGATCATGATCTCTGACATTGGCAGGAGCAGCAGTGACCAACAGCCTGCTGCTTCATCTTCTGCCGCTACCACCAGCCGCACCACTCAACCCCAGGCCCCAACACCAGCAGGAAAAAAAATAACAGCAGCAGGGCGTAAGGGGAAATTTTTATCCCTCGTCTGGCATTATTTTCATCTGCCGTCACTTGACAGCAAGTTTGTCACCTGTAAGGTGTGCCAGGTGAAGCTGAGCAGAGGTAGTAACCCTGCCAACTATGGCACCTCCAGCTTCATAAAACACCTGTCCGGTAAACATCCCATGGAGCATGAGGAGTTGAAGAGGCTGAAGGAAGCTGGCGCTGTCAGTGTTCCACCCAAAACCACCATCGGAACCCCCTTTTCCACTCCTACCGACACTGAGGCCTGTTCAGGCAGCCAATCCTCAGTGGTCTCCTCTGCTCCCTCCTCGGCTTCTCGTGCAAGCCAGAAGTGACACCAGAGCCTGCTGACCGAGGCGTTTGCGATCAGGGCTCAGCCTCCCAGCAGCCGTCGGATCCGCCTGCTCAACGGCCTGCTTACACGGGCCATGTCCTCCCAGCTCCTCCCGTACTCCTTTGTGCAGGAGGGGAGCGACATGCGTACACTCCTGCAGTGCACAGCGCCGGATTGGCCTGTCCCCAGCCGGCACTATTTCTCACGAATGGCCATGCCAGCACTACACCGCTTTGCGAAGGCCAACGTGGAACGTGGGCTTGATCATTTGGTGGGTGAGCGGGTCCATGTGACTATGGACTCGTGGAGCAGCCGGTTCGGGACAGGCCGCTATCTGCCCTTCACCGCACACTGGGTCAGTTTGGTGGAAGTGGGTGAGGAGGGGACAGCAGCATCGTCATCAAGCCAGTGGGTGGTGCCACCCCGCAGTAGGTTCAGGGGAAGTGCAGCAAGTTACTCTGCTCCGGTTCCACCCTCCGGCACACCCGCCACCGCCAAACGCCCCGCCTCAGCAGCAGTGTAAAGGCCTGCCACTGCCAAGCGCTGCTGGAGATGGTCAGCCTGGGCAAGCAAAGCCTGACCGCAGAGCATGTCCTGGACAGACTCCAGGAGCAGGAGAGGCGTTGGCTGACCCCCAGAGGACTCAGAGTCGGAGAGGTGGTGTCCGATAATGGGGCCAACCTTGTTGCTGCCATCCGCCAGGGAGACCTCACCCACATCCCCTGTCTGGCCCACGTCCTGAACCTGGTGGTTCAGAAATTTCTGAGCACCTACCACTTTTAAAAACAGCTCGCAAAACAGTGGGTTATTTCCGCCGCTCGGGCGGTGCCTCATCGGCCCTGGAAGCTGTGCAGCTGGAGCTGAACCTGCCACAGCACCTTCTGATAATCGACATTCCAACACGGTGGAATTCCACCCTGGCCATGTTGGAACGTCTGGTTGAGCAGAGGCAGGCTGTCAACCATTACTTGGCCAAAGCCACCGCTGATGCCACCGTGTACAGGACTAGCACCAGCAGCCACCTCCCGGATATCATACGCAGTGCTGAATGGAGAAAAATGCAGCTGGTGTGCACGGTCCTGGCACCCTTCTTGGAGGCCACCGACATGGTCAGCCGGGACCGTGCATCAGTTTGTCAGTGGGTGACCATGGTGTGCATGCTGCACAAGGCCCTGGATGGTATGATTCAAGTGGGAGAGAGAGACTTGATCAAGCAGGAGCAGCAGCCACCTGCACAGTACACCTCTGTGCAGCAGTAGGAGTAGGAAGTTGAGGACTTGGAGGAGTTGGAGGTCCCTGACCTTGTGGATGAGGAGGCACTGCCGAGTGCAGCTGCAGTGGTGCGGGGGTGGAGAGACCAGGGGGACTTTGAGGAAGAAGAGGAGGAGGACCGCACTTCTGAAGATCATCATGTGGCAGCAAATATGGCAGCCCTCTTCCCCATGGCAGCGCACATGTGGCATGTTGACCCAAGGGTCAAAGAGATGCGTGGTGGGGAGGACATGTGGATGACCCTGATGCTGGACCCACGGCTGAAGGGGAAGCTGCATCAGTTCCTGCCTGCAGCAGGAGACGACCCTGCGCGCCAAATGAGGGAGTTGCAGCGGTCCCTGGTCCAACGCTTGGAGGAACCCTTCCCCCAGACTCCCCGCCCCCCCTACTGTCACAGTCCAGCCAGCACAGCAGCAGGTGCCTGCGTCCATCAGCAGCAGGCGCCCATCAAACCTGCTGTCTCTCACAAAGGCGCTGTACGCCGAGTGAGGAGGTGCCTGCAGCAGCAGCATTTGGCTCTCAAGGCCAGAACCAGCGCCTGACCCGGATGGTGGCAGACTATATGGGGTCCTACAACGGTCTTGACAGCGACACCACTGTGGACCCATTGGATTACTGGGTCAAGCACCTGGATATTTGGAGTGAGCTGGCGCAGTACGCCCTGGTAGTCCTTGCTTGCCCCCCTTCCAACGTGCTGTCCAAAAGGTGCTTCAGCGCGGCCGGTGGCGTGGTAACCGAGAAGCGCTCTCGTCTGTACACCCAGTCTGTGGACAGACTGACATTTCTCAAAATAAACCAGGCTTGGGTGGTCGGTGAATTCCTGGCCCCTGTTGTTGGCAAGAGGGGGAAATGAAGCGGCTGGAAATCACACTATGCCTGCCTTACTATCACCCTTTACCACCACAACCCAGGGCCGGGCCAAGGTAGAGGCAAGAGAGGCTCCAGCCTCAGGGTGCAGTGTAGGAGGGGGCGCACAATTCACTCAGCTTTCATTCCACTATTGCGTTTGAAGCAGAGAAATAAGAAAAAGGGATAAATGGCAGAGACTGCAAGCCAGATAACTAGAGATTAAGGTGTTGGGGGCCCCTCTTACTCTAATAGCAATCAGTGTGTGACGACTGGAGTGGGAGGGATGGGGGGTGCACTTTGGTGTCTCAGCCTTGGGCGCTGGAGGACCTTGTCCCGGCTCTGCCCATTTATACTAAATACTCCCCCATTTAAACTAAAATACTCCTCTAGTATAAATGGGGGAGTATTTAGTATAAATGGGGGTGTATTTAGTATAAAATACTCCCCCATTTATACTTAATACACCCCCATTTATACTAAATACTCCCCCATGTATACTAAATACTCCCCCATTTATGCTAAATACTCCCCCATTTATGCAAAATACTCCCCCATTTATACTAAATATACCCCCATGTATACTAAATACTCCCCCATTTATGCTAAATACTCCCCCATTTATACTAAATACTCCCCCATGTATACTAAATACTCCCCCATTTATGCTAAATACTCCCCCATTTATACTAAATACACCCCCATTTATACTAAATATTCCCCCATGTATACTAAATATTCCCCCATGTATACCTAATACACCCCCATTTATACTTAATACTCCCCCATTTATACAAAATATAAATGGGGGAGTATTAGGTATAAATGGGGGAGTATTAGGTATAAATGGGGGGGTATTTAGTATAAATGGGGGAGTATTTAGTATAAGAGGAGTATAAATGGGGGAGTATTAGGTATAAATGGGGGAGTATTAAGTATAAATGGGGGAGTATTATTTAGTATATGGGGGAGTATTAAGTATAAATGGGGGAGTATAATTGGGGTAGTATTTAGTATAAATGGGGGAGTATTTAGTATAAGAGGAGTATAAATGGGGGAGTATTAAGTATAAATGGTGGCGTATTAAGTATAAATGGGGGAGTATTTAGTATAAATGGGGGAGTATTTAGTATAAATGGGGGAGTATTAAGTATAAATGGGGGAGTATTAGGTATAAATGGGGAAGTATTAGGTATAAATGGGGAAGTATTAGGTATAAATGGGGGAGTATTAGGTATACATGGGGGAGTATTTAGTATAAATGGGGGAGTATTTAATATAAATGGGGGAGTATTTAGTATAAGAGGAGTATAAATGAGGGAGTATTAAGTATAAATGGGGGAATATTATTTAGTATAAGAGGAGTATACATGGGGGAGTATTAAGTATAAATGGGGGAGTATTTAGTATAAATGGGGGAGTATTTAGTATAAATGGGGGAGTATTTAGTATAAATGGGGGAGTATTTAGTATAAATGGGGGAGTATTAAGTATAAATGGGGGAGTATTTAGTATAAATGGGGTGTATTAAGTATAAATGAGGGAGTATTTAGTATAAATGGGGGAGTATTTAGCATAAATGGGGGAGTATTTAGTATACATGGGGGAGTATTTTGTATAAATGGGGGAGTATTCCCCCATTTATACTACCCCATTTATACTCCCCCATTTATACTAAATACTCCCCCATTTATACTAAATACTCCCCCATTTATACTAAATACTCCCCCATTTATACTCCCCCATTTATACTTAATACTCCCCCATTTATACTCCTCTTATACTAAATAATACTCCCCCATTTATACTAAATTACCCCCATTTATACCTAATACTCCCCCATTTATACTTAATACTCCCCCATTTATACTTAATACTCCCCCATTTATACTTAATACTCCCCCATTTATACAAAATACTCCCCCATTTATACCTAATACTCCCCCATTTATACTTAATACTCCCCCATTTATACAAAATACTTCCCCATTTATACTAAATACACCCCCATTTATACTAAATACTCCTCTTATACTAAATACACCCCCATTTATACTAAATACACCCCCATTTATACTAAATACTCCCCCATTTATACTAAATACTCCCCCATTTATACTAAATACTCCCCCATTAAGGTGTTGGGGGCCCTGGGGCACCTCTTAGTCTAATAGCAATCAGTGTGTGATGGCTGGATTGGGAGGGATGGGGGGGTGCACTTTGGTGTCTCAGCCTTGGGGCTGGAGGACCTTGTCCCGGCTCTGCCACAACCTCCAGGCTCCGCATAATCCTGGTTCAAAATTTTTTGACAGCCGTCGTACCAACACACTAGGGCATGCCATGGTAAACACAATTGATGTGTAATTTTTTCTTCTAATTTTTGAACTTGCCGTGGTACCTACAAGTACCACGGTGAACTATCTAAACACAATTGATGTGTAATTTTTTTGGGATTTGTCTGTGCTGTCCGAGTTGTGGGGAGGCCCCAACCGTCAGTATGACCGCTTCCTGGAACCTCTTCTAATTTTTGTACTTGCCGTGGTACCTACAAGTGCCATGGTGAACTAACACAATAGCTGTGTAATTTTTTTTGGATGTGTCTGTGCTGTCCAAGTTGTGGGGAGGCCCCAACTGCGGCAGTACGACTGCTTCCTGGAACCTCTTCTAATTTTTGAACTTGCCGTGGTACCTAAAAGTGCAATGGAGAACTATCTAAACACAATTGATGTGTAATTTTTTTTGGGATGTGTCTGTGCTGTCCGATTTGTGGGGAGGACCCAACTGCGGCAGTACGACCGCTTCCTGGAACCTATCCTGATGTTAATAATTTACAGGCTTTTTTATTTCATTTTATGTTAACCAAATAATTAATTAGTGTTTACCTTTAAAAAAACATGATGCTACATGCATCATTTACCCTAAAAACACCCTTTAAAGCTATTTAAAGGGCACTTCAGTTTTTTCTATCCGGATACCCGAATAGGTCGGGTACCCGTGGGTAATTTGGACGGATATCCGGAACCAATTTGGATATCTGCAAGGCCGGATCCGGATATCTGGGTATCCAAATCCGGGCCGGTATTAAAAAGTACTACCCGAGCAATCCTGCCTGTCACTGCCTGAACTGGGGGGCTCCTGTCACTCCCTGAACTGGGGGGCTCAGCCACAACCCAGCCACAGCATCACTGCCAACCCAGCCACAGCATCACCGCCAGCCAACCCGGCCACAGCATCACCGCCAGCCAGGCCACAGTACCACTGCCTGGCCTTTCAGCACACACATCATCCCCAATCCAGCCAAAAACAGTATTGCCAGGCACAGCAGCCAGTATAGGAGAATTCAGAAGCCAGGTGAGAGGTGTCTACCATATTAAGGGGGCATTCTGCCTATTTATATGAAATGCTGTCTATTTATGTGCCTCATGACTGCTGAATTTGTCTTGTTGGGGGCCTCATGATTGCTGAATTTGTCTTGTTGGGGGCCTCTTGATTGCTGAATTTGTCTTGTTGGGGGTCACATGATTGCTAACTGCGAGACTATGGGAAAAGCTGAATCATCATCATATGAGACAATAGCATTAAATCTACTTTTTTCGCTTTTTAAAAAAAAATAAAACTGGGAGGTTCTAAAAAAATGAATATATTTGTCAGGAGTAGGATGGATGAAATTGTTTATCTTCACAGTTTATTTTCAACTTGGATTTTCCATAATGTTCATGTATGAGTTAAAACGTTTGTACAGTATTTAGTTTAAATTGCTGTTGCCACAAGGGGGCCCAGTGATTTCTAGTTACGCCCCTGACTACTACCTAAACTGGGGATGCCTATAGACCTGGCTACTTATACTGTACTTAGAGGGGTGTGGGAATGTTGGGGTGGATGGTCCTGGAGGAATGTTTGGGTGAGAGGTCCGAGGTCCGTGGGGTTGGAAGGTCATGGGAGGGGTCCATAAATTTTTTTTGCTATGGGGCCCAGTCATTTCTAGCTACGCCCCTGCTGGGGGTGTGTAGTTGTAGTAGAGGTAGAGGTAGAGGAGGGCACAGCAGCTGAGGAGGACTCAGCTGAGGAAGATCGGGATGAGGATGGAGGAGTCGGAGGAGAACAGGAGATGGCAAGCCTGTATGCAATTCATGGCGGTGACACCAACTTCACTGTAGGGACATGCATTCCATGCTTTCGGGTACAGTGAAAAATGGCGCCGGTTAAATAATGGCGCCGCTAAAGTGTTTAAAATGATAAATATTGTTTTGACATAAAATTATAATTATCGTTTTATGTCAAAACGATATTGAGCGTTTTATGTCAATGCAGCTCCCTAAAGTGCTTTTAAAGCCATAAATTGAGGCACTGCTAAGTGCTTTAAAACTCTATTTCTTTCTCTATAGATAGATAGATAGATAGATAGATAGATAGATAGATAGATAGATAGATAGATATCCTAATAATATTATAAATGGGAAAGTTCGGATGTTTGGACGTTTAGATGTTTGTTACTCAATCACCAGTGGTGCTCATCAGAGCTAGGATATCCGACATACTCGGATATCCTAGCTCTTTTTTCACTATTCGAGCTCGAATACCGAGTTCGAATAGTATTAGCTATCCGGGCTGTGCTATCGGAGCGCACTCGGATAGCAAGCAGCTATCCGGAGATATCCTAGCTATCTGAGCTCAGATAGCGTCACCAGCTCGGATAGCGTCACCTCTAGGGTTGCCAGGTCGGCTGATGGAGAAAACCGGACAGGGGGTGGAGTTAGGGGTGGAGTTAGGGGCGGAGTCAGAAGCGCACTTTTATGTAGAGTGGGGCTAAGCAATGGGCTTTTTAAAAAAATTTTTTATAGTATTTATATCGCACTGACATCTTCTGCAGCACATTACAGAGTACATAGCCATGTCACTAACTGTCCTCACCAGTAGTACTGGTCCAGTGCACATAAGAGACAGTTTTTCACCAGTAACTGCACATAAGAGACAGCTTTTCACCAGTAAATGCACATTATAAGAGACACCTTTTCGCCAGTAAATGCACATAATAAGAGACAGCTTTTCCCCAGTAAATGCACAAGAGACAGCTTTTCACCAGTAAATGCACATAATAAGACACAGCTTTTCACCAGTAAATGCACATAATAAGAGACAGCTTTTCACCAGTAAATGCACAAAAGAGACAGCTTTTCACCACTAAATGCACATAATGACAAACAGCCAGTGTTCCCAGTATATGTAGCCAGGGATATATGTGCCCAGTATATGTAGCCAGGGGGTATATATGTCCCAGTATATGTAGGCAGGGGTGTAAATGTCCCAGTATATGTAGGCAGGGGTATATATGTCCCAGTATATGTAGCCAGGGGGTATATGTGCCCAGAATAGGTAGCCAGGGGGTATATGTGCCCAGAATAGGTAGCCAGGAGCTATATGTGCCCAGAATAGGTAGCCAGGGGCTATATGTGCCCAGAATAGGTATCCAGGGGCTATATGTGCCCAGAATAGGTAGCCAGGGGCTATATGTGCCCGGAATAGGTAGCCAGGGGCTATATGTGCCCGGAATAGGTAGCCAGGGGGTATATGTGCCCAGAATAGGTAGCCAGGGGCTATATGTGCCCAGAATAGGTAGCCAGGGGGTATATGTGCCCGGAATTGGTAGCCAGGGGCTATATGTGCCCAGAATAGGTAGCCAGGTACCCCCCCCCCCCCGCAAGAGGAGAACAGTGCAGCAGAGAGAGAGCTGGGAGCAGCGGTGGAGAAGGGGGGCAATCTCCCCCCCATTCCCTCACCTTAGGGTGCTCTCTCTCCCCCGCTGTCTCCTCCAATATGATGTGCAGGCTGGCGGGTGGCTGCAGGCGGAACTTACCTCTGTGTCGCAGGCGCCGGAAGTTCGGGTCCCGCAGCCGCTGAGATTCGACTCAAAAAAGATCCGGATCAAAGATCCGAATCATTCATGAGCCGGACAACACTATTCAGACTGATTGCACTCTCTCGTTAGCGCTACACCGATCTCTGCTGTAGAATACACCTGTCCGTCACCTCACTAACCCACCACCACCAGTCCCACCCCATTAAAGTACCCCACTTGTCCCACCCGCCTTTACATACATAATTTTTTTTTTCATTTGTATAATATTAAAAATATACGATGTCTAGCACTGGCAGCCGCGGTTTGGGCAGGGGCAGCAAGGGCATCGCCAAGAGAGGAGGTCGTGGGCATGGCAGCCGCGCCACCACCACCATGCGCAGTTCTGCGTCTGCACCAGTAGGTATTCTGCCATTAGCCACTGGCCGTGGACGCCTTGACCGCCCAACAGCTGGGAGTCACGCCTCAGAGACACAGCAGCAGCAGCGTGTGGCGCAGATGTTCCTCCCACTGCCAGGTCGTAGCCGTCCTATTGAGGAGAAGGATGCAGACTCTGTGGTGGAACTGATGGTGGATGAGCAGGCCACCATTAGCTGTGGAACCGAGTCCTCCACCCTCCCCACCACTCCTGTTCGCAAGAGCAGCAGCAGCCGCCCAGCCCTGCATGGGGGGGAGGAGGAGGAGTGCAGTTCTCCAGCCCCAGCGGGCAACACCAGCACCCTGTCACTCAGCAGCACCTTCTTCTTATCCCCAAGCACAGCGGGGCTATGGAGTGCTATTGCGGCAAAATTGGAGGAGGAAGAAATGCTGATGGGCACTTTGGGGGATGATGCTTTGGACAGTCAGACAGTGGTGACTGTCCTTCAGCCCATGCATGCAGAAGGGGTGTTTGTGGGATCCCAGCAGGACATGTTTGCGGAGGGGGAGGATGATGATGACAGGGTGAAGGACAGAGACTGGGTGCCAGGTCCTGGGAGTGGGGATGTCATCAGCTCTGAGGAGGAGGAGGAGGATGCGTCTGTGGGCCTTGCTAGAAGGATCAGCATCGCAGGCATGGGCAGGATCACAAGTGGGCGTGGTATGCAGGCCACACAGCGTGCTGATCCGGAGACGAGTTCTGCCAGTGCCGCCATTAACTGCACCAAGAACCCCCCCCAACCACCACAGGGAGACCAGCGGCAGCAGCACCTTCCAGCCGAAGGGGCAACTTCACCTCCCCAATTTGGAATTTTTTCACCCTGCCATATGTGGAGTGCAAGTACGCCACCTGCAACCAGTGCTGCCAGCAGCTCAGCAGAGGGAAGGAGCCCTCTGCGTTTGGCACCACCTCTCTGGTCAACCATGTTGCAGGGAACCACTTTCATGAGCATGAGGAGTTCATGAAGTTGAAGGAAGCTGGCAGTGGCAGACCAGCCACCACTGCGAAGCCGTCGGCAGCAGCCATCCGCCCTCCTCCACCTCCTCCAGCAGCACCAGCAGGAGTGCGTCAGAAACGCACTGCTCCTCCTCCCTCTGCAACTCCTGCCGTTGACACTGAGGCCTGTCCTGGCAGCCAGTCCTCAGTGGCCTCCTCTGCTCCCTCCAGTGATTCCCGTGCCAGCAAAAGGTGTCGCCAGACCCTGCTCAGTGACACCTTCGAGGGGGTGGTCAGGGTTCTGCCTCCCAGCAGCCGCCGCGTGCGTCAGCTGAACGGCTTGCTGGCACGGGCCATGTGCTCCCAACTCCTGCCTTATTCCCATGTGCAGGAGGGGAGCGACATGCGTGCGCTCCTGATGTGTGCAGCCCCCAATTGGCCAATCCCCAGCCGACATTATTTAGCACGCACGGCCATCCCTGCACTTCACCGCTCTGTGATGGCCAATGTCGGGAGAGGGCTGGAGCACGCGGTGGGTCAACGGATCCACGTCACTATGCACTCGTGGAGCAGCCGGTTTGGGACAGGCCGCTATCTGTCCTTCACCGCGCATTGGGACAGCTTGGTGGAAGGGGGTGAGGAGGGGGGAGCAGCATCGGGCACTGTCAGAGCAGCAGCAGCACCAACAACGCAGTGGGTGGTGCCACCATGCAGGGTCAGCGGAATTGCAGCAGGTTCCTCTGATCCGCTTCCATCCTCCGGCACATCAGCCCAAACCCCCCGCCTCAGCAGCAGCGTGAAGCCCCGCCACTGCCAAGCGCTGCTGGAATTGGTCAGCCTGGGGAAGACCAAACTGACGGAGAGCAGGAGAGGAATTGGCTGACCCCCAGAGGCCTCAGAGTCGGAGAGGTGGTGTCCGACAATGGGGCAAACCTAGTTGCTGCAATCAGCAGGGGAGACCTGACCCACATCCCCTGCCTGGCGCACGTCCTGAACCTGGTAGTCCAAAAGTTACTGCGGACCTACCAGGGGATGGACTGACTCCTTGAGGTGGCAAGGAAGGTTGTGTGTCATTTCCGGCACTCGGCTGCAGCCGTAGCGAGCCTGGAAGAGGTGCAGAAGGAGCTGCACCTGCCACAGCACCGGCTCATGATCGATGCTCCAACTCGCTGTAACTCCACCCTGGCGATGTTGGAGCGTCTGGTTGAACAGAGGCAGGCTGTCAGCCAGTACCTTGCACGAGCAACAGTTGCCTCCATCACTGCAACTGGGCGTGCCACCACCAACCTCCCGTCCATCATCTCCACGGAGGACTGGGGGCACATGCAGCAGGTGTGCTCAGTCCTGGCACCCTTCCTGCAGGCCACCAACATGGTAAGCAGGGACCATGCAATGGTGTGCGAGTGGGTCCCCTTGGTGTGTGTGCTGGACAGGGCCCTGTATGCACTGCTGGAAGAGGGAGCGGCAGCCTTGGACCAGCAGGAGCTGCAGGCAGCTTCACAGGCCACCTCTGAGGAGGAGGGCTTGGAGTTGGTGGAGGTCCCTGACCATGCTGCTGATGAGGGGGAGCAGCAGAGAGCAGCTGGACTATTGCGGGGGTGGAGAGAGGATGAGGTGGAGGAGGCAGAGGAAGAGGACGACAGCACTGTCGGCTCTGGGGCTGCCAATGATGTGCCAGCAGACGTGGCCAGACTCTTCCCAATGGCAGCGCACATGCTGAGGTGCCTGCGCAAGGACCCAAGGGTCATCCAGATGAATCAGAGGGAGGACATCTGGATCTGCATGATGCTGGACCCACGTCTGAAGGGGAAGCTCAGCCAGTTCCTGCCTGCAGGAGGAGACCGTGCGCAACAAATGAGGGATTTGCAGCTGTCCCTTGTTTAGCGCTTGGAGGAAGCCTTCCCTCAGCCATTCACCCC
Organism: Hyperolius riggenbachi; assembly: GCF_040937935.1. Lineage (NCBI taxonomy): Eukaryota > Metazoa > Chordata > Amphibia > Anura > Hyperoliidae > Hyperolius > Hyperolius riggenbachi. The sequence goes on along the minus strand of NC_090656.1, from coordinate 171,652,363 downwards.
CACTGTCCAGCCAGCGCAGAGGCAGCAGCAGGTGCCTGCATCCACCAGCAGCAAGCGCTCGCGCACCACAGACCTGCTCTCTCTGACCCAAGAGCTCTACATGAGTGTAGAGCTGCCAAGGACTAGAGAGGAGGTGCCTGCAGCAGCATCCTTCTCCAGTCACAGGCAGCGCTTGACCCGCATGGTGGCTGACTACATGGGGTCCTTCAGCGGGCTTGACAGCGTGGCCCCTGTTGATCCCATGGAGTATTGGGTCAAGCACCTGCCGACCTGGAGCGAGCTTGCCAGAGCGTTGCTTCAGTGCAGCCGGTGGAGTCGTCACTGAGAAGCGATCTCGTCTGTCTCACAAGTCTGTGGACAGACTGACGTTTCTCAAAATGAACCAGGCTTGGGTGGAAGGCGAATTCCTGGCCCCTGTTGCCGGCGAGAGGGGGATATGAAGTGGCGCACACACATTACACCTGCTGCTGCTGTATTTCTTCCTGCTGTCTGTGTCTCCACTGCCAGGGAACACATTACAAGGTGCTGCTGCCCATGCGTCACCAGCTATTACGCTCAAAAATAGCTGCCTGCCCTGCATTATTTATTTTGGAAATTTTTTTTTTTATTATTTTAGAGGTGTCCGGGTTGAAAACTGTGCTGTCCCAATTGTGTATTGGACACAATGTGGGCTTCACGACCGCTGTCTGGAACCTCATGCTGTTTATTTACGGCCCTAGAACCACCGCTAGGAACCAGGGCCTATTATGTCTCGCTGCCTGCCCTCCTGCCTGCTGCCAGTCTGCCACACACTCAACCTCCTCACGCTGCCTGCTGTTGTATTTCCTCCTGCTGTCTAAGTCTCCACTGCTAGGGAACACATTACAAGGTGCTGCTGCCCATGCGCCACCAGCTATTACGCTCAAAAATAGTTGCATCAATTTGAAAAAAAAAAATTGTAATTAATTTAGAGGTGTCCAGGGTGAAAACTATGCTATCCCAATTGTGTATTGGACACACTGTGGGCTTCACGACCACTGTCTGGAACCTCATGCTGTTTATTTACGGCCCTTGAACCACCGCTCAGAACCAGGGCCTATTATGTCAGTCACATCACACTGTCTGACACACACTACTCCTCCTCCTGTAGCTGCATTGAGCTTCTGCTGTCTGTGTGCTGCTACCACTGGCAGGGAGAACAGAAGAAGAACTATTTTTTCTGCTGCCACCCACTCTCCTACCAGCTATTAAATTTACCACACTACAACTTGCAACTACTTCCTCCTCCTGCTGATGTCTGTGTTTTACCACCGCCAGGGTACACAGAAAAAGGCACTGTGGCTTGCAATGTGCCACTACCTATTATGCCATCAACACAAATATAACTATGGTGTTGTTATTAAAATAAAATATTTCCACAAATGAAGTAAAAAAAATTTTTACAAAAGAAAGGAAAACCAAGACACATAATATAATGATAGGGAAGAAGAGGAAGAAGATATAGAAGAAGAAGAAGAAGATATAGAAGAAGAGGAAGAAGATATAAAAGAAGAGGAAGAAGATATAGAAGAAGAAGAAGATATAGAAGAAGAAGAAGATATAGAAGAAGAGGAAGAAGATATAGAAGAAGAAGAAGAAGATATAGAAGAAGAAGAAGAAGAAGAAGAAGAAGAAGATATAGAAGAAGAGGAAGAAGATATAGAAGAAGAGGAAGAAGATATAGAAGAAGAAGATATAGAAGAAGAAGATATAGAAGAAGAAGATATAGAAGAAGAGGAAGAAGAAGAAGAAGAAGAAGATATAGAAGAAGAGGAAGAAGATATAGAAGAAGAGGAAGAAGATATAGAAGAAGAAGATATAGAAGAAGAAAAAGATAATTGAAGAGGATACAAGAAGTGGAAGATGAAGAAGATTTGAGTAGAAGAAGATATAGAAGAAGAAAAAGAGGAAGATATAGAAGAAGAGGAAGAAGATATAGAAGAAGAAGACGACGTAAATGAAGACTTCCAACAACCATTTTGGACACACCTTCTCATGCAAACACTTTTCATGAAGTTAATTTACTATTTTTGATACCTTTTTTTATAACTACTACATCACCACATAATCACTTGATGTTTTTCTTCATAAAAAAGGTGGTTTCATGCATCATTGACCTCTAATACGAGTTTTACAAGCTATTTAAGGCCAGCTCGAATATTTTACTCGAATACAGACTCGGATAGTGACGTCGGATATCCAAGGTCAAATCGGATATTCGATTAACTTGAATATTGAACTTCGAGTGAATTCGGATACTGTAGTTTACTATCCGAATTCGACCAAACTCGAATAGGATAATGAGGTATCCGAGCAACACTGTCAATCACACAACAATGGCTGAACGGATTTGAATAAAATTTGGCACACACAGTACATTAACTAGAATAACATATAGGATATTTTTTATTCCCATAACCAAAAAGTGGGCGGAGACAAATACAAATTTCGCTGTGAAAATGTAAACTGCAGCCATTCTTACACGGTTAATGGTAGGGTTCTCAAACTTTGCATAGTTAGTCGCTGGGTGACTAGGATTAATATTCAGAAAAGTGGGTGGAGCCTATACAAGATTTAAAATTGATTTTCAAGGGGAATATTTACATTGCTGCCATTTTTGCCCTGTTAATGTCACAAGCCTCAAACCTGGTACAGTTGATCATTGGGTGACTGGGGTTCAAATTCAGAAAAGGGGGTGGAAACACAAAACGCCAATCAGATTTGTTTAATTTCAATGAAAATTATTAATGCCAAATTCCCGCAAAGCTCACAAACTAGGTCATTGAGTTATTGATTAATTGTGTGTTAGGGTTAGAAAAAGTGGGCGCAGCCAACACCAGCCAAATACATAACTGGGCAACACCGGATCATCAGTGGGCGGAGACAAAATACACATTTTACTGGGAAAATGTAAACTGCAGCCATTCCTACACTGTTAATGATAGGGTTCTCAAACTTTGCACAGTTGGTCACTGGGTGACTGGGATTAATATTCAGAAAACTGTGTGGATCCTACAAAAGCCAATCAAAATTCACCTATGGATTTTCAAGGGGGATATGTAATTACTGTCATCCTTGCACTGTAAATGGCACAAGCCTCAAACCTGGTACAGTTGGTCATTGGGTGACTGGGGTTCAAACTGATAAAGGTGGGTGGAGCCACAAACAGCCAATCAGATTTGTTTCATTCCAATGCAAATTATTGATACCAAATAACGCAAAGCTCACAAACTTGGTAATTGAGTAATTGATTAATTGTATGTTAGGAAACATACAATTACCAGCCAACTACATAAGCTAGTAATACGGGGTAATAAGTGGGTGGAGACAAATCCAAATTTTACTGGGAAAATGTAAACTGCAGCCATTCTTACACTGTTAATGGTAGGGTTCTGAAACTTTGCACAGTTGGTCACTGGGTGACTGGGATTAATATTCAGAAAAAGTGGGTGGAGCAAACAAAACCCAAACAAAATTCACTTATGGATTTTCAAGGGGAATATTTCATTGCTGCCATTCTTGCGCTGTTAATGGCACAATCTTAAAACCAGGTACAGTTTGTCATTGGGTGACAGAGGTTCAAATTTAGAAAAGGGGGTGGAGCCACAAAAGAAATCAGATTTGTTTCATTTCAATGCAAATGATTGATCTCAAAGACCGCAAAGCTCACAATCTTGGTCATTGAGTAATTGTGTGTTAAGGTTATAAAATGTGGATTCAGCCAACACCAGTCAAATACATACCGGGCAATGCCGGGTCATCAGCGGGAAGACAAATACAAATTTCGCTGGGAAAATGTAAACGGCAGCCATTCTTACACTGTTATTGATAGGGTTCTCAAACTTTGCGCAGTTGGTCACTACGTGACTGGGATTAATATTCAAAAAAGTGGGTGGAGCGAACAAAAGTCAATTAAAATTCACTGATTTATTTTAATGGGGAATATTTAATTTCTGCTATTCTTGCACTGTTAATGGCACAAGCCTCAAACCTGGTACAGTTGGTCATTGGGTGGCTGGGGTTCAAACTCAAAATGGGGGTGGAGCCACAAACAGCCAATCAGATTTGTTTAATTACAATGCAAATTATTGATGCTAAAGATCACAAAGCTCACAAACTAGGTCATGGAGTAATTGTGTGTTAGGGTTAGAAAAAGTGGGGGCAGCCAACACCAGCCAAATACATAGGCAAGCAAAACTGGGTCATCAGTGGGCGGAGACAAATACAAATTTCCCTGAGAAAATGTAAACTGCATCCATTCTTACACTGTTAATGATAGGGTTCTCAAGCTTTGCACAGTCGGCCACTGGGTGACTGGGATTAACATTCAGAAAAGTGGGCGGAGCCTACAAAAGCCAATCAAAATTAACCTATTAATTTTCAAGGAAAATATGCTGCCATTCTTGCACTGTTAATGGCACAAGCCTCAAACTCTGTACAGTTCAGTTATTGGGTAGCTGGGGATCAAATTCAGAATGGGGGTGGAGCCACAAACAGCCAATCAGATTTGTTTCATTTCAATGCAAATTATTGATGCCAAAGACTGCAAAGCTCACAAACCTGGTCATTGAGTAATTGTGTGTTAGGGTTAGAAAAAGCGTCCGCAGCCAACACCAGCCAAATACATACCCAGGCAATGCTGGGTCATCAGTGGGCAGAGCCAAATACAAATTTCACTGAGAAAATGTAAACAGCAGCCATTCTTACACTGTCTGTTAATGATAGCGTTCTCAAACTTTGCACAGTTGGCCACTGGGTGACTGGGATTAATATTCAGAAAAGTGGGTGGAGCCTACTAAAGCCAATCAAAATTCACCTATTGATTTTCAAGGGGAATATTTAGCTACTGCCGTTCTTGCACTGTTATTGGCACAAGCCTCAAACCTGGTACAGTTTGTCATTGGGTGACTGGTGTTCAAATTCAGAAAAGGGGGTGGAGCCACAAACAGCCTATCAGATTCCTTTCATTTCAATGGAAATTTTTGTTTCCAATGATCGCAAAGCTCACAAACTAGGTGATTGAGTAATTGTGTGTTAGGGTTAGAAAAAGGTGCAAACATCAGCCAAATACATACCTGAGCAACACCAGGCCATCAGCTAGTGTGTGTGTGTATATATATATATATATATATATATATATATATATGTATATATATATATATATATATATATATATATACTGTATATATATATATATATATATATATATATATATATATACACACACATATACATGTACAGAACAATAACAATAATATTTTTATAGCGCTTTTCTCCTTGGGGACGTGGAGGGGCATAAAGTTCCAATAGATACGCTATGTATTTGGGTCCCATGTGGTTTAGAGCCTTGAATGTCAGCAGGCAGATCTTAAAATTGATTCTCCATTTTCCAAAACAGGAGAAGTTCCGGATCGGCAGGCACTAGATGCTAAACTAGCAATCCTAATGGAGGCCATTGTTTTTGTGCATGTATCTGCTGGTGATGGGGATGAAATAAAAGTGGTGGATTGCTTTGCAAACTTGTTGGTGCCCAGATACCTTTTTCTTCTTGCTGCACATATGATTCTCCATTTTACTGGCAACCAGTGAAGAGTTTGCAGTACTGGGGTGATGTGTGAGCTGCGGGGGGCATTGGCTAGGAGTCTGGCTGCAGCATTCTGTACTAGCTGTAAGGGGCGCATGTATGTACATACAGTATATACATATATATATATACATACAGTGGCTTGCAAAAGTATTCGGCCCCCTTGAAGTTTCCCACATTTGGAATTCCACGTGAAAGACCAATACAAAGTTATGTACATGTGAGAGGTGGAACGAAAATCATACATGATTCCAAACATTTTTTACAAATCAAAAACTGCAAAGTGGGGTGTGCATAATTATTCAGCCCCCTGAGTCAATGCTTTGTAGAACCACCTTTTGCTGCAATTACAGCTGCCAGTCTTTTAGGGTATGTCTCTACCAGCTTTGCACATCTAGAGACTGAAATCCTTGCCCATTCTTCTTTGCAAAACAGCTCCAGCTCAGTCAGATTAGATGGACAGAGTTTGTGAATAGCAGTTTTCAAATCTTGCCACAGATTCTCAATTGGATTTAGATCTGGACTGTGACTGGGCCATTCTAACACATGGATATGTTTTGTTTTAAACCATTCCATTGTTGCCCTGGCTTTATGATTAGGGTAGTTGTCCTACTGGAAGGTGAACCTCAGCCCCAGTCTCAAGTCTTTTGCAGACTCCAAGAGGTTTTCTTCCAAGATTGCCCTGTATTTGGCTCCATCTATCTTCCCATCAACTCTGACCAGCTTCCCTGTCCCTGCTAAAGAGAAGCACTCCCAGAGCATGATGCTGCCACCACCATATTTGACAGTGGGGACGGTGTGTTCAGAGTGATGTGCAGTGTTAGTTTTCCAGCACACATAGTGTGATGCGTTTTGGCCAAAAAGTTCAATTTTTGTCTCATCTGACCAGAGCACCTTCTTCCACGTTTGCTGTGTCCCCCACATGGCTTGTGGCAGACTGCAAACTGGACTTCTTATGCTTTTCTGTTAACAATGGCTTTCTTCTTGCCACTCTTCCATAAAGGCCAACTTTGTGCAGTGCATGACTAATAGTTGTCCCATGGACAGATTCCCCCACCTGAGCTGTAGATCTCTGCAGCTCGTCCAGAGTCACCATGGGCCTCTTGACTGCATTTCTGACCAGTGCTCTCCTTGTTCGGCCTGTGAGTTTAGGTCAACGGCCTTGTCTTGGTAGGTTTACAGTTGTGCCATATTCCATCCATTTCTGAATGATCACTTGAACAGTGCTCCGTGAGATGTTCAAGGCTTTGGAAATCTTTTTGTAGTCTAAGCCTGCTTTAAGTTTCTCAATAACTGTATCCCTGACCTGTCTGGTGTGTTCTTTGGACTTCATGGTGCTGTTGCTGCCAATATTCTCTTAGACAACCTCTGAGGCCGTCACAGAGCAACTGTATTTGTACTGACATTAGATTACACACAGGTGCACTCTATTTAGTCATTAGCACTCATCAGGCAATGTCTATGGGCAACTGACTGCACTCAGACCAAAGGGGGCTGAATAATTATGCACACCCCACTTTGCAGTTATTTATTTGTAAATGTTTGGAATCCTGTATGATTTTCGTTCCACTTCTCACGTGTACACCACTTTATATTGGTCTTTCACGTGGAATTCCAATAAAATTGATTCATGTTTGTGGCAGTAATGTGACAAAATGTGGAAAACTTCAAGGGGGCCAAATACTTTTTCAAGCCACTGTATATATGTTACATGCAGTAAAATGACAGTTACTGTGTTAACATGTATATACCGTATTTTTCGGACTATAAGACGCTCCGGACCATAAGACGCACCCAGGTTTAGAGGACAAGAACCAGGGGAAAAAACATATACTAATCCTGGTGCATCCATGGTCTGGTCTAGAAGCATCTCATGGAGGTTCTTCCTCATGCTGTCTCTAATTAAAGATTATCACTGATATAACAAATCATAGAGCCTCAGTATATGATATAACAGGACAAGACTTGCCCTGCCACATTCAAGCATTCATATGGTCACACAGGAGCACTACAAGGACAAGCCACCCTAAATACAGCTGACACTCATTCTAAAGCATCAGATGTGGTCAGACCTTTATGGACAAACAGGAGCACAAGGACAAGCCACCCCATGTACCATGTGCCTCAGATCAGAAAAGTTAAGCTTGAAAATTTTCTATATCACTTCATGAATCATCTATGGGCAGCCTCATCCTTCAAATGAGATTTCTAGCCATGACCAAAATGTTTCCACATACAGAATGCGCTATTCTGAATTACAAATTACAAATACAGTGACAGGCTAGTATGGGCAAAAGATACAGTGTTTCCTCATGCAATGCCTATGATCAGAGAGGATTCAATTCCTACCTCTTCAGCTGCCCGCTGCGGTTTGAATTTGTGTGCAAATAACTCAGGCTGGTGTGTGTGCGGATCGCTTGCATCCATCCCCGGCGCTAAATGACAATCTGCGTTGATCCTGCAACTCCTCCGGGCTCAGAAAAACTTTTCCTGGTCTCTGGTTGGTGTGCACGCACGGCCGCAGGCATCCATCCCCGGCACCATGTGACGATCTGGGCGGCGATGATCCTGCAATTCCTCCGGGGGTCAGAACAACTTTTCCTGGTCTCGGGTTGGTGTGCACGCACAGCCGCCGGCATCCATCCCCGGCGCCATGTGACGATCTGGGCGGCGATGATCCTGCAATTCCTCCGGGGGTCAGAACAACTTTTCCTGGTCTCGGGTTGGTGTGCACGCACAGCCGCCGGCATCCATCCCCGGCGCCATGTGACGATCTGGGCGGCGATGATCCTGCAATTCCTCCGGGGGTCAGAACAACTTTTCCTGGTCTCGGGTTGGTGTGCACGCACAGCCGCCGGCATCCATCCCCGGCGCCATGTGACGATCTGGGCGGCGATGATCCCGTAATTCCTCCGGGGGTCAGAACAACTCTTCCGGGTCTTCGTTGTGTGCACACAATCTCCGGTGCAATGTGACAATCCAGGGCATAATTCTCCGAGGCTCAGAACAGTACTATTGCACCGGGGGACAAACGCAGCCAATCTCTGGGTCTTCTGCCAGCGGGCCAATCAGCGGGCGTGGGCGTGGAAGGTGAGCACAGCTAGGACCAATAGCTGCAACAGTATTAGTATGCGCCCACACTGATTACAATATCCAGCGGGTGCACTCGTAATGTGAAAGGTGCTGCAAATAGACTAGCTAATGAGGAAACTGTTAATAAGAACCGCAATCTATAGTCCATATGCCGTACCTTTGGACTATAAGACGCAGGGACTTTTTCTCCCCATTTTTGGGGGAGAAAAAGTGCGTCTTATAGTCCGAAAAATACGGTAAATGTCTTTTTTTTCTGTTCCCCATACCATGGACCATGCGGGCTGGTATAGCTCAGGGTGCAAAGCCCCACGTGGCCAGGGCTACACATTCTGGCTATCCCAGCCTGCATGGAGGACAAGGGGTTACAGAGGCTCGGTAGGGGAACCTGACATCATTTAAAAAAAATGTAAACAATAAACAGAAAAAAAAGACAATTATATACATGTATTAACCACTTCAAGACTGAGGGGTTTTACCCCCTGAGCACCAGAGCAATTTTTTACCTTTCAGCGCTCCTTCCATTCATTCGTCTATAACTTTATCATTACTTATCGCAATGAAATGAACTATATCTTGTTTTTTCCGCCACCAATTAGGCTTTCTTTAGGTGGGACATTATGCCAAGAATTATTTTATTCTAAATGTGTTTTAATGGGAAAATAGGAAAAATGTGGGAAAAAAATAATTATTTTTCAGTTTTCGGCCATTATAGTTTTTAAATAATGCATGCTACTGTAATTAAAACCCATGGAATTTATTTGCCCTTTTGTCCCGGTTATAAAACCGTTTAAATTATGTCCCTATCACAATGTTTGGCGCCAATATTTTATTTGGAAATAAAGGTGCATTTTTTTCAGTTTTGCGTCCATCCCTAATTATAAGCCCATAGTTTATAAAGTAACAGTGTTATACCCTCTTGACATAAATATTTAAAAAGTTCAGTCCCTAAGGTAACTATTTATGTATTTTTTTTAATTGTACATTTTTGATTTTTTTTTTAATTACAAAAAAAATAAATAAATGGGGAGTGTGGGAGGTAATGAGTTAATTTTTTGTGTAACACTAATTTATTTCTATGTAAAAAATGCTTAGGGTGTAGTTTTACTATTTGGCCACAAGATGGCAACAGAAACTAGTAGGAGGAAGTAGTAGGAGGCTGTGAGTGTTTGTTTTTTTCTCACAATGATCGCGCTGCCCATCGGAGAGCAGCGGATCATTGTGGGGCTTATATCAACGAACGGGAATGGATTTTCCCGTTCATTGATCTCCGGGCGAGCGGGTGGCGGCGTGTTTACTAGCGGCGGGCGGCGTGTTTACGAGCGGGAGCGCAGGCAGCGACGGGAGCGCGGAAAGTACGGATTTCTCCGTCCCTGGGGGTTAAAGGATGGAAAAAGGGACGGAGAAATTCGTACGGGCGGGGGTAAAGTGGTTAACATACACACACACACACACACATAAATATACATACATACATACATACACACACACACACACAAACACACATATACTGTGTATATATATATATATATATATATATATATATATATATATATATATATATATATATATATATATATATATATATATACGGGGAGCAAAGCACATTCAACCTGTAAAACGATAACTATTGTTTTTAATGCAGCGCCATTTTTAACTCAAAAAACGATAAATATAGTTTTATAATGCAAATTAATGCAGCGCCATTTTTACACTGTCTGCACTGGACGCCATTTTTAACTGTTCCGCATGCTGTCAACCTGTCACCAGGTAAACCCAGTGGGAAGTGTAGGTGATATATCAGTGGTCATGTGGACCCTTGCTCCAAAACTGTGTACCAAAGATGCGGTGACTTGGCTCCGCACATGATGGTACAGGTTCGGTATTGCCTTTCTGGAGAAAAAGTTTCTGCTGGATACCTTCCACTGTGGTATCCCAATTGCTACATTTTTTTTAAATGCCTCAAAGTCCACCAGCTGGTATGGTAAAAGCTGTCAGATGCCAGGCAAGAGGGTGACTCAGAGACATCTGTTTCTTATGCTCAAATGTGTCCCTAACAAAAACTTGGCTGTGGGCACTGGGCAGGTGAGCAGGAACTGGTCAACGTGAGAGGCAGAATGAAGGGTGGTTGAGAAGGGACAAGGAGAGCAGAGGTACACATCGATGAAGAAGCTGGACCAGGAGGAGGGTGGTTTTGACTTTGTGTGCTGCTTATGTTCACGTGATGATCCTATTGTCCTTTGTAATGGGAGGTCAGTTGCCTTCGCAAAGCAGTTGTACCTAGGTGGGATTTGGCCTTCCCACTACTCTTATGGCACAAGTTGCAAATGGCATTTCTGTTGTCAGAGGCAAACACACAAAAAAGATGCCACATTGCTGAGCCTTGTGATGATGGAATTCTGGTGGTGGTAACAGCAGAAGTTGGCTGGCACGTGTTGGCTGGCTGACCTCAGGTGCCGATACATGTGGTTTGCCACAGGCTTCTAGGCTCCTGGCAAGCTCTTCCTGCTTCTGACCTGTCTTCTGCTCCTTCTCCCTGTCTCCCCATCTGAACTGTCCTCCTCTTGATCTCTTCTTGTGGGCACCCACGTCACATTGACACATCATCAGCATCAGCTGATTTACATGCATCTGACAACTCACAAAGGCAGCAGTCTTGCACACCTTTGTGAGAGTACGCTCTATGAAAGGTAAATACAACTGTGTACTGTTCTATCCAGGTCTCACCTGGTTCCAATGTGGCTGTTGTCAGAAACCAGCCAGAGGAGGCGTGTGTCCCTTTTATGCCAGCTAGGCTCTCATGGAGGCGGCTAGAGGTAGAATTCCCCAGGCATGAGAGATGATAATGATAGTCGATACGATAACAATAGTCCAGGTTTGAATTGGGGATGCCGACTCGATCTATACAGTGTGGTAGTGGGTAGTGATGGGCGAACAGTGTTCGCCACTGTTCGGGTTCGCCCGGATTTTGGGCTGTTCGAGTTCGGTTCGGGCTCCGCCGGACACCTCGTGGTGTTCGACCATGCGTTCGGCCTGACAGCGCATGGCCGAACGTTCCCCGAACGTTCGGCTCGCGCTGTGATTGGCCGAGGGGTCACGTGGTTCGGGCTCGAACACGTGGCTCGCACTGCGATTGGCCGAGCGGGTCACGTGGTTCGGGTAAATAAATACCCGAACCGCGTCATTTCTCCGCCACTTGAAGTTGGGTTTAGCTTTGGGTAGGCAGGCAGGTTAGACTCTCTCACCAGCTAGGCTAGCCAGGGCCCCCCCAGCCTCCTAGTCATACTACTTTAGTGCCAGTCAGCGTGCTTGTACTGCTGGGATCAGTAGTACTTCCGCCACCAGTATATAGCATTGTCTATCGCCACTGTACTGCCAGTCAGCGTGTACTGCTGGGATCAGTAGTACTTCCGTCCGTCACCAGTGTATAACATACTATATAGCATTGTCTTATTGCCACTGTACTGCCACAGTCAGCGTGTACTGCTGGGATCAGTAGTACTTCCGTCCGTCACCAGTATACAGCATACTATATAGCATTGTCTTATTGCCACTGTACTGCTGTTAAGCTTGGATGTGTAATCTCCACAGTCAGCATACAACACATAAGCTGACGTGAAGGAGGTACACACACCAGCACAAGGGATCAGGATATCCCCAGTTTAGTGGAGGAGAGGACTGACTCCAATAGAAGATTGTGGTGCACAGAGCCGGTGCAGATCCGAACAGCCACAAACAACACTTTCGTAATAACGTCTCAGCGCAAAGTAGCGCTGAGCGCATAAACCAGGACTGAGGAGATCAGGACAGGTAGACAGAATGAACGCTTGCTTAACTAGCCACTACTTAGTGACAGCAAGCGTCCACAATAAAACAGACTGGAATGAGGTAGCCAATGCGTTTGCAGCAATGGCGTGCCTCACAAAGACAGGACAGGATAGTCAGGAAATAGCAGGATCAAGATAGATGAACGTAACACAGATAAATATACAATAAGTATGATTTCCTAGCGTATTACAATTACAGCTATCAATGAAACTATTTGTAACGTCTGACTAACATATGTATATATCGGCAATGAACCGATATATGACATAAGCAGGAACTCTGACTAAGACTGGAGTAATACAGGGAACAGGACTCAGAAGGATTCGCTATCTCTTCGCAGAGATGAACGCAATCCACAAACAGGACCAGGAACAGGATAACTAGCTCAGCGTGCTGGAACGCTGACTAACGGAACACAGGATATAAACAGTTCGTGTACGTATATATCAGCGACACTGATGTATCAACGTAACACGAATACAAGGAAAATAATAAACGTGCAAGTATGCGTATATATTGGCGATGAACCAATATATGACACAAGACAAGCAAAGTAACAACTTCTAGAACAAGAGCAGAACTAGGAGGACTCGCTGACCCCTTCGCAGGAGTCAGCGCAGTCCACACGGACCAGGAACGAGGTGGGGCACGAGCAGAGTAACAGACTGAATCTGAGACTATGGTAGCCCATCAAGCATTGCAGGAAGCAGTTCTTTATACTGAGGTCATCCAATGGGAGCAGACCTGCAGATTCCCACACAAGTGAATGGTAATTAATCACAGGCTGACAGCAGGAAAAGGCAGACAATGATATGCAGCCTGCAGGAAAGGGATTGCCCCTCCATTGCAGCAGACAATGTTTGTGTACACAAAAGCATATTAAACTGTCATTAACTTCAGAGCGACTGCAGATGGAATCAGCAACTAGTTTAAGTGCAAACCAAACTATGCAAGAAAATGCATGTAATGACATCAGAACTGCTTGGGTTACAATACCACTGCAGCCAGCAGTAAACGCTGCAGACATGATCATAACAACTGCCACAGTCAGCGTGTACTGCTGGGATCAGTAGTACTTCCGTCCGTCACCAGTGTATAGCATACTATATAGCATTGTCTTATTGCCACTGTACTGCCACAGTCAGCGTGTACTGCTGGGATCAGTAGTACTTCCGTCCGTCACCAGCATATAGCATACTATATAGCATTGTCTTATTGCCACTGTACTGCCACAGTCAGCGTGTACTGCTGGGATCAGTAGTACTTCCGTCCGTCACCAGTATATAGCATACTATATAGCATTGTCTTATTGCCACTGTACTGCCACAGTCAGCGTGTACTGCTGGGATCAGTAGTACTTCCGTCCGTCACCAGTATATAGCATACTATATAGCATTGTCTTATTGCCACTGTATTGCCGTAGTCAGCGTGTACTGCTGGGATCAGTAGTACTTCCGTCCGTCACCAGTATATACTATATAGCATTGTCTTATTGCCACTGTACTGCCACAGTCAGCGTGTACTGCTGGGATCAGTAGTACTTCCGTCCGTCACCAGTATATAGCATACTATATAGCATTGTCTTATTGCCACTGTATTGCCACAGTCAGCGTGTACTGCTGGGATCAGTAGTACTTCCGTCCGTCACCAGTGTATAACATACTATATAGCATTGTCTTATTGCCACTGTACTGCCAGTCAGTGTGCGTGTACTGCTGGGATCAGTACAACCATAATGAAGAAATCCAGTGAAAGAGGGAGGGGCAAGGGAAGAGGTGTTTCCCCTGACGGTTCACGTAGAGGCCGCAGTGGAGCACCTAAGAAAACCCACTCAATACCACCCATGTGTGCCAGACAAACAACCCTCACTAATCCACAAGAACAGGACCGGATAGTGAATTGGTTGACCTCTCAAGCATCCAGCAGTGGGTTAAGCAGCAGCAGCACCAGCACATCCTTGTCACGCACGAGGTCCTCTGCCAGTTACAAGGAGCCAGTGGGCACAAAGGTGACACAACCAGCAGCTACACCATGCACACAATGGCCAAATAACCAGTCCAAACAATTATTTCCGGACACAATGGGCTCTTCGGAGGAGCTATTCCCACTCCTACCCCCACAAACAATGGAACAGCCAGAAATGTTGTGCCCGGATTCACAACTATTGTGCGAGGAAACTGCACCACTCATTGAAATGCAAGGCGAGGACGAAGACACCCAAATCCCTGAGCAATGTGCGCAGGAATTGGAATTGCAGGAGGTCCACCAAGAACATCTTGAAGACATGGGAGTGAGGTGCGCAGAGGGTGTTCTGGGGAGCTCTAGTCCATTGCACACAGACACAGTCACAGATGAGGAGATGGAAGAGGAGGTTTTGGACGATGTGGACACAGATCCGGATTATCGAGTAGATCAGTAGAACCTCGCCGTCGGGATAGCAGCAGTACAGATGAGTCTGCTGCAGAACCCACTGCTGCAAGAGTTCGCCGTGTGCCACAAAGTAGGCGGGGTATTTCGGACACAACAGGCGTAGCCGTAGAAGTGAGACGCCAAAGAGGCACGAAGCAAACTCGCCAGCAAAGCAGGAGCTCAAAAGTCTGGGCTTTCTTTGAAGACTGCAGGGTGGATGTTACCATGGTGATTTGCAAGGTGTGCAGGACCCGACTGAGCAGGAGGAAAAATGTCAACAACCTCTCCACCACCAGCATGCGCCGCCACATTGTAGCCAAACATAGCACTCTGTGGTCAAACACGCAAGGCCAGGGTAGCGGCTCGCTTCCAGCCCCCAGCAACACTGCCTCCGTTGTCACCAGACCCTCCTCAGCAGCAGCCCAGCCATTAGGTGGTGCACAAACATCCGTAGTAGACGACGATGTCAGTTTCCGCAACAGTCCTCTTGACGTTTCCCAGTCTTCAACCACCACGACAACAACAACCAACTGTCCTTCAGTGTGCGATCCTACGGTTCAGTTGTCTGTCCCGGAGATGTTTGAGCGCAAGAGAAAATTGCCAGCAAATGACCCCCGGGCCGTGGCACTAACAGCCAGCATA
Organism: Hyperolius riggenbachi; assembly: GCF_040937935.1. Taxonomy (NCBI): domain Eukaryota; kingdom Metazoa; phylum Chordata; class Amphibia; order Anura; family Hyperoliidae; genus Hyperolius; species Hyperolius riggenbachi. The sequence goes on along the minus strand of NC_090656.1, from coordinate 171,636,792 downwards.
GCCAAGTTTGTGGCCTGCGAAATGCTGCCATATCGCGTGGTGGAGACAAACAGCTTCAAGCGCATGATGGCGCTTGCCATCCCACGTTACGTGGTTCCCAGCCGATACTATTTTGCGCGGTCTGCAGTGCCAGCGTTACATGAGCACGTGGTTAGCAAAATAACCAGAAGCTTGAAAAATGCCGTTGCCTGCAAGGTTCACCTCACCACAGACACCTGGACGAGTGCCTTTGGACAGGGTCGATACATTTCCCTGACGGCGCACTGGGTGAACCTTGTGGAGCCTGGCAGCGACTCCTCCTCACCGGCTACGGCGCGGGTGTTGCCCACGCCGCAAACTGCTGGACCGACGTCCCTCAGAGGCACCAATCTCGACTCTGACTCCTTCTCCTCCAACGCCTCTCAAAGCTGTACCTCATCCGGCATCGGTAACCCAGCAATAGGGTCGTCGTGGAAGCAGTGCAGCACAGCTGTTGCCATGCGTCAGCAAGCCTTACTGAAGCTGATCTGCCTTGGAGATAAGCAGCACACAGGTGAAGAAATTTGGAAGGGAATCAAGGAACAGACCGATTTGTGGCTGGCACCGCTGGACCTGAAACCAGGCATGGTTGTGTGTGACAATGGGAGCAATCTCATTCGCGCTTTAAAGTTGGCTAAGCTGAGACACATCCCTTGCCTGGCACACGTTATGAACCTAGTTGTTCAACGGTTCCTGAGGACATACCCAGGCGTGGCAGATCTTCTGCTGAAGGTGCGACGAGTGGCCAAATATTTTCGAAAGTCCAGTACCGCTTCGGAGGGACTCACCAAGATGCAGGAGCGGTTCAATCTACCGAACCATCGCTTGGTGTGCGACGTACCCACACGCTGGAATTCGACGCTGCACATGCTAGCACGCTTTTGCGAGCAGAAGAGTGCAGTGGTCCAGTACATGACGGCGCAGTACCGAGGCGCATCCGGGCAGCTACCAAGCTTCTGTGGATCTGATTGGGCCACCATGTTGGCCCTCTGCCAAGTCCTCCAAAATTTTGAGCAATCCACGTTGCTTGTGAGCGGTGAAAACTCTTCAGTCAGCATTACGATACCACTGCTGTGTTTACTGAAAAGATCAATGTTGCAGATCAAGGAAGCCGCAGTCAGGATGCAAGTGGGGGAATCTCAAGAGGACAACGATCAGCGTGATGATGATACCAACATCAGACAATCTGCCTCAGGAAACGCTGGTCCTCCCAGCTATGCTGAAGAAGAGGACGAGGAACAGCTGGAGTTGGAGCAGGACTTGGATGCCCCCACTGCCGAGGGACAGAGCGGTGCACGTTGGACTTCCACGATTCAGCGGGAATGGACAGCAGAAGAAGACGAGGAAGAAGGTGGGCGACGGCGTGATGCTGGTGATGATGATAAGGGTGCGTCAAGCTCAGAAGAACATGATGAGGATTCTGTTAGGACTGTGGCAGACATGGCTCAATTCATGCTAGACTGCATTTAACGCGTTGTTCGAATTCTGGACGACGTGGATTACTGGGTTTATACCCTTCTGGATCCACGGTACAAAGACAATGTTCCAAAACTCATTGGAGAAAGTGTCAGACAGGTCAAAATTGAAGAATACCAGCAGGCCCTTGTGGAGACATTAGAGAGGAGATTGACATCCTCCTCCTCCTCTAGCCAGTTCCACGCCGACAGACTGACTTCCGCTAACCCAGGACGAGGAGGGGAACAAAGAACGCAAGCTGCAGGTAGTGCCCACAAGGGAATGGTATCGGCATGTGTCCTTGGAGTGGCAAAATTTTATGACACCCATGCAGCAGCCCACAGAACAGCAATCGCCCAGTTCCACCTCCAACACCGATCGCCTGCAGAAGATGGTCAAGGACTACATGTCAGATGGCGTAGCCGTGTTGAACAATCCATCTGCACCCTTCAATTATTGGGTCTCTAAGCTACACATCTGGCACGAACTGGCAATGTACGCAATAGAGGTGCTGGCTTGTCCTGCAGCCAGCGTTATGTCCGAACGCTGTTTCAGTGCTGCCGGAGGCATCATTACAGATCGGCGTATCCGCCTCTCCACAGCAAATGCAGACCGGCTGACACAAATTAAAATGAATCAATCGTGGATTGGAAACGACTACGCAACACTCCCCGAGTCCGACCCCGACCAAGGACCATGAATACAAGATTGTTGTTACCTGTGCCAAAAAAACCTGACATTTTCCGCATTTAAAAGACAATTTCCCTTTGAAACTTAAAAATCGTTTTTCTCAAAAACTATATCGTCCTTTTGGAAAAAAATAGTTTCCTCTTATACCCATCCCCCCTGTCCACATACCCTGAAAATTTGGTCTATGTTACATGTAAGGAGGCTTTGCAAAGCAGGAAAGTTCGGGTCCCCATTGACTTCCATTATGTTCGGGGTTCGGCACGAACGTACCGAACATTGGGACACCGTTCGGCCGAACGTTCTCGAACCCGAACATCTGGATGTTCGCCCATCACTAGTAGTGGGGAGCGGCGTCCACGTGTCCTAAGCCATTAGGGGCTGAGCGTAGGGAAATGAGCATTGCGTGTTTGATAAGCAACGCCGCACAGTTTGAGCAAAGCAAACAGTGGTGGATGCTGGATGACTTAAAAGGTTTATTGGGCATACAGGCCTTCTTATGGGTGGCACAAACAACGCGTTTCGCAAAGGTTCAGCCTGTTTCCTCATGTCAATAAGAACAAGATGGTGGTGTCAACGTACAGTATATATACTTATTTGGCATTACAGTAGGGAAGGGGTGGGACAGGAAGAGAAATTAACTCCTTTACATGGATAGCAAGGATTGGTGTGTATTTTGTTCATTCATGGATAGCTTTCAAAAAACAAGCCAGCAAGAGGTGGATCAAAAACTGCACATAATTATGATCACTGATATATCAGCAAAGTATTAAAGTACCAAAACTTTTGGAAATTAGCATTAGCGAGGCAGGATCATGGTGCCAGGAGGGAGGTCAGTAAAGATGTGTTACCTGACTGAGGGAGATGGTGGTCTGATAAAGAGGGAGAGGATTTCTGAGATGGAAGAGGGGCATATTTGAGGGATTAGTATAGATGGTGGCGAATGGGAGGACATAAGTGGAGGTGGGGGGGAAGGAATGAGCCTTGGGGAATTAAAGTGACCATACATCTGTTGACATATGGCTACCTATACTGGGGGGTGACAGCTGGCTATATATACTGGGAGGTCATCTGGCTACCTATAGTGGGGGAACATCTGGCTACCTTTCCTGGGGGGTTGTCTTGCCATCTATTCTGGGGAGACATCTGGCTACTACCTATAGTAGGGGGACATCCAACTACCTATACTGCAGGGACATCCGGCCACCTATACTGGAGGGGCAGCCTTTCAACAGGGTGGCTGACGAAGGGGCCCCCAAATTTATTGCTCTGCTTGGGGCCCTGTGTGGTCTTAATCCGGCTCTGGCTATTTGTGTTGCACTACCAGTGCTGTGTACACTTGTCTCTTACACCAGCTGAAGTGCTCTGCACAGTGGACACATGCCATGTTAGTAGAAACAAAGAAAAAAGAATGCTGGCACTGCAGAAGCTGTCTTCCATCCAGGGAGGTGGAGGGGAGGGAGGGGGGGCAGCACAGTCCCAAACAGAAGTGTGTGTGCAGTATGTCTTCAGCGTGCTCAGGCCAAAGTCACATCTGTATGCAGAAAGGAGGAGAGCGTCGGCACTGCTGTCATACACTTTATTCCAAAATCGTTAAAATCATCAAAGGGTAAATGACATTATCCATACAAAAGTTTGAGAACACATACCATTGGTGACTGTGGATGGTGCGGTGGGTGCAGAGGGTGCAGAGGCTCCCAATGGTATGTGTTCTCAAACTTTTGTATGGATAATGTCATTTACACTTTGATGATTTTAACGATTTTGGAATAAAGTGCATGACAGCAGTGCCGGCGCTCTCCTTCTTTCTGCATACAGTGGACACATGCACAGCAATATAAAAAGCAAGAAAAACAATGAACCAGCCCTTATAAGGGATATTGGGTGATCAGTGCGCTGTAGTAGCAGCAAGAAACTCCACTGGGGACACAATACACAGGCTTAACTACCGCTATCCCTATCAGCAGCACAGCTCTCTCTAATCTTCCTAGCACAGCAGCCAAATGCAGACTGTAAAATGGCTGGCATTATTATAGGAGAGGGTGTGGTCCAGGAGGGAGGGATACATTATTGGTTGCCATGTGTCTGCTGCCTCTGGGGTGTGGGGTCAAATTTTGGCTCCATGATTTCACCTGCCGACGAAAACGTGAACACGCATTATTCGCCAGGAACTGTTCGCCGGCGAACAGTTTAGGCAATCTCTTCTTATCAATTGCTGAGTAGATGTTGATCTCTAGACGATGTATCTCTAATTCTATTTCCCCTCTTTTATTCTAATGTAACATCAGTGGATTGAGACTGCAATATTTATACCCACCACACAATGGCAACCTGACCCCTCTTTCAGAGCTAAAGGAAGTGGACAGAGGGGGGTGATGGGGGAAGGACAAGAGGAAGAAAGAGAACAAAGGAGAGAGGGGGAGGACAAAGGAGGCATGCTGGAGAGACATGTGGGTCTCTTTGTCCCAGTCCCAGCCTCTGCATAAGGGATCTGCGTGTGTTTCAGAGGAACGGACCAGGGCAGAAAGAGGAGTAAAATCGGGCTCCAATTGATGCGATGAAGCCAGGATAGCAGGAGGGCTGATAGTTGGATCCGAAACAAGCCACCAGCGACCAGACAGGAAGAATCGTGTCACCCAGCCCAGAGGACAAGCCATTCCTGAGTGTTGCTTGCTGCAGCGACGAGACGGGTGAGAGGCCTGTGGCCACAGTATTTTGGGTTTAATTGTGCCTTCGCCTGGCGAGCGAGAAGGGGCCCCTGCTCCTCTCATTTCAGAGTCCTTTGGAGAGCTGGTTGTGCCATGTGGATTACAAATACCTTCCCCTGAAGGTTGAGCGCTCATACTTTAACTCAAATGGGCCCCATCGCTAGCAGACTTTATAGCAGTTTCACCACTGGCCAGTGGTTAGTCAGGGTTTGAAATGTTTTAGCTAAGTGCAGTAGCTTGTTGCACCTCCTCTGCTATTTGTGTGAATTTCATATAACTGTTTGCCTGTTTGATTGTTAAGAATGGTACAGCAGTGTTGTCTCGCTCTCACCCAGTGCATTAAGGGGCAGAGTCTCTTCACAGGTGGACAGGGGAACAAACTCTTTATGACTGTTGCACTATTGAACTGCTGTTTCTGCTTCACTAACCCATTGTCACTAAGCTGTTGCTTTTATCTGATGCCATTGTACCCCTATACCATTGTGAATCCTGTTTGCCCACACCCTTCTCACAGGGCATCTTGTCTGCCCCTAATAAAACCCCATATAGTTATTGGTGTGTCGGAGTATTAAAAGGTCCTTTCACAGGACGGGTCATCACTGGGGACAGTAGGAGAACCCAACTCTTACAGCAGCTCCTGCGAGAGTCAGTGCTATACTAAGTAAAATGGTAGGAGTGGTAGCCAATACTCTGAATTCTAACAATTCTACAATTTGTTTTAGATTAGAATGTTGAGCTCTTGTGCCCTCTGAATAACCTTACCTTAGGAATAGTGTAGCCATTCAGCTGACTATCATTCAAAGGTGAATGAGCAAATGCAAATGGTGAAACTGAGGCAAAGCGCTGGACTTCCTGCAGGACAGCCTGTGTGTACGGCATCCTCACTCTGTCCTCATAGGTCACATGTCCTCTGTCTCCGCGAATGTCATCTATTTCTTTTCGACACTTTTCTAAAATAATAAGACACACATTATAAACTCTAGGCCTCGCTCACACTGAAGCATTTTTACTAGCGATATCAGCTTGTCTGTAAATTGCTAGCACTTGAAAAAGCACTATGTGGATCCAAATCAATGGAAGTGTTAACACTGTAGCACTTGCCAGCGATAAGTGATTTGCTGAAATCGCAACCATGGTGCATGCAGTATTTTTTTAGCAATTGCATTTCAATGTTAGCTTCTTAACGACCGCCCCACGCCAACGGGCGTGGTCGCGGCGGCAGCCCCAGGACCGCCTAACACCAATTGGCGTCAAGTCCTGGGGCTCTAATTTGCATGAGATCGCGCGCACGCTGCACGCGCATCTCATGCTTGGAGGGCGGAGCTCCGCCCCCTCTTCAGTCTCTGAGCAGCTATTGCCGCTCGGGAGACTGTTAGACGGCGTGATCGCCGTCTATTTACTTGTACAGCACTGCAATCGGCAGCAGCGCTGTACTGGGGACAGCTGTGTGACACGGCTGTGCCCCTGGGGGACAAGAGAGCGATCGGCTCTCATAGGCAGAAGCCTATGACAGCCGATCGCGTGATTGGCCGGCTGGGGGGAGGGAGAGGATTTCTTAGAAGAAAAAAAAAGAAGTATTAGTAAAAATTGTTTTTAAAAACGTAACATAAATATTTATTACAACATAAATAAACACAAGGGGGGCGATCAGACCCCACCAACAGAGATCTCTGTTAGTGGGGAGAAAGGGGGGGGGGTCACTTTTGTGCTTAGTTGTACGGGCCTGCAGCTATGCCTTAAAGCTGCAGTGGCCCATTTAGTTAAAATTGCTCTGGTCTTTAGGGGGGGGGGGGGGTTTCCACTGCAGTCCTCAAGTGGTTAAATAATCACAAAATGCAATTGCTACGATATCGCTTCCCTGTACAGCAGGGCGTTGCTAGGATCCTAAGAGATCCGGGGCACTTTTGGGCACTCCAGACGGAAAATGGGTGTGGCCATGCATCAGAAAGTGGGTGTTGTCATGGGTGGAGCCAAATTTACTTGAATTTAACAGTGGTCTAGGTAGGTCCGCTGAGCAAATGTTGGATAAATACATAAATAGGCAGTGTTACCTGGATTCTGTGCTGGCTGGTCTGACTTTCTGCTGGGTGGGCTGGCCTGCTGACAGGCCCCCATATTCCCTGACCTTCTAGAGGACCCCCTACCATGCTCTCACAGACCTGTGTGAATGGGGCCTAAATTATTAAGAAAGGAGTCAAAGCTAGACAGATAGAGCTCCATACCCTGAATGTCCGGAAAGGCCATCATGTAAAGCAGACTCCATTCTAGGGTGGCAGATGTAGATGCTGTCCCAGCAAAGAAGAGATCGGCTACACATATGAGCAGATTCTCATCATCAAAAGTTGAATTATGACCATCTTTCCGGTTCTGAATATAAAATGAGAAGAGATAACAAATAGGCATTCATCAATAGTCACAGATAATATGCTCGTTGCTGTACAAAGCTCAGAAACTGAAAAAATATCCATAACTGGGGTTCAAGGCATTCCTGAAAGTCATCTCTCTCCCCCACCTTAGTGGGAGGAGCTTGTGTGCATTGCTGAGTGCAAGCTGTTGTGGGGCTCCATTGACTTTACTTGCCATCGGTCATTCCCCAGTAGGATCTTTATAAATTGCATCACTGACATATTTTTCCCACATTTTTAGAAATTGTACATCAAGGTATATATATATATATATATATATATATATATATCTCACTAATATTATAAATGCGAAAGTTTTGTTGTTTTGCACTGAAGCACCACAGCACACCTTGTATTGTGTTATGGCCATGGCTACATAATTGGGTGTGGTCAATGACATATTTTGCTGCCTTAAATTGACAGCCATGACACTTTATATCAGTTTGAATATAAATCTGATTGAGTGCCTGAAACACCATAGCCCTTCTAAAACAGCTTAAAAACACAAAAACGAGAGGTAGTGTAACCGACCAATCGATTACTATCACAAGGAGAGAGTTCCCTTATTACTCTTAAAGCGGAAGGACAGCGACTGACCAGGAGGATAAACTGGTGAAAAATAACAATTGATTTTATTTGGCAAACAAAGAAATAATGTCCACTAACATGCAGAACAAGAATACAAACCCCCAATTGAAATCCTCAATATCAAGACCACCCTTGAAATACACTAAATTAATGAAGTAAAATAAGCAACAAATTCAGAGTTCACACTTCTTGCTTGAAGATCTAGCACCTGAAAAGAAAAAGGTTACTTCCTAAAATATCATTAGAGGCTACTACACTTGGACCTTGCTTGAAGTTCCTGCACCTGTAGGAAAAACAAAGAACAAAACACAGCAAATACACATTTCACAATACTTCATCAGACCTTTTTCTTCATCTCACTCTCAATACGTCTATAGCGATACAGTTTTCTCTTTCCTATCTAAAAATATGTATGCATACATGTATGTGAACAAATACACTTGAGAGAAACCAAATAGGAAATGGACTAATGCTTCTGGTTGGGTAGATAAGTAGTGACTGACTCGAAGTAGTCCTTACTGTATGGTAATGACCCTAACAGTCTTCAGTTCCTTGCAAAAGTCTTATCTAACCATACAGTGGCTATGAATTCATATTCACACTTAAGCCTGTATATGATCATGGAGTAGGGGTACCCCTTTAAAAGAACTGATGATAAGTTGCTGATGAAAGATCTTTTCCTGAAGCAGGTGATAGCTTATAATAACTTTACTTTACTTTACATGCAGCACACTCCAAGATGCCAGTTCAATAACTCTGAAGTAAGTTTCTTCCCTTTATTGTTATCAAAGTTTTTCTTTTTCCTGTATGTCACATATGTAAGTATCAATTCTCTCCTTTTATTACTTCTCACTGCAGGTTGGTTTAAGCTCTAAATGCAATCACTTAACTTGCAGAACACACAGAACACAGCAACAGATCTGTTCACGGGTAAGTTCCTATTTTTCTCCCATGAACTGATAAATTTCTTTACTAATGTATTATTCTCTTTTCTCCACACAGAGAGATTAACACTCCAAAAATTTTGTCAGGTAAGTGTCTTTTCCACTCATATCAGGCAGAGCCACACTGGGGATTATTCTTGAGGCATATGCACAGTCAATGTACAGAGCAATTGCATTCAAACACGTTAAAAAGGGGCGATGGGAAAAAAGGGCGCCGGGTTTTTAACGATAAACATGGATTACGTTTAAAAATGTATTTCGTTTAAAAGTAATGTTTTTAAACGTTATAAATCATTAAATAATGTGTATTAAATCGGCAATTGTAAAAACGTTAATCTTTCGTTTAAATAATGAAACGCATAATAACGTTTAAAAAGAAATTACTAAGTAACCCTCCCTGTACCTACCCCTAACCCCTAGACCCCCCTGTTGATGCCTAAACCTAAGACCCCCCCTGTTGGTGCCTAAGTAACCCTCCCTGTACCTACCCCTAACCCCTAGACCCCCCTGTTAGTGCCTAAACCTAAGACCCCCCTGTTGGTGCCTAAACCTAAGACCCCCCTGTTAGTGCCTAAACCTAAGACCCCCCTGTTGGTGCCTAAACCTAAGACCCCCCTGTTGGTGCCTAAACCTAAGACCCCCCTGTTAGTGCCTAAACCTAAGACCCCCCTGTTGGTGCCTAAACCTAAGACCCCCTGTTGGTGCCTAAACCTAAGACCCCCCTGTTGGTGCCTAAACCTAAGACCCCCCTGTTGGTGCCTAAACCTAAGACCCCCCTGTAATTTTTTTCGTTTAAAAATAATGTAAAAAAAAAAAAAAAAAAAAGTAATGTTTTTCGTTTAAAAATAATGTTTGGGAAAAATATTGTACTGGTTTTCGTTTAAAAATAATATTTAAACATGTATAAATCATTAAATAATGTGTAATCATGAGAAACAGTAATAAAACATTAAGTCTCCGGGCGCCGCTTTTAAAACGTTAGTTTTCTCCGGCGCCCTTTTTTCCTACCGGGCGCCCATTAAACGATATTTATTATAGAAGTGAATGGCGGCGCCCGATTTGTCCACTAGCCTCAGGCGCCCGAATTTACTGTTTCCCAGGCTGACTGGCTTTACTGTGGAGAGACAGATTAATAATCAGTACCAGTGAGTGCACACACAGATTCTCTCACTGATCAGCTCTGTGGTGACAGGTAGGGAAACACAGTCATTGATTCACATTATACAGTACTCTGGTGTTGCTATGACAACATTTCTTTCTTTTCTCCTCACACACACTGTATATATATTATCTAACTGTAGAGAATCAGACGAAGAAGATTTAGCTGATTTGATTTGACAGTCTGATTTTTGTGTCATTACTATTAGGAAAACTCCTGTCACCTTCTTTCTGTGTTTCTGTGTGGTGAAATTTCACTTATCTGTAAATTTTTCCTGAAGCGGTCTCCTTGGCCTTGCTGAGCTATCTCTCACTCCTCTGTGGATGAGGTGTCTCCCTGTTTTGACTCAGGGAGCTGTCTCTCATGGTCCCCTTTCTGTGTGTCATCAGTGAGCTAAATTCCTCTGCTACTGAATGCCATTTCTCTCTCTGTCAGCTCAGTTTCTCCCCCTCTGGTCTCTGTCATCTCTCCTCACGCTGCCTGTGTCACATTCTGAGTAGTGTTGTCCGGATCATGAACGATTCGGATCTTTGATCCGAATCTATTTTATGAGTCGATCATCCGAATCATCAAAATGAGTGATTCGGATCGTAAAAGGGGCGGGGCCAGGAGCGACACGCCCCCTCTCAGCGGGCAGCGGGGTTCGGGAAGCAGAGCAGGGATGGATTGCTGAGTTGGAGAGGAGCCAGCCTTGCAGGGAGACAGGTAGATCCGTAGATGAGAGAGAGGGGACATGGGTGCCACTGCCAGATATGTGTAGAGCACACATACTGGCTATAATGTGCTGCCCATTATAGGCTGGTTGTTCCGTAGCTATCCACAGTGATCACATGGGAAGCTTTTGGCTCAGCACAGCTCAGTAACTTTGCAGACAGTGTGATTGAAAGGCAATATAATCCTCCTCCTGCACTCAGCACTAAACAGCTGCACTTATCTTCTGGGAATGCTTTCTTTCACTGTGCGACCTTTTCTTTCAAAGTGTACAGATGAACATATAGGTGAAATATATGTAAAGCATGTGATTTGCAGCATATGGGTATTACGTGCAAACATTTCTGCTCTCTGCTCGTCCCTCCTCCCTTCTCTGTCCACTCCCTGCCCTCTGTCCATCTTCTCCCCTTTTCTGTGTGTCCACTTCCTCCCCGTCTCCTGTCCACAGACCTGTCCTGCTGTTCATTTCACCCCTGAATGCTTCCGGTAGTAAAATGATCCGAGATTCGGATCAAAGATCCGGATCTCTTCAATGATCCAATTCGAATCATCCGGATCATTGAAAAGATCCGAACTTCCCATCTCTAATTCTGAGGTAACAATCAGAGAGGGCTTGCCTCTTCAGCTGGAGGGGCGTTCCCAACCTGTGTAACTGACACCCGCCCCCTGACTGAGAGCAGAACAGCCATCTTGAGTGCTGGCTGCTTGCTCTGTGTAAATACAGCCTGTGCCAGCACTAATTCTCATAGCTGATGCTGGCCAGGAATAAAAATACATGTTTTTTTTTATAAATCAAAGAAGCTGCACTATTTGTAGCAGGGCTACAGTAGAGGTGGAATTACCTCTCTGGGAATGGATGCCACTAGTGACAGTATTGCAACCAAAAAAAATAAAAAAAAGAGGCCCAGGTATACTACTGAGGCCTGGCAGATATCCTTTTGTGCTTCCATTTGCCTGATGAAGCTGGCTGAGAGTCCTAAAACGCGTGGCAAAACAGGCCATAATCTCACTAATATTATAAATGCGAAAGTTTGTATGTTTGTTACTTTTGTTACTCAATCACGCAACAATGGCTGAACGAATTTGAATGAAATTTGGCACACACATAGTACATTACCTGGAATAACATATAGGATACTTTTTATCACCATAACCAAAAAGTGGGCGGAGACAAATACAAATTTCACTGCGACATGTAAACTGCAGCCATTAGGTTTATTGGGTTTAGGCATTAGGCAGACTGTGTGTGTGGGGGTTAGGCTAGGTTTCCATTTGTGCGGCGGCATGCGTCTTGCGAGACGCGATGCCGGCACAGCTGTTGCCTCTCGCAGCCGAATCCCTCTAGCCGTGCTATGCACGGCTATGGGATTCGGACAGCTACGGACGAAATTATGCTGCAGGGCCTCAGATTTTTCCTCGGCCACGAATTCGGATGGCTCTCATAGACTTCTATAGGCTGCTGAAATCCATCCGAATTCGTGGGCGGGGAATCGGCCTGGATTCGCAGCAGTGGAAACCCGGCCTAAGGTTTAGGAATTACGTAGGTAGTGTGTGCGGGGGAGGGCTAGGTTTAGGCAGGTACTGTGTGCTTTAGGCTTTCAGCAGGTAGTGTGTGTCAGTGTGTGTGTGTGTGTGTGTGTGTGTGTGTGTGGGGGGGGGGGGGGTTAGGTAGAGTGACCATATTTTTGTGGGTCCAACCTGGGACGGGGGGGGGGGGGGGGGGCGGCGCGCTGCGCGCGCCGCGGCGAAAAGTGGGAAGGAGTGAGGAGCACGCAGCGGCGAAGACTGGGGGAGCCGAAAAAATGGGCGTGGCCATGACATTGTATGGGCGGAGCTAACGTAATGATGTAACAGCGAGGCATAAGAAAGCAGTGTTTACGCCATGATGTGGACAAACGAGACTTTGTATCATGGGTGTGCAGAAACTGTGTGATGCTAATAGTATACCGTAACCACAAAGCAGCAAACATAGCCATCTATGACCATTAAATAATAAATGCAGTAACAGTTACCCCGGACACCAGAAAATAAACGCAATAGGCAACATGTCAGTATAAAATAAATGCAATGCGGGCAAACATGTCAGTACAAAATAAACGCAATGCGGGCAACATGTCAGTACAAAATAAACGCACTGCGGGCAAACATTTCACCAGAAAAGAAACGCACTGCGGCCAAACATTTCACCAGAAAAGAAACGCACTGCGGCCAAACATTTCCCCAGAAAAGAAACGCACTGCGGCCAAACATTTCACCAGAAAAGAAACGCAATGCGGGCAAACATTTCGCCAGAAAAGAAACGCACTGCGGGCAAACATTTCGCCAGAAAAGAAACGCAATGCGGGCAAACATTTCGCCAGAAAAGAAACGCACTGCGGGCAAACATTTCACCAGAAAAGAAACGCACTGCGGCCAAACATTTCACCAGAAAAGAAACGCAATGCGGCAAACATTTCGCCAGAAAAGAAACGCACTGCGGGCAAACATTTCGCCAGAAAAGAAACGCACTGCAGGCAAACATTTCGCCAGAAAAGAAACGCACTGCAGGCAAACATTTCGCCAGAAAAGAAACAATGCGGGCAAACAATAACATTTCACTAGAAAAGAAACAATGCGGGCAAACATTTCACCAGAAAAGAAACAATGCGGGCAAACATTTCACCTGTAAAAGAAACAATGCGGGCAAACATTTCACCTGGAAAAGAAAGCATTTACTCACCTGGCAGAAGTGTCCGGCCTCTGGCGCGCTGCTCCGTCCCGGGACTGTCTTCCTCCTCCTGCAGTCTCCCACGCTGACAGGGCTACGGCAAGATGGCGCCCGAAGCCCTGTACTAGTGACACAAATAGGTCTCCAGTACAGGGCTTCGGCAGCCATCTTGCCGTAGCCCTGCTCTGCTCTGCCGGTGTCGGAACAGACACCGGAAGAGGAGGCTGGAGCGGGGCTGCAGGCAATGAACTGGCACGGCGTCTATAGACGCCGCTGCCAGTTCATTGAGGAGAGAGTGGCCAGAGTCCCGAGGCCGGGACGTCCCGCTGCTGAAAGCGGGACGTTTCCCGGGACCTCATTAAGCCTGGGACAGCGGACCCCGAATCCGGGACGTGTCCCGGGCAATCCGGGACGTCTGGTCACTCTAGGTTAGGCATTCGGCAAGTAGTGTGTGCAGGCGGGTGGGGAGTGTTAGGTTTAGGCATTCAACAGGTAGTGTGTGTGTGTGTGTGGGGGGGGTATATGTTTAGCGGCATTAGGCAGGTAGTGTGGGTGTGTGTGTGGGGAAGGGGGGGGGAGTTAGGTTTAGACATTAGACAGGTAGGGTGTGTGTGTGTGTGTGTGTGTGTGTGTGTGTGTGTGGGGGGGGTTATGTGTAGGCATTAGGCAGGTAGTGTGTGTGTGTGTGTGTGTGGGGGGGGGGGGGGTAGGTTTAGACACTAGGCAGGTAGTGTGTATGTGTGTGTGTGTGTGTGGGGGGGGGGGGTATATGTTTAGGCATTAGGGAGGTAATGTGTGTGGGTGTGTGTGTGTGTGTGTGGGGGGGGGGGGGGGTATATGTTTAGGCATTAGGGAGGTAATGTGTGTGGGTGTGTGTGTGTGTGTGTGGGGGGGGGGGGTAGGTTTAGACATTAGGCAGGTAGTGTGTGTGTGAGGGGGGTTAGGTTTATGTTTAGGCATTAGGCTGGTAGTGTGTGTGTGTGTGTGTGTGTGGGGGGGGGGCTTAAGGTTAGGCGTCGGGTGCAAGGGTCCTGTGTGGGAGTATGGTTAGGTTTAGCCAGTAAAATTACCGATATATATATATATATATATATATATATATATATATATTACTGTATATACATATATATGTAGTGAAATACCAATGTTTTACACTTAAAGTGGACCTGAACTCATAAGTCCTCTCTACTCTAAAAGATATGCAACAGCATAATAACCTTTAAACAAAAAACATTTCGTTACAGCTGATACAAATCCTACAATAAATCTGCACAGTTTTTACTTCCCTTGTACTTTCAAATGGCTTTATCTACCATCTCTGCCATGGCAATCATGTGACACAGGGGAGAGATCAAATTACAGATTGTGATTAGGCACAAACGAGGGGGAATTAAACAGTTTAAACTCTCTAAATACATACAGGGTGCATTCCTCTAGGTTTTACTTTTGTCCTGGACAACAGTCCAGGTCCACTTTAAATAGTAAAATATCAGAATATCAGTATTACATACCAATATTTTACTAACTGCATTACTGGCCGCCCAAATTTCCAGGCGCCTTTTTTGTATGCATGCGTAATATTATCCATATACTGCTATAGGCAATACACGCCGCCAATTTCCTTGCAGCTATATTAAATATAAGATATATTCACATGTCATGGCTAAATATTTTTAATTTCTTTTGCATTGTATGCAGAGACGGTGCTGCCATTAGGGCAAGGAGGGCAATTGCCCCAGGGTCCCGACCACTCCTGGGCTCCCAGGCTGTCAGACCTCCAGACGGTCTTCCGCGTCACCTGCATATTCTGCAGCTGAGCTGCCTTGTAACAACTCACCTGTCCCATTAGCTGCTCCTTTCTGATCTCCGTCTTCAGCCACGCTGCCTATGTCTCCTGTATCCCTGGTGCATGTTATTTACAAATAACATGCTCTGGACGAAAAAAAGACGCAGGCAACTGGTCTGAACACGGAGATCAGAATGGAGCAGCTGATGGGACAGGTGAGTTGTTACAAGGCAGTTCAGCTATGGAACATGTGGGGGCCACAGAGAGCACTCAGCGGGAGGCCCCCAGTGGAGCAGTGTACCCCCAGTGGAGAAGGGCCCAGGGGCTGACTTTTCTTGTGGGGGGGGGGGGGGGAAGGGGCGAAGCAGCTCATTTCGGTGCCCAGCGCTCAGCGCTGAAGCTGGGTGCAGCCATAGCACTAGTGCTATGCTATGCTCCCCGCGCAAGGGTAATTGGGGATCTGGCGGTCGTCAGACCCCAAGTTTCATCTCCCTTCGAGTTGCTACAACTCAGAGGGAGAATAGTATTTAACACCACTGGGGTTTGAGACATTCGGCTCACCCTGCGCACAGCCCCTGAGCTACTTTTGCCCCAGGCGCCCGCGTGGCTTACATCGGCCCAGGTTGTAAATGATGTCTTTGTGCTGTATGGAAGCAATGCTGTACGTTGCAGTTATTTTACAAAAACATTACCTTATCAAGTTCCTCCAGATAGCAGTCTATGTAGTCTCTGGGATCGCCAGGTACTCTGGTTACCCTGTGTTCCTCTAAAACCTTTCTGATGAAGTCAAATACTATGTTTGAATTCTTGAATATCTTCTGATGTGGCAAAGGGAGGTATTTAATAAATCCAAATGCATTGTAAAGCTGAGAGGAGAAAGCAACAGTAATTATACTTTGCATGCAGAGTGTATTACATAAGGTCACTGTCAGGGCAGTTTCTAGGGTAAATTTCACCCAGGGCGAGGGTAAAAATCGCCTCCAATATAGGTAGTCAGTATAGTTGCCCCCAGTATAGATTAGATAGGTATGTGCCCCAGTATAGGCTAGATAGGTAGGTGCCCCAAGTAAAGGTTAGATAGGTAGGTGCCCTCAGCGGTGGGGGAGTGGGCATAGTAGGGGGCGCACTGGGGAGGGGGGGGGGTGAAGCTCAGCCTCTGTTGATGGTGGACCTTGTCCCGGCCCTGATGTGCCAGTAAAGACGCATCGGTAAGATACAGCCTCAGAATGCAATTCTAAGGGGGGAAGAGTCCACTCATTCCTTTGTACTTGTATACCTCTATGATGTATGATCACACAGCCACCTGTTGACCTACCTGAGCCCAGAATCCACCAGCCATTTTCATATTCTCATGGACAATATTAAGAATACTTCGGAATGTTGGGTCATCATATTCATAGCGTCTCCCAAATACCATAAAACTAATTATATTGGACACAGCATTATCAATTATAACACGAGGGTCAAGTATTTCATCTGCAAAGAAAACCAATACATTGTCATCACCAGCACTAAAACCTGAACTTGAATTTTTAATGATTTTTGGTGGCAACAGAGAAGTTCAACAGGAACTTTTTTTTCCAGTTATCAGTTATTTCACTTATTTTTTTCACTTAGTTTTCAATCATCACTCTTGTTCTCCCTTTTCCCACTCTTGAAATCTCATACACTAATAACTACGACCCCACTTTTGCTTGCAGCTTTCTCAATTTGCTGTAGTAACTGCACTTCCTGCATCTCATTGAAAGTGGACCTGAACACAGAACTTCCACTCTGCTCTAAAAATATGCAACAGCATAATAACCTTTAAAGAAAAACATTTATTTGTTACAGCTGATACAAAACCTGCAATACATCTGCTGTCTGTCTACTTCTTGCTTTCATGGAAGCAGACATATTAACATCCTGTGTTTACCAATTAATTCTCCGCCTTGGCAGACAGCTGACTCATCTGAGATATCAAATTACAACTTGTGCTTAGTCACAGATGAGGGGGAATTAGACAGGCTAAATTCTCTAAATACATACAGGGTACATTTCTATATGTTTTCTTTCTGTTCTGTGCAAGGGTTCAGGTCCACTTCAAAGGGCAACTACCATACTGTATATCATGGGATAGAAGTCACTAGCATGTATAAGTTGACCCCTAAATTTGACCCTTTTCAGCTGGAATTTTTAAATTACTCAAGTATAAGTCTACCCAGCAAAGTTAATGGCTGCACTTGGAACCAGGAGGGGTTAATTGTTGTACTGTCTGAAGTATTGCCTCCTGGCCTCAAGTGCAGCCAATAATTCCTCCAGGTCTAGACTAGCCATTTGCCCTTTTGGTCCCCCTGACCCCATCCCTTCTGGTAATTAGAGTGCCAGTATCTGTCCTACCTGCCCCCCCCCCCCCCCATTTATTTGTTAATTAATGTATGTATGCTATAACATCCCCCTGCTTCTTATGGTGGCCACATTTCCCTGCCTTGCCTCTCTCTGTACGAAGTACATGATGTTGTACTAGCCGTGTGTAGCATCAAAGCAGAGAAGGCGTTCTGAGTGGCGATCTGGTATCAGTGCACAGGAGCTGATGTACTTGGTTACCTGTAATAGTAATAAATGACAAAGCACTCACTGTGTGAAAGAACAATATGGTTGTGGTCTAATGGAACAATTTCACCTGATATGGTGCAAATCGCTGCAGCCTTGAGCATGTTTGTCCCAGCCAGAGACCTGGCATCTGGCAAACTTTATAAGGTGTAGGTCTCTGTTGCTGCTCCAGCGTCCGCTAGGCAGTGGCTTACCTACCACAGGGCTGCAGGTGCTTTCAGCACTGGATGTAGCCATGACTAGGGGTGCTGCTGTGGTGCTCAGTCACTGTGTTCTTCCACCTGGGACCTTTTTTATATTTCGGGCAACATTCAGGAAAATAGCAGCAGGCAGTGCATGTGACTGTACTACTTCCTGCACTAGATGTAGCACTCCCATCCCTTCCTGTCCAGTGGGCAATGTGTTTCCTTGCTCTCTACACACAGCCTGCAGTGAGTGGATGTGCAGAGCAGCAGGGTGAGTAGAGAGAACAAGTGCTGTGCTGCAGCTGGGACATTAGCAGGGAGAGGTGGCAGGATGTGTTTAGTGCTTCGCAAGTTGTCTGTCATTAGTAGCCATGTGCACTAGCTGCTGTAATACCAGAGTGCCCTGGACTATTGTTTTTTTATCCTGATCAGAGTAATTAATCAATCAATAATGCAGGGCAGTCTGCTGTTGCAGAAGCCAGTGTACAGGTGCTGCGTGACAGCAGACTTCTGTAGTGTGCAGAGAAGCAAGCTCCAGGCAATGTAGATTAGCTTGATTGCATGTAATCTTATCTCATTTCCCAGCTCCCCCACCCACAGCATGTCTCTGCCAAACAACACTGGTGAAGTCTGCAGTCCTGATGAGAGTCCTTCCTGCCATTTCTCCTCTACCACCAGGCTCTCTATCTTGTGCCGCTACCTCTTTACCCCCCCCCCCCCCCCCCCCCCTTGCATCCCTCTCTTTCATATGTCACTCTTCTCTGAGGGCCCGTTTCCACCATAGCGTTGCGGAATCGCCTGCATTCCACCGTGGACGAAATCGCATGCGGGTGCGATTTTGCATGCGTTTTTGCCACGATTTCGCATGCGATTCCGCATAGGTAAGGCTGTATGCGAATTTAACCATGTCACTGCCTGAGTAAATTAACATTAATACCTATGGAGCAAAAAACGCATGGTCACCCTGCATGCGATTTCCCTATTAGTTACATTAGCGGCGATTCGCGCACATTCCTTCTGCACGCGAAATCTGACGCCCCTGCCGTGCAGATTTCTTCCGCACCAAAAAACGCTGCCGCAGCCGCACAAGTGGAAACAGCCCCTTCCACTTACATTGCCTATGCGAATCCGCGTGCAGTGCCCGCATGCGGATTCACTATAGTGGAAACGAGCCCTGACTGTCCTCAGAGGAGCTCATAATCTAATCGTACAATAGTCATAGTCTTATGTCCTACAATATTGTTATTGTGTATTTATATTGCACTGACACCTTCTGCAGTGCTGTATAGAGTAAAGAGCGGTTAGCTCCGTCCACATCCTGACTACTCCTTTTCCCCCAAATCCCCCAAAATTTGCAGCAACACGCTCGGCGCCCCAACCCACCAACCCTCCCATGAAAAAAATTGGTGGTTTTTTTTTTGGAGAGAGAGGTGTTATGTGTCTGTAAATAATCAGCACCGGGTGTCAAATTCCCTAAATACGCCCCTCCCCGGCACACACTACCTGCCTGACGCCTAACCCCCCCCCCCCCCACACACACACACACACTAACTGCCTGACGCCTAACCCTAAACCACCCCCGCACACACTACCTGCCGGATGCCAAACCCTAAACCCTCCCCCCGCACACACTACCTGCCTGACGCCTAACCCTAACACTTCCCCCACACACACACACGTACACACACTACCTGCCTGATGCCTAACTCCAAAACACACACACCCACACTACCTGCCTGACCCCTAACTACCCCTAAACACAAACTACACCTGCTTGGTAACCCCAGCCGCCTGCCATAGGCGCCTATAGAAATATCAGCATTGAGCCCTAGATTGGGTGCCCAGTAAATAACGGGCGCTGGGCGCCCAGATTATGGCACCATGCTGATACTTCTATAGGTGCCTATGGTGGTGCCCAAAATTCCGGTGCTACACATACACACAGATCCTCTGAACATATCCAACAAGAGCTTGTGCAGGAGCAGGAATACGGCCGCGCCTGTGCAGAAGCTGATCATCCATGAGTGGCTCTTTGCTACTGCACAGGTGCGGAGATACTTGCGCAGGTACAGTACAGCATGACAGGGAGCCCGGCCACAAAGTAAAAGAGGGTCCCAGCCAGTGGTGGTGAGGTTGAGGAGGACGTGGGAAGCCTCTGGGGGACCAAGAGGCATTCCTCTTCTTTAGTAACTACCATATATACTCGTGTATAAGCCGACCAGTGTATAAGCTGAGATACCCACTTTTTCCCCAGAAACCAGGAAAAAGTGATTGACATGCATATAAGCCCCCTCCCCAGTATAGCGGCCTGCATGGTATAAATAGTCAGATGTGCCCTCACAGTATGAGGCATTCCTATACCCTGGATAATTAGCCAGATGTGCCCTCTAGTTTGAGGCAGCCCATCCTCCCTGTAGACAGATGTGTCCCAAGGTGTTAGCAGCCCTTCTCCCCATTGTGGTGTCTGCTGTGTCTGTGTCCTTGGCAATTGTTACTGTGGCAATACCTGTTATTAGGCTACCTGTGCCCCCTGATGCCTTTGTTGTACGGTGTGCCTGTGTCCCCAGCAATGGTTACTGTGGCTGTGCCTGTTATTAGGCTGCCTGTGTCTCCAGATGCCTTTGGTGTCCATTGTGCCTGTGTCCCCCGCAATGATTACTGTGGCAATGTCTGTTTTTAGGCTGCCTGTGACCCCTGATGCCTTTGCTGCACGCTGTGCCTGTGTTCCTCCGCAATAGTAACTGCGGTAATGTCAGTAATTAGGCTGCCTGTGACCCCAATGCCTTTGTTGCTTGCTGTGCCTGTGTCCCTCCACAATAGTTAGAGCGGCAATGTCTGTAATTAGGCTGCCTGTGACCATGATGCCTCCCCGATGCCTTTGTTTCTCGCTCTGCCTGCGTAATCCCTGCTATGATAACTGTGGCAGTGTGTATTATAAGGCTACCTTTGACCCCCGGGCTTGAGGAGTGCTCCGTGCAGCAATGTATCAGTGCCGGGTGCGCCGACGAAATAACCTAGCCGTCAAATTTTCCTACATTCAGTGACAAATGCATAGGCAGGAGGGCCTCATCGGGGATTCACTCATGCTCTCTGTACCACTCGCTATGTTTCAAGGTGCCACTGGATGACATCATGGATATGAAATATAGCGAGTTGGGGAGAGAGAGAAGAGAGAGAAGAAAGAGG
The DNA here is from genome assembly GCF_040937935.1 of Hyperolius riggenbachi. Lineage (NCBI taxonomy): Eukaryota > Metazoa > Chordata > Amphibia > Anura > Hyperoliidae > Hyperolius > Hyperolius riggenbachi. The sequence continues at coordinate 171,615,661 of NC_090656.1, read as the reverse complement.
AGAGAAGAGAGAGAGAGGGAGAGAGAGAGACTTTTGGAAGCATTTTAAGCCATTTTCAGGTCACTCCCGTTTTTTTATCTGTATATCCGAATCCGACCGGATATCCAAATCCAAATCCAAATCCAAAAAGCTTTATTGGCAGGACCAAATACATTTAGCATTGCCAAAGCAAAACAAGACAAAACATTAACATGGGGGGGGGGGGGGGTTGTGGGAATAGGGAAGGATATAGGGAGTTGGGGTATATAGTCCATAGGTGTGTGGATGATGTAAGGGGCAGCATGGGGGACTGGGATATACAGTCCATAGGGGGGTATTGGGGGGGAATACAGTCCATGTGGTATCATGTTCCTCTCAGTTGGTGGCAGGCTGTGACATATCGGGCAGCTATTTGCACGGTTGTTTCCTCCTCCCCCAGTAGGATGTAGAGTTTCCGCTCCTCATCTGTGGAGGTAAAATCCTGGATGTGGGCGGAGAGTCTCTGGAAGTGGGCGGTCCTCACAGGTGCATATTTGCTGCAGTGTAGCAGGAAGTGGGCCTCATCCTCCAAGACCTCCTGGTCGCATTGTCTGCACAGTCTCTCCTCCCGGGGCTTCCATGTCTGTCTGTGCCGCCCTGTCTCTATCTCCAGGCTGTGGGCACTCAGACGGTACAAACTCAAGACCTGTCTGTCTTTGTGGTGATGTAGCCTCCCCAGATATGGAGCCATTGTGTACTCCCTCTGTAGTGATTGATAGACAGCGAGTTTCTTGGAATTCTTTATGTCACTTCTCCATTCCTCTATGTATCGTTCCTTGCAGCTTTCTATAGTCTGTTTTATTTGGGCTTTTGTCAGCCTGTGTTGGTGGCCTTGGCTGGGCTGGCTGCTGATGCTTTGCTTGAGAGCGCGTGGTATGGCCTCGCCCCCCTGGCTCAGTGAGGCTTTATGGTGGTAAGTGCTGGGGTTGCTGCTCTGTATATGCGCCCAGTATGAGAGTGCCCTCTGCTGGATAGTAAGCCATAGTGGGAACCTGCCTAGCTCTGCCCGGCAAGCTGAGTTTGAAGTGCTTCGATGGACTTGGAGGAGATACTTGCAGAACTCTAGATGGAAGATTTCTGTTGGGCTGGAGTCCCATTTTGATTGGTCAGGGTAGGTGACCGGGCCCCATACCTCACTGCTATAGAGCAGGATTGGGGTGATGATGCTGTCGAATATCTTTGCCCACACTCTCACTGGTGGTTTTAGGTGGTAAAGCTGTCTTCTGATGGCATAAAATGTTCTGCGGGCTTTGTCTTTCAGGGCCTGTACTGCTGGTTTAAAGCTTCCTGATTGGTTGATCTCCAGCCCCAGGTAGGTGTAGCTGTTAGTGGACACCAGTGGGGAGCCATTTAATATAAATGAGGAGGTAGGGGTTTTATTTCCATTCTTCCTCTGGAACACCATCACTTTTGTCTTCTTTGGGTTGATGGGCAGTGCCCATGTGGTACAGAAAGTCTCCAATACTGACAGGCTGTCCTGTAGTCCTTTCTCTGTTGGGGAGAGCAGCACAAGGTCATCTGCATACAGCAGGAACTTCACCTCACGGTCATGCAGGAGGAGGTCTGGAGCTGGGGAGGATTCCAGGGCTACAGCCAGTTGGTTAATGTATATGTTAAAGAGTGTTGGGCTCAGACTGCAGCCCTGCCTGACTCCTCGACCCTGCTTGAAGAACGCACTTCTCTTCCCATCTACTTTCACACTGCATTGGTTCCCAGTATATGAACTCTTGATGACATCATAGGTTTTTCCTCCTATTCCACTCTCTAGGAGTTTTAGGAAAAGGCCTGGGTGCCACACTGAGTCAAACGCCTTCTTAAAATCAACAAAGCAAGCGTGTATTTTGCCACGTGAGTTGTGGACATGGGTCTTGATGAGGCTGTGCAGTGTGTAGATGTGGTCGGTTGTGCGGTGGTTTGGCATGAACCCGGCTTGGCTTTTGCTGAGTACGTCCTGCTGTGTGAGGAAGGAGAGGATCCTCTTATTGATGATGCTGTTAAACAGTTTCCCCAGTGTGCTGCTGACACAGATTCCTCTGTAGTTTGCTGGATCATATCTGTCTCCATTCTTGTAGATGGGTGTTATGAGCATGGGCGTCCGCAGAAAATTTTCCAGGGGGGGGCAAAAAGTGGGGAGTTAAAAATTTGGGCTGGTGTACGCGCGCCAAAAAATGGAGCTACGTCATGCGGCGCGCGTAGCGCGCCGCGCCGAAAAATGGGTGTGGTCATGAACCAGAATGTGGGTGTGGTCGTGGGTGGAGACAAGTTTACATGAACTAAGCAATGGTGGGACATTAGATTAGGACAGTGGTGGCGAACCTTTTGGAGGTCGAGTGTCCAAACTGCAAAGTCACTTTACTATCACAAAGTGCCAACAGCAATTTAAACTAAATACAAACGTTTTAACTCATACATGAACATTATGGAAAATTAAGTTGAAAATAAACTGTGAAGATAAACAATTTCATCCATCGTACTCCTGAAAAAAATTATTCATTTTTTTTAGAACCTCCCAGTTTCATTTTCTGTTTTAAAAAGCAGAAAAAGTAGGTTTAATGCTATTGTCTCATATGATGATGATTCAGCTTTTTCCATAGTCTCGCAGTTAGCAATCATGTGACCCCCAACAAGACAAATTCAGCAATCATGAGGCCCCCCCCATCAAGACAAATTCAGCAATCATGAGGCCCCCAACATGACCAACTCAGCAATCATGAGGCCCCCAACAAGACAAATTCAGCAATCATGAGGCCCCCAACAAGACAAATTCAGCAATCATGAGGCCCCCAACAAGACAAATTCAGCAATCTTGAGGCCCCCAACAAATCATGAGGCCCCCAACAAGACAAAGTCAGTAACCATGAGGCCCGCAACAAGACAAATTCAGCAGTCATGAGGCACATAAATAGACAGCTTTTCACATAAATAGGCAGAATGCCCAACTTAATATGTAGACACCTCTCACCTGGCAGCAGTTCCCCAACATACACTCAATCTGACAGCAGTGGTTCCCCAAAAATAGGTAGCCCCAGGCAGGGCCGGGCCGAGGCACAGGCTGGAGAGGCTCCAGCCTCAGGGCGCAGTGTAGGCGGGGGCGCACAATTCATTCAGCTTTCATTCCTAATTGTGTTTGAAGCAGAAAGAAATAAGAAAAGGGGATACATAGCAGTGACTGCAAGCCAGATAACTAGATATTAAGGTGTTGGGGAGGTTGTGGGCCCTGTGACACCTCTTAGTCTAATAGCAATCAGTGTGTGACGGCTGGGGTGGCAGGGATGGAGGGGCGCACTTTGGAGTCTCAGCCTTGGGTGCTGGAGGACCTTGTCCTGCCTCTGGCCCCAGGTCTATAGGTGTCCCCAGAATAGGTGGCCAGCGGTATAGATGTCCCCAGAACTGGTAGCCAGGGGTAGAGATGTCCCCAGAACAGGTAGCCAGGGGTATATGTGCCCAGTATATGTAGGCAAGGGTATATGTCCCAGTATATGTAGGCAGGGGGTATATGTCCCAGTATATGTAGCCAGGGGGATATGTCCCAGTATATGTAGGCAGGGGTATATGTCCCAGTATATGTAGCCAGGGGTATATGTCCCAGTATATGTAGGCGGGGGTATATGTCCCAGTATATGTAGGCAGGGGTATATGTCCCAGTATATGTAGGCAAGGGGTATATGTCCCAGTATATGTAGGCAGGTGTATATGTCCCAGTATATGTAGGCAGGGGTATATGTCCCAGTATATGTAGGCAGGGGTATATGTCCCAGTATATGTAGGCAGGGGTATATGTCCCAGACAGTATATGTAGGCAGGGGTATATGTAGGCAGGGGTATATGTCCCAGACAGTATATGTAGGCAGGGGTATATGTCCCAGACAGTATATGTAGGCAGGGGTATATGTCCCAGACAGTATATGTAGGCAGGGGTATATGTCCCAGACAGTATATGTAGGCAGGGGTATATGTCCCAGTATATGTAGGCAGGGGTATATGTCCCAGTATATGTAGGCAGGGGTATATGTCCCAGACAGTATATGTAGGCAGGGGTATATGTCCCAGACAGTATATGTAGGCAGGGGTATATGTAGGCAGGGGTATATGTCCCAGTATATGTAGGCAGGGGTATATGTCCCAGACAGTATATGTAGGCAGGGGTATATGTCCCAGACAGTATATGTAGGCAGGGGTATATGTCCCAGACAGTATATGTAGGCAGGGGTATATGTCCCAGTATATGTAGGCAGGGGTATATGTCCCAGTATATGTAGGCAGGGGTATATGTCCCGGTATATGTAGCCAGGGGGATATGTCCCCAGAAAAAGTGGCCATGTGTGCAGGAGGAGGGGAGCAGCGGAGAGAAGAGGGAGAGCTATGGGCACTCACCTTAGGGGGCTCTCCCTCCCTCTCTCGCTCTCCCCTCCGGAGTCCGGAATGAAGTGTGCAGCGGCTGGCAGCGGTGGGCGGAACTTACCTCCTCTCGTCGCACGCGCCGGATGGATTAGCCGCTACTCTGGCCTGATCCAGACCAGAGTGAGGCACCAGAACTTCCGGCGCAGGAGCGAGAGGAGGTAAGTTCCGCCCACCGCTGCCAGCCGCTGCACACTTCATTCCGGAGGGGACAGCGAGGGAGAGAGAGACCCCTAAGGTGAGGGAAGGGGGGGGAGACGTCCGCCCTTCCCCACTGTGCCCATAGCGCTCTCTCTCTTCTCTGCGTGTTCCCCTCCTGCTGGCTGCACGGGCACGCGGCCAGGGGGGGGCAGCGGGCGGCCAGGCTCGGGCAGATGCCCGGTTTTGCCATATATGCGGACGCCCATGGTTATGAGGCCTTCACTCCAGGCCTGAGGAAAGGAGCCCGCCCTCAGGATAAGGTTGAATAGTCTTGCGAGTGCCTCATGTATTTCCTGGGGGCTGTATTTGATCATCTCTGGCAGGATGCCATCGGTACCGCTAGCCTTCTTACATTTTATCAGCTTTGTTCTTTCTCTTATTTCCTGCACCGTGATTGGTGTATCCAGAGGGTTTTGAAAGTCCTTGATTGTCTCCTCCATGTCCTTCAGTTTTGCGGCTATTTGTTTCTGCTCCAGGGTTTGGGCATTTTCTGGGATGTCTTTGTAGAGGTTCCTGAAGTAGTGGAGCCAGATGTGGCCATTTTGGATATGAAGAGGGCTTTTTTTAGGCTTTGCACCGATATGGTTCCAGGTCTCCCAGAATGAGTTGTCTTGGAGGGAGTCCTCCAGCTGTTGGAGTTTGTGGGAGATGTGGCTCTGTTTTTTCTGCCTGAGGGTGTCTTTGTATTGTCTCTGTAGGTGGTCATGGGTTTCCCTTAGGTCTCGGTTGTTGGGGTCTCTGTGTTTTTGGTTAGAGGCTGCCCTTAGCGAATTACGTAGAGCCTTGCATTCACTGTCAAACCATTTTTGGGACTGTTTATTTGTGGATCTCTTGAAGTTGGTCTGCTTGAGGCCTGCTTGTACTGCCATGGTATGTAGGATGTTACTGAAGTCCTTCACTGCATGGCTGACACCTTGTTGGTTTGGTTCATATGGGTTGTTATAAAAGTTTGTCAGCAGTTCTTGGATTTTGGCAGTTTTGGTCATGTTGGTGTATTCGGTGGCAGACTGTTTGGGCCATTTGAGGGGTGGTGGCAGCTTGTAGAGACCGGTCTGATGAGGCTGCTGTATGGTTGGTTTATCGGTGGATTTCAGGTACAGCAGGATTTGGCTGTGGTCTGACAGGTGTGTTTCAGGGGTGACTATGAGGGCATTGATGTTTATGGGATCTGTGTCTGTGACAGCATAATCTACCACACTGCTGCCTACGTGTGAGTTCATAGTGAATCTCCCAAGAGAGTCACCCCTGGTTCGCCCATTCATTATGTATAGGCCAAGGCTCCGACACAGGTTCAACAGGGCTTTCCCGCTTTTGTTTACTGTCTTGTCATAGCTGTTTCTTGCTGTCTGCATTGGTTCCTGGTAGTAGCTCTCTCCTCCAAGTATGTATGCGTTTCCCTCAGAGGTCAGATAGTCCTTCTCTGTGCCTGTTCTCGCATTGAGGTCTCCATAGATGAGTACTCTGCCCTGAGACTGGAAGTGGCTGGCTTCTCTTTGTAGGACCTCATAAATATCAGGTTTGTAGTAAGGGGACTCTGTTGGGGGGATATATGCTGCACACAGGTACATGTCAGACTGAGAGGTGAGGATGGAGCTGTTTATTTTGATCCAGATGTGGCTGTCTCCTCGTTTGATAGCTTTAATGTGCTCTGTAAGCTCCTCCTTGTACCAGATTAGTATGCCTCCTGAACGACGACCCTGTTTAACGTTCTTGTTTTTCTGTGAAGATACAGAGAATTCCCTGTATCCCATGGGTGCAAGAGATTCATCCTCTGCCCGGGTCCATGTCTCCAGGAGGATTTGAATATCAATGTTTTCAAGTCTCTTTTTAAAGTCTGGATCATTTGTTTTGCATCCAAAAGCTGAGGCATTCAGCCCTTGAATGTTCCAGCTACTGATAATGAGTGATGTCATTTTAGGTCTGTATACCTTGTAATGAGCAGGGATTGTCATAGGACTCAATATTTTCGGGGTGTCGCATCAGTATACTATATAAAGTGCTACACAAAGTCCTGATTTCCGCCGTGTTTCTGTCCTCCCTTGTTCCGTGTTGCCATTGTGGGTCAGGCGGTTTCCTCCGCATTTGTTGTGTTTGTGGCGGCTCTCTTTGGTAACGCTTTATTGGAGTTTGCCATCTGTGTGTTGGATTAGGTCTATCTTGGGGTCTCTGAGGTCTATCAAGTACCATGTCCTTAAACTCCTTTGCAAGGAGGCTGACTCCTTGTTTGCTAAGGTGCTTGTTGTTGTACAGGTGGTGAGCTGAGATTGTAGGGTGCTGTGCCAGTTGTATGCCTGGTGAGGATCTGAGACTGGAGGTCAGCTTTGCATTGATTTGTTGGATTGTCTGGTGAGAGATATCTTTTCTTGGGAGCAGGGAAGAGAGGATAATCTTTGTATTGGGGAATTTCAGCTGTGCCCTTTTTGCAATTTGTGACAGTTTGTCTGTGATGGTTTCTTGGTCTATGGTGTTTTGTTTAATGTCATTGGTCCCGGTGTGCAGGATGAGATGTTTTGGGTCAGTGAAATGAGGCTCATTAATGACCCCTGCTACTTGTTCAATAGTTGAGCAGGTGATTTTAATGACATTCTTCCCTGGAAAGAGTCTCTTTATGTCCAGGTATGTCCCATTAGAGTCTATAATCAGCACAATGTCAGGACTGCGAGGTCTATAGGAGCCATTTGCTTGGTGTTTAGGCTTAAGCTCTGGAGTGTTGGGTGGGGCAGTCTTGGCAGCATTTGGGGAGGGGTCTTGCTGGCAGTGGCTGGGCTCTGAGGTGTTGGGTGGGCATGTGTTGGTAGCATTTGGGGAGGGGTCTGGCTGGCTGTGGTGGTCTTTGGTGTTTACTGTATCTTGTGTGTGGTGTACAGTGCAGTCCTCAATCAGCGCACAACTTGTGGGAACCTTTGTACATTTTGTTGTCACCTCTTCTTTTGGCTGATTTAATATCTGTATTTTCCGGATCTCCTCCTTAAGCTGTGAATTCTCCTCCTGCAGTTGTTGAAGAGATGCTTTGATTTCACACAGAGCTTCAGTGTGCTCAGATTTCAGCCTGGCTAGTTCTTCTCTCAGTTGGTCATTTGCATTTTTCACACCTTGGCTTCTTTGATATTGTTCTCTGAAGAGGGTGAAGTCCATCTCTAGATTAGACAAACAATCTCTGAGGGTCTCCAGGGAGGGGTGTGATTGAGAGTCTCTGGGGGGCAGTTTTTCTCCCTGTTTTGTAGTTTGAGCCTCACATTTTTGTGTAGCAGGGTTATTTATGGTTTTATAGTTTTCTGCTTTCTCTCTGATATGGGGAAATAGCTTCTCAAATTCCTCCAGTCTGCATTTAGCACCTTGGATCAAGATGGTTCCACTGTTATAAACACTGATGGTTAATGCTGTCTGCTGGGGGGAGTCATCATCCTGAGTTCTTATTTGCCTGCCTGTGTCCCCATCCTGGTTGATGTCCACAATTGTAATATCTTTGTAGTGTTCACATATTGCCTTGTGCCATGCGAGGATATGTTCTGTATATAATATTAAATTAGTTATGCTCCCTAGTTTGTTATAATCTGCACATAGAGTTTCTGTATTGTCTTTCAGTATTGCCTTCTTAATTGGCTTCCTTTGATCTTTGTTTGTTCCTTGTGGATATGTTATCCTTAGGATTCCTGACCTCCTGCTGGCTCTGCCTTCTGTCTCTGAGGCTTCAGTCTTGTCTATGCTGCTTTGCCTTTGCATTATCACAGTACTTTTCTTATTTTATATCTTTGTCTTTCTATTATAATGTATTGACAAGTTTATGCAGTTTATGCAGCTGTATGGCAGAAAGCCCTTACCTTGGAGAGGGCTTGTGTTCTGTTCCTCTGGATTTCTGTTTTTTCTCTGAGGGCAGGGCAGGGGTCTCTTCAGCAGTCTGCTTGTTGTTACTCCATAAGCTTGTTTCTTTTATTTTGTCTGGATGTCCTTGTTTAAAATTGTTTAGTCCATGTCTTTAGTTTTTCATTCTGTCTGTATGTCTGTTCCTTGCTTTTGTGATGTCCTTCAATTTGCTCATTACAAGGTATAAGTTGTATAGAATCAGGAGCTCATCTTCAGTGCTGCTTACTCTCTCTCTCTCGGTGTAGTCGGGTGAGAGGAGATTACTTGGCGCTGGTGTACTTGGTGACGGCCTTGGTGCCCTCAGACACAGCGTGCTTAGCCAGCTCTCCCGGCAGCAGCAGGCGGACAGCGGTCTGGATCTCTCGGGAGGTGATGGTGTGGCGCTTGTTGTAATGAGCCAGGCGGGAAGCTTCCCCGGCGATGCGCTCGAAGATGTCATTGACGAAGGAGTTCATGATGCTCATGGCCTTGGAGGAGATGCCGGTGTCGGGGTGCACCTGCTTCAGCACCTTGTACACGTAGATGGCGTAGCTCTCCTTCCTGGTCTTCCTGCGCTTCTTGCCGTCCTTCTTCTGCACCTTACTCACCGCTTTCTTAGAGCCCTTCTTGGGCGCCGGGGCGGACTTGGCTATTTTTAATATCTCAGGATATTGGGTTCGGATATCCGAGTCTACTCGGATACCAAAAAGTTTGGATTCGGATATCCGATTCGGATCCGAATATTTGGCTAGATGCAAGACACACTGGGAGCGGTATGGTATATGCCAATTATGACTGCATGTGAACTCCTTATCTGCATTCAGCCTATGTAGGTGAACTGCTGCATGAACTCTTTGCTTGCTTCATCTCATTTGCTGCACTCATGCTTTGCTGGCTAGCTGACTGCATATTTCCAGCTTGATACAACTTGAGATCATATCCCTGCTTGGCTTGTGGGGACTGACAAACTGATGTGGTGCTTGCTTTGCCTATGGTCCTGCTATGTGCTGTGCTCCATCTGATTATTATAGATTTTTGAAGATGCAGTTTGTTTAGGTGAATTGAGGCCATCTTTGTGCTCCATCTGATTATTATGGATTTTTGAAGATGCAGTTTTTGAGGTGAAGTGAGGCCATCTTTGACCCTCTGTTGGAGGAATCTCACTGCAGCTGCTAATGTTTTGGGCCCTGGATCACACTAGGTGATCGATGTAAGGTGTGCATGGTGATTGTATGGGTGATGCAAGTATGGTGGACGGCCGTTCCATATAGGGTCTATTTTTAATGTTTATTTTTCTCATTTACGGATTAAGTGAATAAAGCTTTTGATACTTTTATAAATTAATGTTTGATGATTTATCATTGTACACGCCTTGCTTTATATATTTTCTACTAAACTATACGTGATATCTGGGTATCCGGATCCGAATTCAATTCAGATTTTGAAAAGGGGTATCTGAGGCCCAGACGGTTACTCCCCTCTCTTTTATAAGAAATTCGGTCCCTTAGTAGCTCCTCTCCTATCCCAAATGTTCAATGAATACAACAAAAACAAACCCCCAGGCCAAGATACCCTTCAAGCTAACATAGCTATGCTACCAAAAACAGATATAGAGCCCATAGACATAGTCAATTTCCACCCCATCTCACTGCTCAATGTGGACATTAAACTCTTAAGCAAGATTTTAGCTACCCGGATTAACCAGTTTCTCCCCCAATTGATCCACAAGGATCAAGTGGGCTTCGTCCCAGGGCGCCAAGCCCCAGACGCAGTCTACAGAGCAATCCAAGTATTCGAGAGCCTGCACTATAGGAAAATCCCAGGTGTCTGTGTAAGCTTGGACATTTACAAGGCGTTCGATACGCTCTCATGGGAATATCTGTATTTTGTACTACAGCACTGGGGGTTTGGGTCCTCCTTTATAGCTTGGCTACAAGCGCTCTATTCCTCCCCAACAGCAAAAATTAATTATGCGGGTTATCTATCCCCCAGCTTTGCAATTGAGAGAGGCACCCGCCAGGGGTGTCCTCTCTCACCAATCTTATTCATTATAGCTATGGAACCTCTAGCCTGTATCATCAGAGACGCAGACAGAGTCCAAGGTTTCCAAATAGCAGGAACTCAACATAAGCTTAATCTGTTTGCGGATGATATGCTAGTGTTTCTGTCAAATCCACAATCCTCTATCCCAGCCTTGATGGAAATAGTGGATGAGTTTGCACAGGTGTCTGGCCTTACTATTAACCCAAATAAGTCCTCCCTTATGAATATAACCTTAGCCCAGCTTGAATGGATGGAATTGACCAACAAAGTCCCCTTCCAGACAGTCAATAACCAGATCTCCTATCTAGGAATCAAATTAACTTCGAGATATAGTTCTCTCTTTCAGGCAAATTACTATGCACTATCCAAACAAATCACCCAATATATCTCCAATTGGTCTGAGATGCATTTGTCCTGGCTTGGTCGTGTGCATTCTGTCAAAATGACGTTACTGCCCAAAATTTTATACCATTTCAGACTGCTCCCGGTCTGGGTTCCCCCACATTTTCTTAGATTGTTTCAGCTCAAAATCAACAAATTTATTTGGGGTAACTCCAGACCGAGAGTAGCTAAAGCCTCCTTATACCTACCTAAATATTCAGGGGGCCTAGGCTTTCCAGATTACCAAGCCTCACAAATCGCTCCAATGGTTGGATTGTACAGAGGTCCAGAGATGCCGCAGTGGTCATATTTTGACATAGCCTTGGCGGCCCCTCTATCGGTGCAGTCCCCAATTTGGCTCCCACCCAAATCTCGGCCCCCCTTGCTAAGTTGTATTTTTACACATTGTTTAAGGGTTTGGGACTCTTCTAAATATACCCGGAAATTGATATCCCCATTTCTTCCATTATTGCCTATCACTGACAATCCCCTCTTCCCTCCAGCATACGACGATCCAGCAGCATTTCGCTGGTGGACTACGAAAAACCTACTAATAGTCTACCATTTGATAAAAGACTCAAAGGTCGTCAGCTGGGACTTTTTAAGGGAAAAATTCCAGATCCCAGGGTCAGAATACTTCCGGTTCCTACAGCTGAGGCACTGGATCAACTCACTCTTAAAAAACACCTCAAATGCAGATGTGTCTTTATCATTGTTTGAAAATGTTTGTTTACATGACACCAAGGGGAATGGGCTAATAAGCAAGCTATATCTAAATTCAATAAGTCCAGCCCCCACCTTTGTACACGGGTATTTTAAGGCTTGGGAGCTCGACCTGAAGAACTCTAGACCTATAGAAGAATGGTCACACGCATGGAATAGCCTTTTTCACCTCTCTATAAACCTAGGCCTAATAGAAGCCTCCCTTAAAGTAATGATGAGGTGGTACTGGGTGCCTTCTAGATTGGCACACGTTGGAGGGGATGGGATGTGTTTCAGGGGTTGCCAGTCCAGGGGAGACATGCTGCACACCTTTTGGTCCTGTTCGATGCTGTCTCGCTTCTGGTCCAAAGTCTACCGCCTTATACAAGCGGTGTTCCACACCCAATTACGTAGAGACCCGTGGTCAGCATTGCTGCATTTCCGCACAGGCTCCTTAAATAAAAACCAGGAGGCTCTCCTCCAATTTATCTTTGTAGCAGCAAAACAAACTATCGCCAGAGCCTGGAAAAAGCAACTTGTCCCTTTTCAGGAAGTAAAAAACAGAATCACCTGCATTATGACCCAAGAACAATTAGCGGGGACTCTCCTGGACAGGCAACCCAGAGTGGACGCAATATGGGGCCCATGGAGGGCATACCTGTCTATAACTGGAAACAACTGAACAGTAAAAAATTTTAAACCGAGCAGACCTGCTTTATAAGTCTCTGCACAGGAGGGGCTCACCTCCTCTTTCCCTCCCCTTTCCCTCCATTTTCTCTCTTCTTTTTCCTCCCTTTAGTTTTCTCCCCCTCTTTCTCCCCCCCAATGCAGGGGGGTTCTCTCTCTTTCTAACCAACCCCCACAGCCCAGTAGGTAAGTGGGGGTCATAGATTTCTGCTAGACAAGGCACTCAGAGGCAAGGAGCGGAGCTCGCTCTGGAGCCCTGATTTCCTTGCGCTACTATGAAAGGGACCCTAGGTCCCACAAAATGTGATAACCTCTCATGCCTTTCTTATCTAAGGTGATGTTGTGACAGACAAATCTCTTGTTTTCTGTGAGTCATGAGAAGTTGCCCAAATGAATACCTTGCCTAGCACTGTACATCATATACTGTTTTTTCTTTTGCTAAAACTCAATAAAAAGTTTGAAATTGAAAAGGGGTATCTGAGCATCACTGATCGGGGGTCACAAGCATACCATTCACTGCACCTGTGTGACCTCATGCTGATTTATATAGCAGTCATATACTGCATAGCTTTCACTGCATCTGTGTGACCGCACATTGTTATACCAGCAGTCACTGCAACCTTTTCACTGCACCTGTGTGACTGCACATTGTTGTACCAGCAGTCACTGCAACCTTTTCACTGCACCTGATTGCACATTGTTATACCAGCAGTCACTGCAACCTTTTCACTGCACCTGACTGCACATTGTTATACCAGCAGTCACTGCAACCTTTTCACTGCACCTGTGTGACTGCACATTGTTATACTAGCAGTCACTGCAATCTTTTCACTGCACCTGACTGCACATTGTTATACAAGCAGTCACTGCAACCTTTTCACCGCACCTGTGTGACTGCACATTGTTATACCAGCAGTCACTGCAACCTTTTCACCGCACCTGTGTGACTGCACATTGTTATACCAGCAGTCACTGCAACCTTTTCACCGCACCTGTGTGACTGCACATTGTTATACCAGCAGTCACTGCAACCTTTTCACTGCACCTGATTACACAGTGTTATACCAGCAGTCACTGCAACCTTTTCACTGCACCTGTGTGACTGCACCTTGTTATACCAGCAGTCACTGCATACCTTTCACTGCACCTGTGTGACTGCACATTGTATTGTTACCATACCAGCTGGTGGACTCTGAGGCCTTCCGAAAAATTTGTGGCAAATCGGACACTGCAGTGGAAGATACCAAGCAGCAATAATTTTTCTAAAAAGGCGATGCCCAAACTGTACTGTGATGTTAAAAGGCAAGTGAGGTCATCTCTGGCACACAGCGTTGGGTCAAGGGTCCATCTGACCACAGATGCCTGGTCTGCAAAGCACGGTCAGGGCAGGTACATTACTTATACAGCACATTGGGTCCTTCCTTGGATGTGTGGTGATAGCCATTTCTCAGGCTCTCACTCCGGACCGGAATCGAACCCTGATTCCATGGCCGTTACCCGTTGTCACCATCGTACTGAGAAAGTAATATGGAAAGTTTATCAGACTGTTGAATGAATGGCAGACTTGCCCTCCATAACAAATTCACGTTGAAGGTACTGAACAGGCAGCAAAAAAAGTAATTTAAAAAAATAGATGTAAGCTTTAACAACGGTAGAGAAAGAACCATCGAAAGTTGATAAGGCAGTCAGACATTACCTGACATTACTCAGGGAGGGCCATCTCGCCATGGTGCGCATCAGTCCAGCACGGCCATCACTACACAAACAGCTTTTTGCGGTGTGTTACACAGTGAGTTTGGTCTGTCAGTGTGAAGCAGTACACTACTTACCCTACCTGATCCATGTATACACACGCAAGATGTTTTCAAGCACTTTAGGCCTCCAATTTAGGAATGCAATGTGATTTCTGCCTTTTAGGGATTATAACCCTGCTGTACGTCAAATACATCATTTTCCTGGGGACTTTTGGCATGTATCCCACTCTGCCATGCCCTCCTCCAGGTGTTAGACTCCTTGAAACATCTTTTCCATCCTTTTTGTGGCCAGAAACAGTGTTTGTAGTTTTTCAGGTTTGCCTGCCTATTGAAGTCTATGGCGGTTCGCAAAGTCCGCCGATTCGCAAACCTTTTGCAGCAGTTCGCGAACGCAGTTCGTGAACCGAAAATCGGAGGTTCGCGAATCTCTACCAGCAGCACATTCTGTCACCCTTTACTGCTAAGTACACACAGTGACTCGTGTATAAGCCAAGGGGGTGACTTTTCAGCTCATTTGTCGTCTTATATGTGAGTATGTACGGCAACTTTTTTTATTTGGGCTACCTCGGGTTTGCTTTAACCATGTTTGATCTCCACTGCATCTTTATTGTACACAAACATTTAGGGCTTGATGCATTATAAGCCAGTAATGTTGCCGTGTGCAGTCATTGCATGGGAATTTCACTGTTACCAATACCAGCAGAATACAGTGCATTGGGCAATCAGTGCAACCCATGGTACATAAGTAATGCGATCATTGCTACAGTAAAGTACATTATGCTACTTGCATAAAGCGTGTTACCTTAGCAATACTCGCATTACCAAGTTAACGTGGGTTGCGCTGATTGTGCAACGTGGGTTACTCTGCTGGTGTTAGCACCAGTAAGATGGCTATGAGAATACTAACAGCTTTTAGCAAGTAAAGCCCTAATTCATGCATAGATACCAGGTTATACCAGGTTATTCAGAGAACATCATTATTATTATGCATTTTCCTGACACTGATGTGTCTGTGCCACAAAGCCAAGGTCAGAACAGGAAGAAACAATCTCACCTTTGTTCTTCCTAAACCTCTGAATTAGGTACCCACTCTCCTCTCTTATCCTCTCTTCCATGGATTTCTTACCCAGACCAAAATTACGTAACGTGGATAATGTGAAGCACCTGTGCTCCTTCCATGATTGTCCATAGCGTGCAGATATCAGACCTGTAATAACATGAATTGCTAAGGATAGTGCATTGTAACTTAATAACAGTGTAAAGCAATGACAAATCCATCATTATCTGATTAGTATTGAGTATTCTGTTCTGTGCCATTTATAGCTTGTAGTGAAAGTCAATAGCCACCTCCTTGTAGTATGAGAGTTTCATAAAACAAACATACAGACTGGTGACAGCGCTCATGGATGCATCTGATTGCAAGCCTACAGAGGCAATGCAGAGCCCCTCTGGAACTAAATACACACCCTGAATGCAAAGCAGATGCAAATTGTGTACTAATTCTAATCTAAAGCTTTTTGAAGTGATTTTGAAACAGTAAATGCAGCTGGCCACTAGTATACTCACATTCAATTCATACAGCAGGAGAAATTGCAGCGCTTTCAAAACTCATACCTGAATGATTTTTTTGCATAGATGTGCAGAGCTCCAATAACTACTGGACTAAAGCACACACCAACACTCATTGCAGGCACAACGGGGGGGGGGGGGGGGGGGGGGGGGTTAGGGGGGGGGGATATAGCTTCAGTGTGGGGTGAACCTATACCTGAATGATTTATCTGCCATAATGTGCAGAGCTCCAATAACTACTGGACTAAAATACACACCTGGATTTCACTACAGGCGGAAGGGGGGTATTAGCTTCAGTGATAATATGTGCACAAATTATATCCTGATAGACTTCCCCACGGCGATGACGTACCCCCTTGGGTCACCAGTCTGTATGTTTGGTTTATGAAATGTGTATACCATCAGTGTTGATCGGATACCTCATTATCCTATTCGAGTTTGGTCGAATTCAAACAAACAAACAAACACAGAACATTTATATCACGCTTTTCTCCTGGCGGACTCAAAGCGCCAGAGCTGCAGCCACTAGGACGTGGCAGTGTTAGGGAGACTTGCCCAAGGTCTCCTACTGAATAGGTGCTGGCTTACTGAACAGGCAGAGCCGAGATTCGAACCCTGGTCTCCCATGTCAGAGGCAGAGCCCTTAACCATTACACTATCCAGCCGCTATGTATGTTTGTAAACTATCCGAATTCACTCAAAGTTCGATATTCGAGTTAATTGAATATCCGATTCGAACTCGGATATCCGACGTCACTATCCGAGTCTGTATTCGAGTATAATATTCGAGCTGGCCTTAAATAGCTTTTAAAACTTGTATTGGGGGTCAATGATGCATGAAACCACCTTTTTTATGAAGAAAAACATCAAGTGATTATGTGGTGATGTAGTAGTTATAAAAAAGGTATCAAAAATAGTAAATTAACTTCATTGAAAAGTGTTTGCATGAGGTGTGTCCAAAATGGTTGTAAGTTGGAAGTCTTCTTCTTCTTCTTCTTCTTCTTCTCCTTCTCCTTCTCCTTCTTCTTCTTTATATGATGTGTCTTGGTTTTCCTTTCTTTTGTAATATTTTTTTTTACTTCATTTGTGGAAATATTTTATTTTAATAACACCATAGTTATATTTGTGTTGATGGCATAATAAGGTAGTGGCACATTGCAAGCCACAGCGCCTTTTTCTGTGTACCCTGGCGGTGGTAAAACACAGACATCAGCAGGAGGAGGAAGTAGTTGCAGCTATTGTAGTGTGGTAATAGCTGGTAGGAGAGTGGGTGGCAGCAGAAAATAGTTGTTCTTCTGTTCTCCCTGGCAGTGGTAGCAGCACACAGACAGCAGAAGCTCAATGCAGCTACAGGAGGAGGAGTAGTGTGTGTCAGGCAGTGTGATGTGACTGACATAATAGGCCCTGGTTCCTAGCGGTGGTACCAGGGCCGTAAATGAACATCATGAGGTTCCAGACAGCGGTCGTGAAGCCCACATTGTGTCCAATACACAATTGGGACAGCACAGTTTTCAACCCGGACACCTCTAAAATAATTAAATTTTTTTTTTTTCAAAATAATGCAGCTATTTTTTAGCGTAAATAGCTGTTGGTGCATGGGCAGCAGCACCTTGTAATGTGTTCCCTGGCAGTGGAGACACAGACAGCAGGAGGAAATACAACAGCAGGCAGCATGAGGAGGATGAGTGTGTGGCAGACTGGCAGCAGGAGGGCAGGCAGCGAGACATAATAGGCCCTGGTTCCTAGCGGTGGTACCAGGGCCGTAAATGAACACCATGAGGTTCCAGACAGCGGTCGTGAAGCCCACATTGTGTCCAATACACAATTGGGACAGCACAGTTTTCAACCCGGACACCTCTAAAATAATTAAAAAAAAAATGTTTGAAAATAATGCAGCTATTTTTGAGCGTAAATAGCTGGTGGCGCATAGGCAGCAGCACCTTGTAATGTGTTCCCTGGCAGTGGAGACACAGACAACAGGAGGAAATACAACAGCAGGCAGCATGAGTAGGATGAGTGTGTGGCAGACTGGCAGCAGGAAGGCGGGCAGCGAGACATAGCTGGTGGCGCATGGGCAGCAGCACCTTTTAATGTGTTCCCTGGCAGTGGAGACACAGACAGCAGGAGGAAATATAACAGCAGGCAGCGTGAGGAGGATGAGTGTGTGGCAGACTGGCAGCAGGCAGCAGGAGGGCAGGCAGCGAGACATAATAGGCCCTGGTTCCTAGCGGTGGTACCAGGGCCGTAAATGAACATCATGAGGTTCCAGACAGCGGTCGTGAAGCCCACATTGTGTCCAATACACAATTGGGACAGCACAGTTTTCAACCCGGACACCTCTAAAATAATTAAAAAAAAATAAATTTCAAAATAATGCAGCTATTTTTGAGTGTAAATAGCTGGTGGTGCATGGGCAGCAGCACCTTGTAATGTGTTCCCTGGCAGTGGAGACACAGACAACAGGAGGAAATACAACAGCAGGCAGTGTGAGGAGGATGAGTGTGTGGCAGTGGCAGCAGGCAGGCGGGGCAGCGAGACATAGCTGGTGGCGCATGGGCAGCAGCACCTTTTAATGTGTTCCCTGGCAGTGGAGACACAGACAGCAGGAGGAAATACAACAGCAGGCAGCGTGAGGAGGATGAGTGTGTGGCAGACTGGCAGCAGGCAGCAGGCAGGAGGGCAGGCAGCGAGACATAATAGGCCCTGGTTCCAAGCGGTGATACAGGGCCGTAAATAAACACCATGAGGTTCCAGACAGCGGTCGTGAAGCCCACATTGTGTCCAATACACAATTGGGACAGCACAGTTTTCAACCTGGACACCTCTAAAATAATAACACAAAATTATTAAATTTTTTTTCAGAAATGCAGCTATTTTTGAGCGTAAATAGCTGGTGGCGCATGGGCAGCAGCACCTTTTAATGTGTTCCCTGGCAGTGGAGACACAGACAGCAGGAGGAAATACAGCAGCAGCAGGTGTAATGTGTGTGTGTGCCACTTCATGTCCCCCTCTCGCCGACAACAGGGGCCAGGAATTCGCCTTCCACCCAAGCCTGGTTCATTTTGAGAAACGTCAGTCTGTCCACAGACTTGTGAGACAGACGAGATCGCTTCTCAGTGACGACTCCACCGGCTGCACTGAAGCAACGCTCTGACAGTACGCTGGAAGGGGGGCAGGAGAGCACTTCCAGGGCGTACTGCGCAAGCTCTCTCCAGATCGGCAGGTGCTTTACCCAATACTCCATGGGATCAACAGGGGCAACACTGTCAAGCCCGCTAAAGGACCCCATGTAGTCAGCCACCATGCGGGTCAAGCGCTGTCTGTGACTAGAGAAGGATGCTGCTGCAGGCACCTCCTCTCTAGTCCCTGGCAGCTCTACACTCATGTAGAGCTGGTTGGTCAGAGACAGCAGGTCTGTGGTGCGCGTGCGCTTGCTGCTGGTGGATGCAGGCACCTGCTGCTGCCTCTGTGCTGGCTGGACAGTGGGGGTGGATGTCTGAGGGAAGGCTTCCTCCAAGCGCTCAACAAGGGACAGCTGCAAATCCCTCATTTGTTGTGCACGGTCTCCTCCTGCAGGCAGGAACTGGCTGAGCTTCCCCTTTCAGATGTGGGTCCAGCATCATGCAGATCCAGATTTCCTCCCTCTGCTTCATCTGGATGACCCTTGGGTCCTTACGCAGGCACCTCAGCATGTGCGCTGCCATTGGGAAGAGTCTGGCCACGTCTGCTGGCACATCATCGGCAGCCCCAGAGCCGACAGTGCTGTCCTCCTCATCCTTTGCCTCTTCCACCTCATCCTCTCTCCACCCCCACACCACTCCAGCTGCGCTCTGCTGCTCCCCCTCATCAGCAGCAAGGTCAGGGACCTCCACCAACTCCAAGGCCTCCTCCTCAGAGGTGGCCTGTGAAGCTGCTTGCAGCTCCTGCTGGTCCAAGGCTGCCTGTCCAGCACACACACCATGGGGACCCACTCGCACACCATTGCATGGTCCCTGCTTACCATGTTGGTGGCCTGCAGGAAGGGTGCCAGCACTGAGCACACCTGCTGCATGTGCCCCCAGTCCTCCGTGGAGATGATGGACGGGAGGTTGGTGGCGGCACACCCAGTTGCAGTGATGGCGGCAACTGTTGCTCGTACAACGTACTGGCTGACAGCCTGCCTCTGTTCAACCAGACGCTCCAACATCGCCAGGGTGGAGTTCCAGCGAGTTGGAACATCTAACATGAGCCGGTGCTGTGGCAGGTGTAGCTCCTTCTGCACCTCTTCCAGGCTCGCTACGGCTGCAGCCGAGTGCCGGAAATGACGCACAACCTTCCTTGCCGCCTCAAGGAGTCGGTCCATCCCCTGGTAGGTCCGCAGGAACTTTTGGACTACCAGGTTCAGGACGTGCGCCAGGCAGGGGATGTGGGTCAGGTCTCCCCTGCTGATTGCAGCAACCAGGTTTGCCCCATTGTCGGACACCACCTCTCCGACTCTGAGGCCTCTGGGGGTCAGCCAATTCCTTTCCTGCTCTCGGAGTTTGGCCAGGACATGGTTCGCCGTCAGTTTGGTCTTCCCCAGGCTGACCAATTCCAGCAGCGCTTGGCAGTGGCGGGGCTTCACGCTGCTGCTGAGGCGGGGGGTTTGGGCTGTTGTGCCGGAGGATGGAAGCGGATCAGAGGAACCTGCTGCAATTCCGCTGACCCTGCATGGTGGCACCACCCACTGCGTTGTTGCTGCTGCTGCTCTGACAGTGCCCGATGCTGCTCCCCCCTCCTCACCCCCTTCCACCAAGCTGACCCAATGCGTGGTGAAGGACAGATTGCGGCCTCTCCCAAGCCGGCTGCTCCACGAGTCCATGGTGACGTGGACCCGTTGACCCACCGCGTGATCCAGCCCTCTCCCGACATTGGCCATCACAGAGCAGTGAAGTGC
Source organism: Hyperolius riggenbachi (assembly GCF_040937935.1). Lineage (NCBI taxonomy): Eukaryota > Metazoa > Chordata > Amphibia > Anura > Hyperoliidae > Hyperolius > Hyperolius riggenbachi. The sequence continues at coordinate 171,595,150 of NC_090656.1, read as the reverse complement.
AGGGATGGCCGTGCGTGCAAAAAAATGTCGGCTGGGGATTGGCCAATCGGGGGCTGCACACATCAGGAGCGCACGCATGTTGCTCCCCTCCTGCACAAGGGAATAAGGCAGGAGTTGGGAGCCCATGGCCCGTGCCAGCAAGCCGTTCAGCTTGCTGGCACGGGAATCACTGGAGGGAGCAGAGGAGGCCACTGAGGGCTGGCTGCCAGAACAGGCCTCAGTGTCGGCGGCAGGAGGTGCAGAGGGAGGAGGAGCAGTGCGTTTCAGACGCACTCCTGCTGGTGCTGCTGGAGGAGGTGGAGGAGGGCGGGTGGCTGTTGCCAACGGCTTCGCAGTGGTGGCGGGTCTGCCACTGCCAGCTTCCTTCAACTTCATGAACTCCTCATGCTCATAAAAAGTGTCTCCCTGCCAGATGGTTCACCAGAGAGGTGGTGCCGTACGCAGAGGGCTCCTTCCCTCTGCTGAGCTGCTGGCGGCACTGGTTGCAGGTGGCATACTTGCAATCCACATATGGCAGGGTGAAAAAATTCCAAATTGTGGAGGTGAAGTTTCCCCTTCGGCTCGAAGGTGCTGCTGCCGCTGGTCTCCCTGTGGTGGTTGGGGGGGGGGGGTTCTTGGTGCCGCTGGTGGAACTGGCAGAACTCTCCGGATCAGCACGCTGTGTGGCCTGCATACCACGCCCACTTCTGATCCTGCCTATGTCTGCGATGCTGATCCTTCTAGCAAGGCCCGCATACGCATCCTCCTCCTCCGAGCTGATGACATCCCAGGATCTGCCACCCAGTCTCTGTCCTTCACCCTGTCATCATCATCCTCCCCCTCCGCAAACATGTCCTGCTGGGATGACCCCACAAACTCCCCTTCTGCATGCATGGGCTGATGGACACTCACCACTGTCTGACTGTCCAAAGCATCATCCCCCAAAGTGCCCATCAGCATTTCTTCCTCCTCCAAAACAGCACTCCATACCCTCGCTGTGCTTGGGGTCCATAAGAAGGTGCTGCTGAGTGACAGGGTGCTGGTGTTGCCCGCTGGGGCTGGAGAACTGCACTCCTCCTCCTCCTCCTCCCCAGGCAGTGCTGGGCGGCTGCTGCTGCTCTTGCGAACAGGAGTGGTGGCGGGGGTGGAGGACTCGGTTCCAGAGCTAATGGTGGCCTGTTCATCCACCATCAGTTCCACCACAGAGTCTGCGTCCTTCTCCTCAATAGGACGGCTACGACCTGGCGGTGGGAGGAACATCTGCGCCCAGAGCCGGGACAAGGTCCTCCAGCACCCAAGGCTGAGACACCAAAGTGCTCCCTCCATCCCTCCCACCCCAACCATCACACACTGACTGCAATTAGACTAAGAGGCACCCCAGGGCCCCCAACACCTTAATCTCTAGTTATCTGGCATGTAGTCACTTCCATGTATCTCCTTTTCTTATTTCTTTCTGCTTCAAACACAATAAGGAATGACAGCTGAATGTATTGTGCGCCCCCTCCTACACTGCGCCCTGAGGCTGGAGCCTCTCCAGCCTATGCCTCGGCCCGGCCCTGTCTGCGCCACACGCTGCTGCTGTGTCTCTGCAGCGTGACTCCCAGCTGTTGGGCGGCCAAGGTGTCCATGGCCAGTGGCTAATGGCGGAATAGCCACTGGTGCAGACGCAGAACTGCGCATGGTGGTGGTGGTGGCGCGGCTGCCACGACCTCCTCTCTTGCCAATTCCCTTGCTGCCCCTGCCCAAACCGTGGCTGCCAGTGCCAGACATCGTATATTTTTAATATTATACAAATGAAAAAAAAAAGTTATGTATGTAAAGGCGGGTGGGACAAGTGGGGTACTTTAATGGGGTGGGACTGGTGGTGGTGGTGGGTGTGTGAGGTGACGGACAGGTGTACTCTACAGCAGAGATCGGTGTAGCGCTAACGAGAGAGTGCGCAGTGCACACACAGAGACCCTAGCTGACGCTGACTGACGGTGTCCCTATACACAGACTACAGTACAGTACAATTCAGCGAATACACAATACAAGTAATATAAACAATAGGACTGGTGTAGCACTAACGAGAGGGTGCAGACAGCGCAGACGTGCACTGCGCACACAAAGACCCTAGGTAACGCGGTGACGGACGGGGACGAACAGGTGTGACTAGATTACAGAGAGCAGATACAGGACAGGTATAGCAGTAAAGCTGGGCCTTGCTAACTACAAAATAGTACAATAATCTATCTAACACAGAAGTAGTACAGTAGAGTAGGACAGGTGAGAGCACAGGTAACTAGAGACTAGAGCACAGAGCAGGGAAGGCTGCCTCGTCTAGGCACAGGGCCTAGCTGCTGCAGCTGCAGCAGCACCAGTGACAGTCTCCCTCCCTAGTCCCTAATCACACAAACTAAACTGCCTAAAATACAATCTATCTACAATACAAAGCAATACAGGTGAATATCAAGTGTTGGAGTGTAAAAACGCTTGGCGTTTTGAGCAATGGATGCACTACTTGCACAGACAAAAAGCAGTGGAGCAGTCTCTCAGTACAATCAGTCAGTAAGTCACAAGCAGGACGAGTGAGGCAACATGGCGCCCGCTATTTATAGAGGGGGGCTTGGCCAGGCTCCCCCTCTGTGATTGGCTGCAGTCAGAGGGCTGGGAGCCCTCTGATTCGCTTGTGAGGACTCGAGGTGACGTCAGACGTGACGCTATCCGAGCTGTGCTATCCGAGCTCGGATAGCTAGGATATCTCCGGATAGCTGATTGCTATCCGAGTGCACTCGGATAGCACAGCCCGGATAGCTAATACTATTCGAGCTTGAATAGTGAAAAAAGAGCTAGGATATCCGAGTATCTCGGATATCCTAGCTCGGATGAGCATCACTGTATACCATATGTTTGACTAGCTGCACTGGAAATATTGTGTTTTTATCGCTAGATTAGCATAGGTCTTCCACAAGGGGGTACGTCACCGCCGTGGGGAAGTCTATTAGGTTATAATTTGTGCACATATTATCACTGAAGCCAACCCCCCCCCCCCCCCCCCCCCCCCTCCTTTGCCTGTAGTGAAAGCCAGGTGTGTATTTTAGTCCAGTAGTTATTGGAGCTCTGCACATCATGGGCTGGCAGATAAATCATTCAGGTATAGGTTCACCCCACACTGAAGCTATGTCCCCCCTTTGTGCCTGCAATGAGTGTTGGGGTGTACTTTAGTCCAGTAGTTATTGGAGCTCTGCACATCTATACAAAAAAAATATATCATTCAGGTATGAGTTTTGAAAGCGCTGCCATTCCTCTTGCAGTAGTATGAGAGTTTACCCATAAAATCTGCTCATAGTATTCAAAACCTGTTTACCCTCATATTACATGGAAGTGGTAAAATTGACCAGAGGGTCAACAGATTTTGAATACTATGAGCAGATTATGTGGGTAAACTATAATAATATATGGATGTGGTAAAATTGGTCAGTGATTAGCCAATCAAAATTGAACGTGTGTACCAGGCTTTAGTAAAGCAAAACAAGAGGCCAAGGTCAGATCTCACAGAATGGATTGCTGATGTAATATCAGCTGTGTGGAATATGTTCCACTGTGGCCAGGGACAGCCCACAAACCAGCAGACCTCTGTGACGGCTGGCTCCATAATAGTAGTGAGGATACAGGAAATGTAAACCTGTGTAAATATTTGCTCCATATGCAACAGGTCATTTCTAATGATTAAAATCAGCTGTGCTGGAATGTGGTCAGGTGTGTTATGGAATCCTATAGCAAGTCTTTGATTGGTTTCCCACACTTTCAGAGACATAAAAGAGCTAGGAAGTAAAGCCCACCCACCTCCTTACATTGATGGCAATCTGAGGTCTGAAGTTCAAATGTGGGAAGGACAGAGCTGAAGTTCCAGCAAGAACTAGACAGATATTGGACAGTCTGTAGGCTAATTTTCCATGGTACACATTTTGCAGCTGATATATAAAATGCAGAGATACGGGTAAAATGCGTGCATGAAAAAAGAGGGCAGATGAATAACAAAATGGCACAGGTGGATAATGAAATCTCAGTAATGATAACCATTGTTAATGAAATTGGTTAACGATAAATACCATTTTAAAACAGACAGGAAATCAAAACGAAAATATATTTACATTGAAAACCATTACATAATTCAAGAATACAGCATAACCTCCCTGGTGGTAATTCCTAGCTACGCTCGAGGTATGAAAAAGTAGCCAGAAGCAGTAAGCCCTAACTACACTTGGGCTAGCTAAAATAGCAGCTCCTGCTGCTAACATGGGTCTCACGCACGATCACGATCGGCACTGTCCAGCGGGACTCCAGGCCTCTCTTGCCGGCTACCGAGATCCCCATCTCCTCTGCGCTTCCTGGATCCCGGTGGCCAATCAACAGCAGTGCGACGGTATGCGTACAGCGGTACGCGAGACATCATGACATCGGGGGTGGTGACGAAATTTAAAGTGGACCTGAACTCTTGCACATGACGGAAGGAAAACATCGAGAAATGCTTCCAGTACGTATGTAGAGAGTTTAGCCTGTCTAATGCCCCATCTGGACACAATCTCTAGCACAGGACAGAAGGAAAACAGAGAAATGCAGCCTGTATGTATGTAGAGAGTATGTTTAGCTTGTCTAATTCCTCCTCATTTGCCTGCCTGAGACTGATAGCAAAGGTAAAAAAGTATGAAAAGAATCACGCTTCTACTGCCCCAATTGTGATGTCGCCCTCTGTGTCATTGCCGGGAGGTGTATTAGGTATATATGTACATACTGTATAGTCTGGTGCCTATTTGTACAGTTTCACTATATTTTAAGATTATTCATACATTTAATTATTTCAACAATTTTGTGTTCTAGTCTTGTATTATACACGGGATGTCTACAAGACCATTATTCTGACATATTTTGGTGATTTATGACTTTAGAATTGGAGGCCTAAAAGTCCCATAAATCCAGAAAGAAATGAACCGCCAGGGAGGTTACCTTACCCTACTCTCATACAGAACCCTCCCCTGGTGGTGCCTAAACCTAATCAATCCCCTGGTGGTAACCCTAACCAACCTTCCCCCCCGGGTGGTGCCTAAAGGTGTGTACACATGTCCAACTTTACGCCTGATTGTTGTTTAAACTGGTTGTTTGAACGACTTAAAGTACAAACAACAAGTCGTTCAGACGTCCTGTACACACTGACCAACTAAGCAGTATCCTAATTTACATGTCGTTTACTTTAAATAATTTTTCCCCACACAAAAGTCATCATGTTGGACTATGCTGTACAGTGTACATCCTGCAACATGTATGCATGCCTTGATCAGCGGATTGAGGGTGTTTACTGTTGCCCTGGGTGTGTGCGTGTTGCTCAGTTAGAGGCGGAAGTCGCAGAGCTAAATAAGCATCTCGCAACACTGAGAAGCATACACAACATGGAGAAGAGCTTGGATCTCACGATCCAGACACTAGATGGAACCGTTGAAGATGAGGAGGGTGGAGTACAGCCGGACCAAGAAGCAGAGGCAGCCGCTAGTTGGGTCACAGTTAGAAGGGGTAGGGGAAAAAGTGGCAGGGAGGCTAGTCCCGAGTTGTCCCTCACTAATAAGTATGCTTGTTTGCGTAATATTGGGGAGGATGATTCAGGAGTAGCAATGCTGCAGCAGGATGTGCTCCTTAGCAACCAAGGGGCAGACTGCTGTAACGAGAAAGGGAATAGGAGTGCAGCTAAGGCTAGACAGGTACTGGTGGTAGGGGATTCAATTATTAGGCGCACAGATAGGGTAATCTGTCGAAGAAACCGCGAATGCCGTACAGTCTGTTGCCTCCCGGGTGCTCGGGTTCGGCATGTAGCGGAAAGAATTGACAGATTACTGGGTGGGGCTGGGGAAGACCCGGCTGTCATGGTACACATTGGCACCAATGACAAAGTTAGTGGGAGATGGAAGGTCCTCAAAAATGATTTTCAGGTACTTGGAGATAAACTTAAAGCAAGGACCTCCAAGGTGGTGTTTTCTGAAATACTGCCAGTGCCACGTGCTACATCTGAGAGACAGAGGGAGCTTAGGGAGTTAAATAAGTGGCTGAGAAATTGGTGTAGGAAGGAAGGGTTTGGGTTCCTGGAGAACTGGGCAGACTTTGCAGTCGGCTACAGGTTCTACAGCAGGGATGGGCTGCACCTTAATGGGGAGGGTGCAGCTGCATTGGGGGAGAAGATGGCTAAACGGTTGGAGGAGATTTTAAACTAGGATCTGGGGGGAGGCGGGAGGATAAAGTCTCAATACATAGACAAGATGAGGTAAAAAGACAGTGGGAACCTATCATTATGGAGGGTGGAGAGGGGGGTGGGGACAGTGTAAAGATTAAGGAGGTTGGTAAAAATTCAAGTAGCCAATTTCATGTAAACAAAATTGGTAAATGTGGTGGTAAAAATATAAAGTGCATGGTAACCAATGCTCGGAGCCTTGCAAATAAAATAGACGAACTAGAGTTCATTCTGAATGACAAAGGCTATGACATTGTGGGAATAACCGAGACATGGATGGATGAAAGCCATGACTGGATAGCTAATTTAAAAGGATACAATGTGTTTAGGAGGGATAGAACAGGGAAAAAAGGGGGAGGGGTTTGTCTCTTTGTTAAGAATTCTCTTACAGCTGTCCTCAACGATGAGATGGAGGAAGATTGCGAAGATGTGGAGTCCGTTTGGGTAAATATTCATGGTGGAAATAAAAGTTGCCAATTGCTTATTGGGGTATGCTACAGGCCACCTCTTATTAATGAAGCTGCAGAACTGCGATTACTACAGCAGATTGAAAAAGCTGCAGGTAAAAATGAGGTCATAATTATGGGCGACTTCAACTTTCCAGACATTGACTGGAGTATTGAGGCTACCCATTCTGGTAAAAGCAGCAGATTTCTGGCAGCACTACAGGACAATTACTTGACTCAAATGGTAACTGAACCAACTAGGGGAAATGCGTTACTGGATCTGATCATTTCTAATAGACCAGATAATGTATCAAATGTGCAGGTTCAAGAACATTTGGGAAATAGTGATCACAACATGATAACGTTTGAGCTGGTGACTGATAGGCCACGGGGCAGCGGGACCACTAAAACTATGAATTTTAGAAAAGCAAAGTTCACTCAAATTAGGCAGGCACTAAGTTTGGTGAACTGGGATAATGTACTACAAGGGGAAGACACTGAAGGGAAATGGCAAGCTTTTAAACTTATACTCAATCAATACTGTAGTATGTATATCCCATATGGAAACAAAATGTCTAGGAATAAAAAAAGGCCTCTATGGATGAATAGAAAGGTTAAAGATAAAATGAAGAGGAAAAAGAATGCCTATAAGGTCTTAAAACAGGAGGGGACCGAGGCTGCACTAAGCAATTATAAGGAGTGCAATAAAAATTGTAAAAAAGAAATTAGGCAGGCAAAGATTGAAGCTGAAAAACAAATCGCTAAGGATATCAAATCTAACCCAAAAAAGTTTTACAAGTACATTAACTCTAAAAAAAGAAAGGTTGACTGTATAGGACTCCTAAAGGATGAGGATGGGAACTCAATGGTGGATGACCAAGGTAAGGCAGAGTTATTAAATGCTTTCTTTGCTTCTGTCTTCACAAAAGAAACAGCACTGTTGCAAACTACAGAGGCGGAAGAGTCTCAATCTTCTAACTGTAATATTAAATACTTAACGCAGGAAGAAGTGAAGGCAAGACTAAATAAATTAAAAATAGACAAGGCACCTGGCCCGCATGGCATGCATCCTCGGGTCCTAAGGGAATTAAGTTCAGTTATAGATAAATCCCTTTATCTTATCTTTTGTGACTCTCTTGCAACTGGCAGAGTCCCAGTGGATTGGCGTACAGCCCACGTTTTCCCATTATTTAAGAAGGGCAAAAAATCTGATCCAGGAAATTATAGACCTGTAAGTTTAACATCAGTTGTATGCAAACTATTTGAGGGGTTACTAAGAGATACTATACATGACTTCATAGTAGAAAATAATCTTATTTCTCAGCATCAACATGGGTTTACTAAAGACAGGTCCTGTTTGACTAACATGCTCAGCTTTTATGAGGTAGTGAATGCTAATATGGATATTGGGAATGCTGTAGATGTGATATACTTGGACTTTGCAAAGGCCTTCGACACTGTTCCCCACAAAAGTCTGGTGCAAAAGTTGAGGATGCAAGGACTGGGGAAGAGTCTGTGTTCATGGATAGGGAACTGGCTAATGGACAGAAAACAAAGAGTTGTGGTCAATGGATCATACTCAAAATGGGAGACTGTTAGCAGTGGGGTCCCACAGGGGTCTGTTCTGGGTCCAGTGCTCTTCAATTTATTTATTAATGACCTAGTAGATGCAGTAGTGAGCAATGTTGCTATTTTCGCAGATGATACAAAATTGTGCAGAATCATTAACTCTCAGGAAGATAGTGTCATATTGCAACAGGATCTGGATAGGATGGCTATATGGGCACATACATGGCAGATGAAATTCAATGTTGACAAATGTAAGGTCATGCATTTTGGACGTACTAATGGTCTAGCACCATACAAAATAAATGGGATACAGTTGGGGACATCAAACTTGGAGAAGGACTTAGGAGTACTCATTGACAACAAGTTAAATAATCGTACTCAATGCCAAGCAGCTGCAGCTAAAGCTAACAAAATTTTGGGATGCATTAAAAGGGAAATAAAAACTCGAGATGCTAGCATAATATTGCCCCTGTTTAACTCTCTAGTAAGGCCACATCTGGAATATGGAATTCAATTCTGGGCACCACATTACAAAAAAGATATTGCAGTTTTAGAGCAGGTGCAGAGACGAGCAACAAAATTGATGCGTGGGATGGAAGGTCTCACTTATCGAGAAAGGTTAGATAAACTGGGTTTATTTAGTCTAGAGAAAAGACGCCTTAGAGGGGATCTAATTAACATGTATAAATACATCAGAGGGCAATATAATACCTTGGCGGATGAGCTTTTTGTCCCTAGGCCTTCTCAAAGGACTAGAGGACATGATCTGCGCATGGAGGAAAAATGTTTTAGCCATTTATTTAGGAAAGGGTTCTTTACAGTAAGAGTGATTAAGATGTGGAATGCATTGCCACAGGAAGTCGTTATGGCAAACTCTATACCTGCATTTAAAGGGGGCTTAGATACTTTCCTTGCGTTGAAAGACATCCATGGCTACAATTACTAGGTAATGCCTAATGATGTTGATCCAGGAATTTTATCTGATTGCCATCTGGAGTCGGGAAGGAATTTTTCCCTTTAGGGGCTAATTGGACCATGCCTTGTAAGGGTTTTTTTCGCCTTCCTCTGGATCAACAGGGATATGTGAGGGAGCAGGCTGGTGTTGTACTTTATACTGGTTGAACTCGATGGACGTATGTCTTTTTTCAACCAAAATAACTATGTAACTATGTAACTATGTAACCAGATTGAAAATGGACAATGGACTGGCTAGAACAATGGAACAATGTTTGAACGTCTATTAGTTGGACAAACAACTAGAAGTCGTTTGTACACACCTACGGACCTTATGCTGGGATTACACGTTACGTTTTTCACGTTCGATTCTGCGCGCAATTAGCCATTCGATTTTCTGCTCGATTTTCTTATCTTCCACTCGTTTTCTTATCTTTTTTACATTCACTTCTATGAGAAGTTGAGCGGAAAAGAATTGAGCAGAACATCGGACATGTCGGAATATTATTTATTATCATTGAAGGCATCTATCGGAACGATTCTTCGCAAAAAACATAACGTGTAATCCCAGCATAACAGTCATTTGAACGACAGTTGATCCAACTGATATGCCAAGCAGATCGGGCAAACTAGCTGTACACACATCCAACTTGTCGTTCAAACAACAAGTTGGGTGGAAAATCTAATAAAATATTAGCGATAAATGCATTAGAGTCTATGGCGGTGCCCAAATTGTCCATTAGCTGCTGGCACCCTTTTTTCCTGTTCCTGGTAAAATACAGTGGGATGTGAAAGTTTGGGAAACCTTGTTAATCCTCATGATTTTCCTGTATAAATCGTTGGTTGTTTTGATAAAAAATGTCAGTTAAATATATCATATAGGAGTCACACACAGTAATATTTCAGAAGTGAAATTAAGTTTATTGGATTTATAGAAAGTGTGCAATAATTGTTTAAACAAAATTGGGCAGGTGCATAAATTTGGGCACCACAAAAAATAAATGAAATCAATATTTAGTAGATCCTCCTTTTGCAGAAATGACAGCCTCTAAATGCTTCCTCTAGGCTCCAATGAGAGTCTGGATTCTGGTTGAAGGTATTTTGGACCATTCCTCTTTACAAAACATCTCTAGTAAATCCAGGTTTCATGGCTTCCGAGCATGGACAGTTCTTTAACTGACACCACTGATTTTCAATTATATTCAGGTCTTGGGACTGAGATGGCCATTCCAGAACGTTGTACTTGTTCCTCTGCATGAATGCCTTAGGTGATTTTGAGCAGTGTTTAGGGTCGTTGTCTTGTTGAAAGATCCAGCCCTGGCACAGCCATAGCTTTGTCACGGATTCCTAGACATTGGTCTCCAGAATCTGCTGATACTGAGTGGAATCCATGTGTCCCTCAACTTTGACAAGATTCCCAGTCCCTGCACTGGCCATACAGCTCACAGCATGATGGAACCACCACCATATTTTACTGTAGGTAGCGGGTGTTTTTCTTGGAATGCTGTATTCTTTTTCCTCCATGCATAACACCCCTTGTTATGCCCAAATAACTCCATTTTAGTTTCATCAGTCCACAGCACCTTATTCCAAAATGAAGCTGGCGTGTCCAAATGTGCTTTAGCATACCTCTGTTTGTGCTATGGGTGGAGAAAAGGCTTCCTCTGCATCACTCTTGCATACAGCAATACAGCATCTCCTTGTGTGAAGTGCGGCAGATGGTTGAACGATGTACAGTGACTCCATCTGCAGAAAGATGATGTTGTAGGTCTTTGGTGCTGATCTGTGGGTTGACTCTGACTGTTCTCACTATTTGTCGCTTCTGTTTATCCGAGATTTTTCTTGGTCTGCCACTTCGAGTCACATACATGGTCTGCGAGTCACATACATGTGAGGGACGCTAGCAGGAGATAGAGATGCACAGCGGCAGCTGACAGAGGAAGCTTTGGCGCTGGAAGTCTGGAGTGAGGTGAATGACTGTTCCCGTAGCCGCTCGGAGAGGAAGGCAACGGGGATGAGGAAGGGGATATCTGCACTGGCATCTACTTGAGGAAGAGAGGGGGGGGGGGGGGGAGTGTAAAGCAGAACAGCGTCTGGTTTGGGGAGGGTCTAACCTCCTATACTTAAGTCTGTGTGGAGGGGGGGGGGGGCACAGTATCTGGCTGCCTATACTAAGTGGGGAGGGGTTGAGGTAGAGAACACAACGTTAAGCTACCTATAGTAAAGGGGGGGGGGGGCAGGTGGGACAGCATCTAACTACCTATACTAAAGGGAGGGGGAGGGCAGCATCTGGCTGTCTATATTGGGGGAAGGGCAGCATTTAGCTACCTATACTAAAGGGGGGGTGGGTGGGTGGGGAGGAGGCAGCATCTGACTACCTACACTAAAGGGGGGGCAGAACATCTGTCTACCTATACTAAGGGTGAGGGGGCACAGCATTCAGCTACCGATACTGGGGGGGGGCAATATTTGACTATCTATACTAAATGGGGGGGAGGGGCACAAGGGACAGCATCTGGTTACCTATACTATAGGGGGGGGGGGGTGACAGGGTACGAAATCTGGTTACCTATCCTATACTAAAGGGGTGTGCAATGGGGGGACAGCATCTGACTATTTATACTGAGGGGGCTGGGTGACCAGGGACCACATTGGGCTATATATACTAAGGGGGGGGGGCATAGCATTTGGCTACCTACACTAAAGGGGGGGGTAAAGGACAGCATCTGATTACCTATACTAGGGGGGGGGAGCACCTGTCTTACCTATACTATAGGGGTGGGCATAATCTGGCTACCTATACTGGGGGGTCATGATCATATTCAGCCCCACAGTGCTGCCAGGGGCTAGTTTTTCTCATGGCTGCACTCCCATGTACAAGTCCAACTGTAATGGACATGCACAAGTATGGTCCTCACATTACCATTAGTCCAAAGTTACTTGTGCACAGAGAAAACAGTCATGCACAAAAGTGTTTAAGCTACTGGGCATGTGCAGATCATACTCGCACAGACCTAGTACAGTTGCACACAGACGGGAGTGCAGCCACAAGGAAGAAGAGGATCCCAGGCTGCGGTGAGGGGTCTGAATATGTTCAGAGGGTCCCAGTGAAGGAACAGTGGACACCAGAAGGATTGATTATTATTTTTTGTGTAGAGTTTACTTTAAGACTTTTCCCTTGGGGAAAAAAAGTGTGTAAGTTGGGGGGAGGGGGGGGGGTCAAGATGTTGGTTGGGGGAGGGGGGGGGGAGAGCAGCTGGTCATAGTGGGCCTTGGGGGGGGTAAAAAGTACAAATCTGGCCTTGTCCACATGGACAAGTGTGCTCAGCCTGAATGTTCTGTGTATGTGTTGGTCCTATACCATCAACCCCCAAAACACACACACGTTTTTCCAGCTCCTAGCTCTTCCCAGCTGGCTCCTAGAATGTTAGATTTTCACCTCTGACTTTTCTGTTTCTTTCCCCCCCACAATTCTGCAAGCAGGATGGGTACCAAACTAAAAGAGCAGCTGGTAAAAGAACTTCCAATAATGCCAGCTGCTGAACTGGAAGTGGCATATGCAGCTGCACCAGTTCATGATCTGGTCATTATTATAACCATCAACATTACATAAGGCACAGACTTTACCTTTGGTACCAGACATTTCTTCTAGCAATCTGTTGTAGGGTCTGTTCGCAAACTCCACTCCTTTATTCACCAAAACTTCTTTGAGGTTTTTAAGTCCTTGAATAACCACGACAGGCATGAACCCCAGATAGATGCTGTATACTGGTCCATACACCTTGGATAACTGACAAAAAAAGAAAAATGGTGCATTGTGGGTTAGAAATAAACACTGAAAAAATAATATTGTTTGTCAAACACCTGCGCCAATAAGGCCTGTCAGCTGCTGAATGGATAACAGTATCCTTGTGTTACTGAATAAAAGCCTATAATAAAGTGCAATCCACAGCGCTATTGTGAAGTAATAAAACCTCTTTATTAATTAAAACAATAAGCAGCATGTATCTCCTGGGTCCTTAACCCTTTTTAAACCATCAATAATCAACAAGCATGCGTTACCCAAACACACTATTCACTGCAGTGAATGGACTTTAGATGGAAAGAGAAAAAACTGGGCCCAAAGCAAAAACATGCGCTGAATCAAGTCTTCTAAAATTAAAAAAAATTGTTGTATATCAACAACAAAAAATGTTCTGTGCACAGCCATTAAAGGGGCTCCGAGCAGTGCAGTAACTATGGAAAGATGCATACCATTTTGAAGCTCTCTTTCTCCTTTTTCAATTGATATATAAACCGCCGTCCTATGCCTTTTAGTTTTCATTATTTTCACAATCGAAATCGCGGCCGCCATCTTGGATACCTTATTCAGCATTGTATTACACAGGGCAACACTTTCCCCAGTGTCGGCAGTTCCATTCAGCACAATGCAATTAAATACAAGGAACCCAGAGGAATATAATTACAAAGATCATGCTGGTAGGTGTGAGGATATAATTAATTAGTTGTGTGTATGCTTAACCCATTCGCGTTCCGTCGTTTTCACTTGAGAAATGTTCACCTCTCATTCATTAGCCTATAACTTTAGCACTACTTATCACAATGAACTGATCTATATCTTGTTTTTGCCGCCACCAATTAGGCTTTCTTTGGGGGGTACATTTTGCTAAGAGCCACTTTACTGTAAATGCATTTTAACAAGAGGAATAAGAAAAAAACTTTTTCAGCCATTATAGTTTTAAAATAATACATGCCTCCATAATTAAAACTCACGTATTGTATTTGCCCATATGTCCCGGTTATTACACAGTTAAAATTATGTCCCTATCACAATGTATGGCGACATTATTTTATTTGGAAATAAAGGTGCATTTTTTCCGTTTTGCATCTATCCCTATTTACAAGTTTAAAATAAAAAAAATATAGAAATATTTAATCTTTACATTGATATTTAAAAAGTTTAGACCCTTAGGTAAATATTTACATGTTTGTTTTTTTTATATTAAACATTTTATTTGGGTAGTTTTGGGAGGGTGGGAGGTAAACAATAGGTTTTTAATGTAAATGTGTGTTGATTTTCATTTTTTTTACTTTTAGTTGTAGTATTACTTTTTGGCCACAAGATGGTGGCCATGAGTTTGTTTACATGACGTCACTCTAAGCGTAACATACGCTTAGAGCGACGCATGACGGCGGTAACAGCCAGAAAAGGCGCAGCTTCCGAGAGAAGCTGTCGCTTTTTCAGCGGGGGAGAGGAATCAGTGATCGGGCACCATAGCCCGATTCACTGATTGCCTGGCTAACGAACCGCGGGCCGGGAGCACGCGGGAGCGTGCATGGTTCCTGGACGTAGTTTCTACGTCCAGGAACCAAAATAGGTTAAAGAGACACTAAAGCGAGAATAAATCTCGCTTCAGAGCTTATATTCAGCAGGGGCAGTGTGCCCCTGCTAAAACGCCGCTATCCCGCGGCTAAACGGGGGTCCCTTGCCCCCCAAATCCCCCCCTGCAAAATCTACGACCAACTTGGTCGTAGATTTTGCTGCTGTTAAGGCAGGGCTAACAGCTGCAGCCCTGCCTCTCAGCGCCGTCTATCAGCGGCGCATCGCCGCCTCTCCCCGAAGGAAGACTGAGAGGGGCGGGGGAGGGGCGGGGGAGGGGCGGGGGAGGGGCGGGGGAGAGGCGGAGATACACGCTGACAGACGCGCGTGAGGCAAGGCTGCGGTCATTAGCCCTGCCTCAATGCGGAAGAGATCCCCCGCTGCACGGAGGGGATTTGGGGGGTAAGGGACCCCCGTTTAGCCGCGGGATAGCGGCGTTTTAGCAGGTGCACACATGCCCCTGCTGAATATAAGCACTGAAGCGAGATTTATTCTTGCTTCAGTGTCTCTTTAACCCCCTTGGCGGTATGCAAAATACCGCCAGGGGGCAGCGCAGCAGTTTTTTTTTTTAATTTTTCTTTTTTTAAATCATGTAGCGAGCCCAGGGCATCCCCCTGCTCAGGGCATCCCCCTGCTCAGCGGCATCCCCCCAGCCCCGGCGATCAGGAAATCCCGTTCAAAGAACGTCGGGACGTCATTGGGAGACCCGATCCACCCCTTGGCGCTGCCTGGCACTGATTGGCCAGGCAGCGCAGGGGTCTGGGGGGGGGGCGCGCCGCACCGGATAGCGGCGATCGGGCGCGCGGCGGCGGCGATCGGGGTGCTGGCGCAGCTAGCAAAGTGCTAGCTGCGTCCAGCAAAAAAAAAAATTATTTAAATCGGCCCAGCAGGGCCTGAGCGGCACCCTCCGGCGGCTTACCCCGTGTCACACACGGGGTTACCGCTAAGGAGGTTAAAGGCATACCCACAGGCACTGCGCATAGTCCCTTTAAAACAATCTCCTGTCAAAAAGCTAAAAACAGCTGTTCCAACAATTGTAGAGGCAGAGGTATTAACCACTTCAGGACTCAGCCTTTACCCCCCCCCCCCTTAAGGACCAGCGCTGATTTCGAAGATCTGTGCTGGGTGGGCTCTACAGCCCCCAGCACAGATCAAATAACAGGCAGAGCGACCAGATTGCACCCCTTTTTTCCCCATTAGGGGGATGATGTGCTGGGGGGGGTCTGATTGCTCCCGCATGCGTGTGGGTGGCCGGGGGGCGGGCACCTCAAAGCCCCCTCCACGGCAGGATTCCCCCTCTCCCTCTTCTCCCTCCCTGCCCTGGAGATCGGAGGCTGCACAGGAATGGATCTGTCCTGTGCAGCCTCTAACAGGCTCTTGCCTGTCATGTGACAGCGATCAGCACTCTTTGGCCTCAATTCTGGTAGCTATGTGAGGTAAATATTTTTTTGTAAAATACCTCATGTGGTATTTTCCTCTTTTTTTAGCAATTGCGAAAGAATTTTCTCCATTTCCCAACATGAGATAAAACATGAGGTAAATGCATAAAGTGAGGTAAAACATGAGGTATTTCAGCAGTAAGCATGCAATAAATAAATAATAGTAGTCTTTGATTGTCTTCCATAAGTAAGGATAGTCTTTGGAAGATGTTTTTTTTTAGGGCGGAAGGTGTATTTGATTATGTAGCAACCTACACAATTATAGCAGAGCCAGAAGGGGGCAGGCTTGCGCTTGAAAAGACATTAGAGAAGACAGATTCAGCTATAATGATTCCTGAGCAAAGCCAGACTGAATGCTCAGCCAGGGATTTTATCAGGGCTGATAACAAGCCGGCTGAGCAGCGAATAATGAAACAGAGAGCAGGGTAGGTGTTTTCTCTAATGTTCCCACTGATCTATATGGTAAAATACATGAGGGTGCTTCATCTATGGTTCACTTTAAGGTTGAGCAAAGGTATATCCACCCAGCCTAATACTGCAAAATGCTGTGATATACAGCCTCGTAATGCAACTAGGCTGTTTACTGACAGGCTGCAGAATTCCCTGCTTTGTCACTAGTCACTAGAGGTCAACATGAGGTGGGAAGCAACCTCTAACCCTCAGGGCCGGATTACCGACCAGGCAACAAAAGCAGTCGCTTGGGGCCCCCATTCAGAGTCAAAGGGGACCCATCAGCACATAAACCAGCCCTCGCCATCCTGTCAGCGGTGGCTGGATGGTATAATGGTTAAAGGGACTCTGAGCAGTGCAGTAACTATGGAAAGATGCATATCATTTTTAACCACTTCCCGACCGCCGTATGTACAATTGGCGGCCGGGAAGTGCACCCCGCACGGACCGCCGTATTGACAATTGGCGGCGGTCCTTGTAGGGGCATGGGCGGAGCGATCGCGTCATCAGTGACGCGATCCTCCGCCTCCGCCTGGCGCCGCTCACCCGCCGCAACATCCCGCCGGCTATACGGAAGCGCCGGCGGGATGTTAACCCCGCGATCGCCGCATACAAAGTGTATAATACACTTTGTAATGTTTACAAAGTGTATTATACAGGCTGCCTCCTGCCCTGGTGGTCCCAGTGTCCGAGGGACCACCAGGGCAGGCTGCAGCCACCCTAGTCTGCACCAAGCACACCGATTTCCCCCCCCCCTGCCCCAGATCGCCCACAGCACCCATCAGACCCCCCCCTGCCCACCCCCCAGGACCCCCTGTTTGCACCCAATCACCCCCCCTAATCACCCATCAATCACTCCCTGTCACTATCTGTCAACGCTATTTTTTTTTTTATCCTCCACCCTGCTCCCTGCCCCCTCCTGATCACCCCCCCACCCCTCAGATTCTCCCCAGACCCCCCCCCCCCCCAGACCACCCCCCCTGTTTACTGTATGCATCTATCCCCCTGATCACCTGTCAATCACCTGTCAATCACCTGTCAATCACCTGTCAATCACCCGTCAATCACCCCCTGTCACTGCCACCCATCAGCCAGCCCCTAACCTGCCCCTTGCGGGCAATCTGATCACCCCCCCACACCAATAGATCGCCCGCAGATCCGACATCAGATCACCTCCCAAATCCATTGTTTACATCTATTCTCTCCTCTAAACACCCACTAGTTACCCATCAATCACCCATCAAATCACCCCCTATCACCACCTGTCACTTTTACCTATCAGATCAGACCCTAATCTGCCCCTTGCGGGCACCCAATCACCCGCCCACACGCTCAGATTGCCCTCTGACCCCCCCTTATCAATTCACCAGTGCATTAATTACATCTGTTCTTCCCTGTAATAACCCACTGATCACCTGTCAATCACCTGCCAATCACCTATCACCCATCAATCACCCCCTGTCACCCCCTGTCACTGCCACCCATCAATCAGCCCCTAACCTGCCCCTTGTGGGCAATCTGATCACCCACCCACACCATTAGATCGCCCGCAAACCCGCCGTCAGATTACCTCCCAAATGTATTGTTTACATCTGTTATCTTCTCTAAACACCCACTAATTACCCATCAATCACCCATCAATCACCCCCTATCACCACCTGTCACTGTTACCTATCAGATCAGACCCTAATCTGCCCCTTGCGGGCACCCAATCACCCGCCCACACGCTCAGATTGCCCTCAGACCCCCCCCCCCCCCCTTATCAATTCGCCAGTGCATTAATTACATCTGTCCTTCCCTGTAATAACCCACTGATCACCTGTCAATCACCTGCCAATCACCTATCACCCATCAATCACCCCCTGTCGCTGCCACCCAACAATCAGCCCCTAACCTGCCCCTTGCGGGCAATCTGATCACCCACCCACACCAATAGATCGCCCGCAGATCCGACATCAGATCACCACCCAAGCGCAGCGTTTACATCTATTCTCTCCTCTAAACACCCACTAATTACCCATCAATCACCCCCTATCACCACCTGTCACTGTTACCCATCAGATCAGACCCTAATCTGCCCCTTGCGGGCACCCAATCGCCCGCCTACACGCTCAGATTGCCCTCAGACCCCCCCTTATCAATTCGCCAGTGCAATATTTACATCTGTTCTCCCCTGTAATAACCCACTGATTACCTGTCAATCACCTATCAATCACCCATCAATCACCCCCTGTCACTGCCACCCATCAATCACCCCCTGTCACTGCCACCCATCAATCACCCGCTGTCACTGTCACCCATCAATCAGCCCCTAACCTGCCCCTTGCGGGCAAACTGATCACCCACCCACACCAATAGATCGCCCGCAGATCCGACATCAGATCACCACCCAAGCGCAGTGTTTCCATCTATTCTCTACCCTAAACACCCACTAATTACCCATCAATCACCCCCTGTCACTGCTACCTATCAGATTAGACCCCTATCTGCCCCTAGGGCACTCAATCACCCGCCCACACCCTCAGAATGCCCTCAGACCCCAGCCCTGATCACCTCGCCAGTGCATTGCTTGCATCTATTCCCCCCTCTAATCACACCTTGAGACACCCATCAATCACCTCCTGTCACCCCCTAGCACACCTACCCATCAGATCAGGCCCTAATTTGCCCCGTGTGGGCTCCTGATCACTCGGCCAAACCCTCAGACCCCCTTCCGATCACCTCCCCAGTGCATTGATTGCATCTATTTTCCCCTCTAACCACCCCCTGAGACACCCATCAATCACCTCCTGTCACCCCCCTAGCACTCCTATCCATCAGATCAGGCCCAATACAACCTGTCATCTAAAAGGCCACCCTGCTTATGACCGGTTCCACAAAATTCGCCCCCTCATAGACCACCTGTCATCAAAATTTGCAGATGCTTATACCCCTGAACAGTCATTTTGAGACATTTGGTTTCCAGACTACTCACGGTTTTGGGCCTGTAAAATGCCAGGGCGGTATAGGAACCCCACAAGTGACCCCATTTTAGAAAAAAAGACACCCCAAGGTATTCTGTTAGGTGTATGACGAGTTCATAGAAGATTTTATTTTTTGTCAAAAGTTAGCGGAAATTAATTTTTATTGGTTTTTTTTCACAAAGTGTCATTTTTCACTAACTTGTGACAAAAAATAAAATCTTCTATGAACTCGCCATACACCTAACGGAATACCTTGTGGTGTCTTCTTTCTAAAATGGGGTCACTTGTGGGGTTCCTATACTGCCCTGGCATTTTAGGGGCCCTAAACCGCGAGGAGTAGTCTAGAAAACAAATGCTTCAAAATGACCTGTGAATAGGACGTTGGGCCCCTTAGCGCACCTAGGCTGCAAAAAATTGTCACACATGTGGTACCGCCGTACTCAGGAAAAGTAGTATAATGTGTTTTGGGGTGTATTTTTACACATACCCATGCTGGATGGGAGAAATTTCTATGTAAATGGACAATTGTGTGTAAAAAAATCAAACAATTGTCATTTACAGAGATATTTCTCCCACTTAGCATGGGTATGTGTAAAAATACACCCCAAAACGCATTATACTACTTCTCCTGAGTACGGCGGTACCACATGTGTGGCACTTTTTTACACCCTAAGTACGCTAAGGGGCCCAAAGTCCAATGAGTACCTTTAGGATTTCACAGGTCATTTTGCGACATTTGGTTTCAAGACTACTCCTCACGGTTTAGGGCCCCTAAAATGCCAGGGCAATATAGGAACCCCACAAATGACCCCATTCTAGAAAGAAGACACCCAAAGGTATTCCGTACGGAGTATGGTGAGTTCATAGAAGATTTTATTTTTTGTCACAAGTTAGCGGAAAATGACACTTTGTGAAAAAAAACTATTAAAATCAATTTCCGCTAACTTGTGACAAAAAAATAAAAACTTCTATGAACTCACCATACTCCTAACGGAATACTAAAATGGAAATATGGAGCTAGTGTGTGCCCCTAAATAGCGATCAGGCCCCCGCAGTCTGAACTCGGCTGCTCCCGTTGAAAACACTGTAGTGGAGATAGAAAGAAAAGAGGGGCGCTCTAAGTCCGCTGCACCACTATACTATGCATCAATAGGACAGGTCTCACCTGTTTATGATGGGGCTGGCACAGCGTACACAGCCCGGATTCGCCTTGTCCCTCTTAGCCGAGCCGGGGACTGAGCTCTAGCGCGGGGCGGAAGTGACGTCACTCGCTCCAGGAAGTGGTGGATCAATAGCCAGACGACGCTAGGCAGCTCTATACAGAGCTTCTGGTGTTGGAAAGGACCTGGTGTGGTCTCTGCAGGCTACTCTGATAGATTTTATTTTTTGTCAAAAGTTAGCGGAAATTGATTTTAATTGTGTTTTTTCACAAAGTGTCATTTTCCGCTAACTTTTGACAAAAAATAAAATCTTCTATGAACTCACCATACTCCTAACGGAACACCTTTGGGTGTCTTCTTTCTAGAATGGGGTCATTTGTGGGGTTCCTATACTGCCCTGGCATTTTAGGGGCCCTAAACCGTGAGGAGTAGTCTTGAAACCAAATTTCTCAAAATGACCTGTGAAATTCTAAAGGTACTCATTGGACTTTGGGCCCTTTAGCGCAGTTAGGGTGCAAAAAAGTGCCACACATGTGGTATCGCCGTACTCAGGAGAAGTAGTATAATGTGTTTTGTGGTGTATTTTTACACATACCCATGCTGTGTGGGAGAAAGATCTCTGTAAATGGACAATTGTGTGTAAAAAAAATTAACAAATTGTCATTTACAGAGATATTTCTCCCACCCAGCATGGGTATGTGTAAAAATACACCCCAAAACACATTATACTACTTCTCCTGAGTACGGCAATACCACATGTGTGGCACTTTTTTGCAGCCTAACTGCGCTAAGGGGTCCAAAGTCCAATGAGCACCTTTAGGCTTTACAGGGGTGCTTACAATTTAGCACCCCCCAAAATGTCAGGACAGTAAACACACCCCACAAATGACCCCATTTTGGAAAGTAGACCCTTCAAGGTATTCAGAGAGGGGCATGGTGAGTCCGTGGCAGATTTCATTTTTTTTTTGTCGCAAGTTAGAAGGAATGGAAACTTTTTTTTTTCACAAAGTGTCATTTTCCGCTTACTTGTGACAAAAAATAATATCTTCTATGAACTCACTATGCCTCTCAGTGAATACTTTGGGATGTCTTCTTTCCAAAATGGGGTCATTTGGGGGGTATTTATACTATCCTGGAATTCTAGCCCCTCATGAAACATGACAGAGGGTCAGAAAAGTCAGAGATGCTTGAAAATGGGAAAATTCACTTTTTGCACCATAGTTTGTAAACGCTATAACTTTTACCCAAACCAATAAATATACACTGAATGGGGTTTTTTTTTATCAAAAACATGTTTGTCCACATTTTTCGCGCTGCATGTATACAGAAATTTTACTTTATTTGAAAACTGTCAGCACAGAAAGTTAAAAAAATCATTTTTTTGCCAAAATTCATGTCTTTTTTGCTGAATATAATAAAAAGTAAAAATCGCAGGAGCAATCAAATAGCACCAAAAGAAAGCTTTATTAGTGACAAGAAAAGGAGCCAAAATTCATTTAGGTGGTAGGTTGTATGAGCGAGCAATAAACCGTGAAAGCTGCAGTGGTCTGAATGGAAAAAAAGTTAGCGGACATTGATTTTAATAGTTTTTTTTCACAAAGTGTCATTTTCCGCTAACTTGTGACAAAAAATAAAATCTTCTATGAACTCATCATACTCCGTACGGAATACCTTTGGGTGTCTTCTTTCTAGAATGGGGTCATTTGTGGGGTTCCTATACTGCCCTGGCATTTTAGGGGCCCTAAACCGTGAGGAGTAGTCTTGAAACCAAATGTCGCAAAATGACCTGTGAAATCCTAAAGGTACTCATTGGACTTTGGGCCCCTTAGCGTACTTAGGGTGTAAAAAAGTGCCACACATGTGGTACCGCCGTACTCAGGAGAAGTAGTATAATGCGTTTTGGGGTGTATTTTTACACATACCCATGCTAAGTGGGAGAAATATCTCTGTAAATGACAATTGTTTGATTTTTTTACACACAATTGTCCATTTACATAGAAATTTCTCCCATCCAGCATGGGTATGTGTAAAAATACACCCCAAAACACATTATACTACTTTTCCTGAGTACGGCGGTACCACATGTGTGACACTTTTTTGCAGCCTAGGTGCGCTAAGGGGCCCAACGTCCTATTCACAGATCATTTTGAAGCATTTGTTTTCTAGACTACTCCTCGCGGTTTAGGGGCCCTAAAATGCCAGGGCAGTATAGGAACCCCACAAGTGACCCCATTTTAGAAAGAAGACACCCCAAGGTATTCTGTTAGGTGTATGGCGAGTTCATAGAAGATTTTATTTTTTGTCACAAGTTAGTGAAAAATGACACTTTGTGAAAAAAAACCAATAAAAATTAATTTCCGCTAACTTTTGACAAAAAATAAAATCTTCTATGAACTCGTCATACACCTAACAAAATACCTTGGGGTGTCTTTTTTTCTAAAATGGGGTCACTTGTGGGGTTCCTATACCGCCCTGGCATTTTACAGGCCCAAAACCGTGAGTAGTCTGGAAACCAAATGTCTCAAAATGACTGTTCAGGGGTATAAGCATCTGCAAATTTTGATGACAGGTGGTCTATGAGGGGGCGAATTTTGTGGAACCGGTCATAAGCAGGGTGGCCTTTTAGATGACAGGTTGTATTGGGCCTGATCTGATGGATAGGAGTGCTAGGGGGGTGACAGGAGGTGATTGATGGGTGTCTCAGGGGGTGGTTAGAGGGGAAAATAGATGCAATCAATGCACTGGGGAGGTGATCGGAAGGGGGTCTGAGGGGGATCTGAGGGTTTGGCCGAGTGACTTGGTAGGTGTGCTAGGGGGTGACAGGAGGTGATTGATGGGTGTCTCAAGGTGTGATTAGAGGGGGGAATAGATGCAAGCAATGCACTGGCGAGGTGATCAGGGCTGGGGTCTGAGGGCATTCTGAGGGTGTGGGCGGGTGATTGAGTGCCCTAGGGGCAGATAGGGGTCTAATCTGATAGGTAGCAGTGACAGGGGGTGATTGATGGGTAATTAGTGGGTGTTTAGGGTAGAGAATAGATGGAAACACTGCGCTTGGGTGGTGATCTGATGTCGGATCTGCGGGCGATCTATTGGTGTGGGTGGGTGATCAGTTTGCCCGCAAGGGGCAGGTTAGGGGCTGATTGATGGGTGGCAGTGACAGCGGGTGATTGATGGGTGGCAGTGACAGGGGGTGATTGATGGGTGGCAGTGACAGGAGGTGATTGATGGGTGGCAGTGACAGGGGGTGATTGATGGGTGATAGGTGATTGGCAGGTGATTGACAGGTGATCAGTGGGTTATTACAGGGAAGAACAGATGTAATTAATGCACTGGTGAATTGATAAGGGGGGGTCAGAGGGCAATCTGAGCGTGTGGGCGGGTGATTGGGTGCCCGCAAGGGGCAGATTAGGGTCTGATCTGATAGGTAAAAGTGACAGGTGGTGATAGGGGGTGATTGATGGGTGATTGATGGGTAATTAGTGGGTGTTTAGAGGAGAGAATAGATGTAAACAATGGATTTGGGAGGTGATCTGATGTTGGATCTGCGGGCGATCTATTGGTGTGGGGGGGTGATCAGATTGCCCGCAAGGGGCAGGTTAGGGGCTGATTGATGGGTGGCAGTGACAGGGGGTGATTGATGGGTGATTGACAGGTGATTGACAGGTGATTGACAGGTGACTGACAGGTGATCAGGGGGATAGATGCATACAGTAAACAGGGGGGGGTGGTCTGGGGGGGGGGTCTGGGGAGAATCTGAGGGGTGGGGGGTGATCAGGAGGGGGCAGGGAGCAGGGGGGGGATAAAAAAAAAATAGCGTTGACAGATAGTGACAGGGAGTGATTGATGGGTGATTAGGGGGGTGATTGGGTGCAAACAGGGGTCTGGGGGGTGGGCAGGGGGGGGGGGGTCTGATGGGTGCTGTGGGCGATCTGGGGCAGGGGGTGTAAAAAATCAGTGTGCTTGGTGCAGACTAGGGTGGCTGCAGCCTGCCCTGGTGGTCCCTCGGACACTGGGACCACCAGGGCAGGAGGCAGCCTGTATAATACACTTTGTAAACATTACAAAGTGTATTATACACTTTGTATGCGGCGATCGTCGGGTTAACATCCCGCCGGCGCTTCCGTATGGCCGGCGGGATGTTGCGGCGGGTGAGCGGCGCCAGGCGGAGGCGGAGGATCGCGTCACTGATGACGCGATCGCTCCGCCCATGCCCCTACAAGTACCGCCGCCAATTGTCAATACGGCGGTCCTTGCGGGGTGCACTTCCCGGCCGCCAATTGTACATACGGCGGTCGGGAAGTGGTTAAAGGCATACCCACAGGCACTGCTCGGAGTCCCTATAAGGGCTCTGCCTCTGACACAGGAGACCAGGGTTCGAATCTCGGCTCTGCCTGTTCACTAAGCCAGCACCTATTCAGTAGGAGACCTTAGGCAAGTCTCTCTAACACTGCTACTGCCTATAGGGCGCGTCCTAGTGGCTGCAGCTCTGGCGCTTTGAGTCCGCCAGGAGAAAAGCACGATATAAATGTTATTTGTCTTGTCTTGTCAAATGATGCCGTGCGCCAGTGGTGCTCAGCAGAGCTCGAATATTCGAGTAGCTCGAATATTCGAGCTCTTTTCCAGCTATTCGAGCTCGGTATTCGAGCTCCGAATAGCTGTAGCTATTCGAATGGGCTATTCGCGTACACTCGAATAGCCCATTCACTATTCGAGCTATTCGAGCAAACGGCGCTATTCGAGCTCGGTACCGAGCTCGAATAGCGTCATAGCCCAGATTGATGTCCTTAGAGCCAATCAGAGGGCTCCCAGGCCCTCTGACGGCAGCCAATCACAGAGGGGGACCCTGGCCAGCCCCTACCCTATAAATAGCGGCCGCCATGTTACGTTTCTCCGTCCTTGCCTGAGACTTGCATAGAGAGAGAGTTGCTCCTTTGTGCTTTGGCTTAGCAAGAGCTTTATTGTGGTCATTTACCTAGCGTTTTTGCTCACATACACCTCCTATACACACCTATATTGTTGTTAGTTAGTTAGACATTGTATTTTAGTTAGTAGCTTTTGTGTTACATAGAGACAGGCCAGCTGCTGCAGGCTTACAGCTTTAGGCCTCAGGGCCTTGCCTGTGTGGGCAGCTGTCCTCCTGTCCTCTGTTTATTTCTCTCTATTCTATACCAGTATTTCTGCTGTCCTTTACTACTGATTGTATTAGTATTGTAGTTATATACTGTAACTGTACTAGGACACTCACTGTCACTGTTCATAGGCTACTAGCTGCTCCTGCGTGTGTGCACTCACTTTCTGTGTACACACTACACACACTCTATTTCCTTCTGATAACTGATTGATTATTGTAATTGAATATTGTAATTAGTTAGTTGTACTCACTGTTACTACTTACTGTACTAGGAGTCTAGGACACTCAGTCACTGTTCATAGGCTACTAGCTCCTGCGTGTGTGCACTCACTGTCTGTGTACACACTACACACACTCTATTTCCTTCTGATAACTGATTGATTATTGTAATTAGTTAGTTGTACTTACTGTTACTACTTACTGTACTAGGAGTCTAGGACACTCAGTCACTGTTCATAGGCTACTAGCTCCTGCATGTGTGCACTCACTGTCTGTGTACACACACTACACACACTCTATTTCCTTCTGATAACTGATTGCTTATTGTAATTAGTTAGTTGTACTTACTGTTACTACTTACTCTTACTGTACTAGGAGTCTAGGACACTCAGTCACTGTTCATAGGCTACTAGCTCCTGCGTGTGTGCACTCACTGTCTGTGTACACACACTACACACTCTATTTCCTTCTGATAACTGATTGCTTATTGTAATTAGTTAGTTGTACTTACTGTTACTACTTACTCTTACTGTACTAGGAGTCTAGGACACTCAGTCACTGTTCATAGGCTACTAGCTCCTGCGTGTGTGCACTCACTGTCTGTGTACACACACTACACACACTCTATTTCCTTCTGATAACTGATTGCTTATTGTAATTAGTTAGTTGTACTTACTGTTACTACTTACTCTTACTGTACTAGGAGTCTAGGACACTCAGTCACTGTTCATAGGCTACTAGCTCCTGCGTGTGTGCACTCACTGTCTGTGTACACACACTACACACACTCTATTTCCTTCTGATAACTGATTGCTTATTGTAATTAGTTAGTTGTACTTACTGACTGTTACTACTTACTTACTTACTGTACTAGGGACACTCACTCAGTCACTGTTCATAGGCTAGCTCCTGCGCGTGTTTGCGCGTGCGTGCACTCACTGTCTGTAGTGTACACACACTAAATTTACTTGTGATTACTACTGATTATTGTAACTGCTAGTTGTACTTTCTGACTGTTACTACTTACTTACTGTACTAGGGACACTCACTCAGTCACCTCACCCACCAACCCACTCCATTAAAGTACCCCACTTTTCACCCGCCCTTTTAAAAAACTTTTGTCTATACGCCCAAAACATCGAAGATGTCTGGAAGTGGCAGCCAGCGCGGTTTGGGCAAGGGGAAGGGCAGCAAGGGAATCAGGAGGAGAGGGAGCAGCATTGTGGCAAGCCGCGGGCGCGGGCGCGCCACCATGCACAGTTCCGCAGCAGCAGCAGCAGCGTCAGTGGCTAACATTCCTCCCATAGCCACTGGCCGTGGACGCCTTGGGCGCCGCCCAGCAGGAGCATCTGCAACTCACGCTGCAGAGACACAGCAGCAGCAGCGTGTAGCACCTGCTCCGATTTTCCTCCAGCCGGGTCGGAAACGTCCCATTGAGGAAAAGCATGCAGACACTGTGGTGCAACTGATGACGGAGGATGAGCAGCCCGCCATCAGCTCTGCATCCGAGGCCTCCACCCTCACCACCACCCCTGTTCGCAGCAGCCGCCCAGCAGGGCCTGGGGAGGAGGCCAGTTCACCGTCAGTTGGCGACCTGTCATTCAGCAGTCTTTTGACCCCAGGCATCATGAGTCAATTGTCTGCTGTTGTTGGCGATTTTGAGGAGGAGATGCTGATGGGCACTTTGGGGGATGAGGGATTGGACAGCAAGACTGTGGCGACAGTCAAGCAGCCCATCCATGCATCAGGAGAGGAGTTTGGGGGGTCCTCATCCCAGCAGGACATGTTTCAGGAGGGGGAGGATGATGATGACCCGGTGACAGACAGAGACTGGGTGCCACCACCTCCAGGGGATGTCGTCCTCAGCAGCTCTGAGGAGGAGGAGGAGGAGGATGCTCTTGTGGGCCTTGCAAGGAGGCGCATCATTGCAAGCATTGGCAGCAGCAGTAGGCAGGTCCCACAGCCTGCTGGTGTCTCAGGCTCAGCAGCAGCAGCAGCAGCATCTGCCAGTACCACCACCAGCCGCACCCAAGCCCCCCAAGCCCCCCCCCCCAACCACCACAGGGAGACAGGCAGCAGCGCTTCCATGCCGTAGGGGGATGTTTCTGTCACCAATCTGGCGCTTTTTCACCATGCCCACAGTGTACAGCAAGTACGCCACTTGCAACCACTGTCAGCGGAAGTTGAGCAGAGGTGCAGACCCCTTAAAGTTCTGCACCAGCTCGCTCATCAACCACCTTGCTGCGAAACATTTCCACCAGCATCAGGAGTTCCAGAGGCTGAAGGCATCTGGTGCTGGCAGTGGCACCACACCCATCACTGCACAGCCTTCAGCAGCAGCAGCAACAGCAGCCACCCGCCCTCCTGCTCCTCCAGCAGCACCAGCAGGAGTGCGGAAACGCACTGCTCCTCCCCCCTCTGCAACTCCTGCCGCCGACACTGAGGCCTGTTCTGGCAGCCAGTCCTCAGTGGCCTCCTCCGCTGTGTCTGCTGATTCCCGTGCCAGCAAAAGGCCACGCCAGAGCCTTTTGAGCGAGTCCTTCCAGGGGGTGGTTAGGGCTCTGCCTCCCAGCAGCCGTCACGTGCGGCAGCTGAACGGCTTGCTGGCACGGGCCATGTGCTCCCAACTCCTGCCGTACACGCTCGTGCAGGAGGGGAGCGACATTCGTGCGCTGCTTGCTTGCGCAGCCCCAGACTGGCAGCTCCCCAGCAGACACTTTTTCTCCCGCAAGGCCATTCCTGCACTGCATCGCTTTGTGATGGCCAATGTGGAGCGAGGGCTGGAGCACGCGGTTGGTGAAAGGGTCCACGTCACCATGGACTCCTGGAGCAGCCGCTTCGGGACAGGCCGCTACCTGTCCTTCACTGTCCACTGGGTCAGCTTGGTGGAAGGGGGTGAGGATGGGAGAGCAGCAGCGGGCACAGCAGCAGCAGCAACACAGTGGGTGGTGCCACCCCGCAGGGTCAGGGGAACTGCAGCTGGTTCCTCCGATCCTCTGCCATCCTCCGGCACACCTGGCCAAACCCCCCGCCTCAGCAGCAGCGTGAAGGCCCGCCACTGCCAAGCGCTGCTGCACTTGGTCAGCCTTGGGAAGACCAAGCTGACGGCAACCCATGTGTTGGCCAAACTCCAGGAGCAGGAGAGGATTTGGCTGACCCCCAGAGGCCTCAGAGTCGGAGAGGTGGTGGCCGACAATGGGGCCAATCTGGTTGCCGCAATAGACAGGGGAAACCTGACCCACATCCCCTGTCTTGCCCACGTGCTGAACATGGTGGTGCAGAAGTTCTTGCGCACCTACCAGGGGATGGGCGAACTGCTGGAAACGGCAAGGAACGTTGTGCGTCACTTCCGGCGCTCGGCTGCAGCCTGTGCGAGCCTGGAAGACGTGCAAAAGGAGCTGGATCTGCCACGCCATCGGCTGATCCTTGACGTTCCGACTCGCTGGAACTCCACCCTGGCGATGTTGGAGCGTCTGGTTGAACAGAAGCGCGCTGTCAAACAGTACCTTGCCCTGGCCACTGTTTCCGCCGCTCAGAGAAGGGACAAGACCAGCAACATCCCGTCCATCGTCCCCGATGATGACTGGAGGCACATGCAGCAGGTGTGCTTAGTGCTGGCTCCCTTTCTGCAGGCCACTAACATGGTGAGCAGGGACCATGCTATGGTCTGCGAGTGGGTGCCCCTGGTTTGTCTGCTGAACAGGGCCCTCGATGCTTTGCTGGAACAGGGAGCGGCAGCCTTGGACCAGCAGGAGCGGCAAGCAGCTGCACAGTCCACCTCTGAGGGGGAGGAGGAGGAGGACTTGGTGGAGGTCCCTGACCTTGCTGCTGATGAGGGGGATCAGCACAGTGCAGCTGAGTTGGTGCGGGGGTGGAGAGAGGATGAGGCTGACGAGGCAGAGGAGGAGGATGAGGACAGCAGCACTGCCGTCGATGTGCCAGCAGACGTGGCCCGCCTCTTCCCAATGGCAGCGCACATGCTGACGTGCCTGCGCAGAGACCCCAGGGTGATCCAGATGAAGCAGAGGGAGGACATCTGGATCAGCATGATGTTGGACCCACGCCTCAAGGGGAAGTTGAGCCAGTTCCTGCCGCCTGCAGGAGGAGACCCAGCGCAACAAATAAGGAGCTTGCAGCAGGCCCTTGTTGAGCGCTTGGAGGAAGCCTTCCCCCAGCCTTCCACCCCCACTGTCCAGCAGCCAGCACAGAGGCAGCAGCAGGTGCCTGCATCCAGCAGCAAGCGCCCCACAGACCTGCTGTCTCTCAGCCACGAGCTCTACAGGACTGTAGAGGCTCCGGCAGCAGTGACTAGAGAGGAGGTGCATGCAGCAGCATCCTCCACCGGTCACAGCCAGCGCCTGACCCGCATGGTGGCTGACTACATGGGGTCCTACAGCGGGCTTGACAGCGATGCCCCTGTTGATCCCATGGAGTATTGGGTCAAGCGCCTGGAGATCTGGAGCGAGCTGGCGCAGTACGCCCTGGAAGTGCTGTCCTGCCCCCCTTCCAGCGTGCTGTCCGAGCGCTGCTTCAGTGCAGCTGGTGGTGTGGTCACCGAGAAACGCTCACGTCTGTCTCACAAGTCTGTGGACAGACTGACGTTTCTCAAGATGAACCAGGCGTGGGTGGAAGGCGAGTTCCTGGCCCCTGTTGTCGGCGAGAGGGGGACATGAACTGGCTAAGAACCATCGTTAATGTGCCTTACCACCCTTTACCACCTCCTGGCTCCTGCTCACTAAGCCAGCCTGGTTCACTTTGACTATTACGTCGCCTGCAGCCACACATTTTACACCTACAGTGGGCTGCTGTGTACTGCCCTTCTGCTGTCTGTCTGTGTTTCCCACTGCCAGGGTACACAGATTTACCTTCTGCTGCCACTCTGCCACCAGCTATTACGTCAAAAAATAGCTATATCTGTGTAATTGGTTGTAAAACCAAAACTACAAAACCATTACAAAAAAAAAGGTTTAATTTTTCTGAGGTGCCCGGGTTGAAAACTGTGTTGTACCAGTTGTGTATTGGACACGATGTGGGCTGCACGACCGCTGTCTGGGACCTCCTGTTGTGTTCATTTACGGCCTGGTATCACCGCTAGGTACCAGGGCTATTATGTCACGCTGCCTGCCTGCTGCCACACTCACACTACTCCTCCATTCCTCCTGCTGCTGCTGTCTGTCTGTGTTTCCCACTGCCAGGGTACACAGAATTACCTTCTGCTGCCAGTCTGCCACCAGCTATTACGTCAAACAATAGCTGCACACATAATTACTCCTCCATTCCTCCTGCTGCTTCTGCTGTCTGTCTGTCTGTGTTTCCCACTGCCAGGGTACACAGATTTACCTTCTGCTGCCACTCTGCCACCAGCTATTACGTCAAAAAATAGCTATATCTGTGTAATTGGTTGTAAAACCAAAACTACAAAACCATTACAAAAAAAAAAGGTTTAATTTTTCTGAGGTGCCCGGGTTGAAAACTGTGTTGTCCCAGTTGTGTATTGGACACGATGTGGGCTGCACGACCGCTGTCTGGGACCTCCTGTTGTGTTCATTTACGGCCTGCTATCACCGCTAGGTACCAGGGCTATTATGTCACGCTGCCTGCCTGCTGCCACACTCACACTACTCCTCCATTCCTCCTGCTGCTGCTGTCTGTCTGTGTTTCCCACTGCCAGGGTACACAGAATTACCTTCTGCTGCCAGTCTGCCACCAGCTATTACGTCAAACAATAGCTGCACACATAATTACTCCTCCATTCCTCCTGCTGCTGCTGCTGCTGTCTGTCTGTCTGTGTTTCCCACTGCCAGGGTACACAGATTTACCTTCTGCTGCCACTCTGCCACCAGCTATTACGTCAAAAAATAGCTATATCTGTGTAATTGGTTGTAAAACCAAAACTACAAAACCATTACAAAAAAAAAGGTTTAATTTTTCTGAGGTGCCCGGGTTGAAAACTGTGTTGTCCCAGTTGTGTATTGGACACGATGTGGGCTGCACGACCGCTGTCTGGGACCTCCTGTTGTGTTCATTTACGGCCTGGTATCACCGCTAGGTACCAGGGCTATTATGTCACGCTGCCTGCCTGCTGCCACACTCACACTACTCCTCCATTCCTCCTGCTGCTGCTGTCTGTCTGTGTTTCCCACTGCCAGGGTACACAGAATTACCTTCTGCTGCCAGTCTGCCACCAGCTATTACGTCAAACAATAGCTGCACACATAATTACTCCTCCATTCCTCCTGCTGCTGCTGCTGTCTGTCTGTCTGTGTTTCCCAACGCCAGGGTACACAGATTTACCTTCTGCTGCCACTCTGCCACCAGCTATTACGTCAAAAAATAGCTATAGCTGTGTAATTGGTTGTAAAACCAAAACTACAAAACCATTACAAAAAAAAAGGTTTAATTTTTCTGAGGTGCCCGGGTTGAAAACTGTGTTGTCCCAGTTGTGTATTGGACACGATGTGGGCTGCACGACCGCTGTCTGGGACCTCCTGTTGTGTTCATTTACGGCCTGCTATCACCGCTAGGTACCAGGGCTATTATGTCACGCTGCCTGCCTGCTGCCACACTCACACTACTCCTCCATTCCTCCTGCTGCTGCTGTCTGTCTGTGTTTCCCACTGCCAGGGTACACAGAATTACCTTCTGCTGCCAGTCTGCCACCAGCTATTACGTCAAACAATAGCTGCACACATAATTACTCCTCCATTCCTCCTGCTGCTGCTGCTGTCTGTCTGTCTGTGTTTCCCACTGCCAGGGTACACAGATTTACCTTCTGCTGCCACTCTGCCACCAGCTATTACGTCAAAAAATAGCTATATCTGTGTAATTGGTTGTAAAACCAAAACTACAAAACCATTACAAAAAAAAAAGGTTTAATTTTTCTGAGGTGCCCGGGTTGAAAACTGTGTTGTCCCAGTTGTGTATTGGACACGATGTGGGCTGCACGACCGCTGTCTGGGACCTCCTGTTGTGTTCATTTACGGCCTGGTATCACCGCTAGGCAGAGATGATCAGATACCTAATATTCGAGTTCGGATAGTGTCATCCAGCTCGCCTGCCACCCCCCTCCACAAGGGGGCGCCGGTCCTCCCGAGAGCTAGCCTGCCCCACGCGCTACCGCCGCCTGCCACCGGGGGGCGCCGGGGCTCTCAGGAGGACTGGCGCCATCCGGCGGTGGGCGGCGGTAGCGCAGGGTGGCCCGGCTTCCGGGAGCCCCGGCGCCCCCCGGTGGCATGCGGAGGTAGCACAGGGGGTGTCAGGCCAGCTCTCAGGACGACCGGCGCCCCCTGATGGCGGGCGGTGGTAGCGCTGGGCAGCCCGGCACCCGGGAGCCCCGGCGCCCCCAGGTGGCCGGCGTCGGCAGCGCGGGGGGTCAGGCTGGCTCAACAGAGGACCGGCGCCCACCGTTGGCAGGCAGCGGTAGCGCAGGCGGGGGACAATGCCCGCGGCTAGCGAGGCCCAGCTGCCATAAGAACTGGATGTAGTCAGGGCAGAAGAGTTCCAGGTGCGGGCCAAGCTGGCAGGAGGAGAGGGGGGGTGTGGTCAATGCCCGAGTCCAGCGAGGCCCAGCTCCCATAAGAACTGGGTTTAGTCAAGGCAGAAGAGTTCCAGGTGCGGGCCAAGCTGGCAGGAGGAGAGGGGGGTGTGGTCAATGCCCGAGTCCAGCGAGGCCCAGCTCCCATAAGAACTGGGTTTAGTCAAGGCAGAAGAGTTCCAGGTGCGGGCCAAGCTGGCAGGAGGGGGGGGGGTGTGGTCAATGCCCGAGTCCAGCGAGGCCCAGCTCCCATAAGAAGTGGGTGTAGTCAGGGTAGAAAAGTTCCAGGTGCGGGCCAAGCTGGCAGGAGGAGGGGGGGGGGGCGTGGGGTGGGGTGGGGGTTCAATGCACGAGGCCAGAGAGGCCATGCTCCCATAAGAATTGGATGTAGTCAGAGAAGAAGAGTTCCAGGTGCGGGGCAAGCTGACCGGAGGAGAGGCCGGGGTCATGGATGAGGTCCCTGGCAGAGGCCACCACTCGGGCACTCGCAGGGCAGTCGGATCGAGTTTGGCGGCAGCCAGGGTCCTCCGTCCTGGAGGCTCCGATGAGAGCGGATCTGGCCGGCCGCGCCCAGGCAGGGCTCCACAGCTTCGGACAAGCTAGGCACCGATCCCCCCTAAATGGGGGGTGGGTTCCGACCGTCCATGACCCGAGCCCGCCACCCTCGGGGAGAATGTCAGGAGGCGTTCCTCCGCCGAGAAAAGTGCCTAAACTGGAGCCTGCTAGGGGGTAAAATGTCAACTTTTTTCCCGCACTGGAGCCTGCTAAGGGGAAATATCACCTTTTTTTCCGGCTAACTTGTCCTGCCTGGAGCCTGCTAAGGGGAAATGTCAAAGTTTTTCAGGCCAGCCTGGCCCGCCTAGAGGTTGCTATGTGAAAACGGCAAAGTTTTTCCGGCCAGCCTGGCCCGCCTGTGGGGTCGCGGGGCAAGCTGTCTCAAAAGAGCCTGCTCGACCCTCACTGATTTCGGGCGACTCCGGGACCTCGCTCCCCGGAGGTCCCCTGGAAGTCCCGATGAGAGCGGATTTGAACGCCCGGGCCGACCCAGAGTTCCATGAGGTCGGGTGACTTTGGCGGCCAGGCTGGGTGCGGCGCCCCCGGGTTCCGAACGCAGCAGACCCGAGCCCGCCACCCTCGGGGAGAATAGCAGCGCGGCGCTGCGGGGCAAGCTGACCGGAGGAGAGGCCGGGGGCGTGGATGGGCTCCCTGGCAGAGGCCACCACCCGGGCACTCGCAGGGCGGTCGGACCGATTTTGGCGGCGGGCGGGCTCCTCCGTGGCGGAGGCCCCGATGAGAGCGGATTTGAACGCCCGGGCCGACCCAGAGTTCCATGAGGTCGGGTGACTTTGGCGGCCAGGCTGGGTGCGGCGCCCCCGGGTTCCGACCGTCCATGACCCGAGCCCGCCACCCTCGGGGAGGATGTCAGGAGGCGTTCCTCCGCCGAGAAAAGTGCCTAAACTGGAGCCTGCTAGGGGGTAAAATGTCAACTTTTTTCCCGCACTGGAGCCTGCTAAGGGGAAATGTCAAAGTTTTTCAGGCCAGCCTGGCCCGCCTAGAGGTTGCTATGTGAAAACGGCAAAGTTTTTCCGGCCAGCCTGGCCCGCCTGTGGGGTCGCGGGGCAAGCTGTCTCAAAAGAGCCTGCTCGACCCTCACTGATTTCGGGCGACTCCGGGACCTCGCTCCCCGGAGGTCCCCTGGAAGTCCCGATGAGAGCGGATTTGAACGCCCGGGCCGACCCAGAGTTCCATGAGGTCGGGTGACTTTGGCGGCCAGGCTGGGTGCGGCGCCCCCGGGTTCCGAACGCAGCAGACCCGAGCCCGCCACCCTCGGGGAGAATAGCAGCGCGGCGCTGCGGGGCAAGCTGACCGGAGGAGAGGCCGGGGGCGTGGATGGGCTCCCTGGCAGAGGCCACCACCCGGGCACTCGCAGGGCGGTCGGACCGATTTTGGCGGCGGGCGGGCTCCTCCGTGGCGGAGGCCCCGATGAGAGCGGATTTGAACGCCCGGGCCGACCCAGAGTTCCATGAGGTCGGGTGACTTTGGCGGCCAGGCTGGGTGCGGCGCCCCCGGGTTCCGACCGTCCATGACCCGAGCCCGCCACCCTCGGGGAGGATGTCAGGAGGCGTTCCTCCGCCGAGAAAAGTGCCTAAACTGGAGCCTGCTAGGGGGTAAAATGTCAACTTTTTTCCCGCACTGGAGCCTGCTAAGGGGAAATGTCAAAGTTTTTCAGGCCAGCCTGGCCCGCCTAGAGGTTGCTATGTGAAAACGGCAAAGTTTTTCCGGCCAGCCTGGCCCGCCTGTGGGGTCGCGGGGCAAGCTGTCTCAAAAGAGCCTGCTCGACCCTCACTGATTTCGGGCGACTCCGGGACCTCGCTCCCCGGAGGTCCCCTGGAAGTCCCGATGAGAGCGGATTTGAACGCCCGGGCCGACCCAGAGTTCCATGAGGTCGGGTGACTTTGGCGGCCAGGCTGGGTGCGGCGCCCCCGGGTTCCGAACGCAGCAGACCCGAGCCCGCCACCCTCGGGGAGAATAGCAGCGCGGCGCTGCGGGGCAAGCTGACCGGAGGAGAGGCCGGGGGCGTGGATGGGCTCCCTGGCAGAGGCCACCACCCGGGCACTCGCAGGGCGGTCGGACCGATTTTGGCGGCGGGCGGGCTCCTCCGTGGCGGAGGCCCCGATGAGAGCGGATTTGAACGCCCGGGCCGACCCAGAGTTCCATGAGGTCGGGTGACTTTGGCGGCCAGGCTGGGTGCGGCGCCCCCGGGTTCCGACCGTCCATGACCTGAGCCCGCCACCCTCGGGGAGGATGTCAGGAGGCGTTCCTCCGCCGAGAAAAGTGCCTAAACTGGAGCCTGCTAGGGGGTAAAATGTCAACTTTTTTCCCGCACTGGAGCCTGCTAAGGGGAAATGTCAAAGTTTTTCAGGCCAGCCTGGCCCGCCTAGAGGTTGCTATGTGAAAACGGCAAAGTTTTTCCGGCCAGCCTGGCCCGCCTGTGGGGTCGCGGGGCAAGCTGTCTCAAAAGAGCCTGCTCGACCCTCACTGATTTCGGGCGACTCCGGGACCTCGCTCCCGGAGGTCCCCTGGAAGTCCCGATGAGAGCGGATTTGAACGCCCGGGCCGACCCAGAGTTCCATGAGGTCGGGTGACTTTGGCGGCCAGGCTGGGTGCGGCGCCCCCGGGTTCCGAACGCAGCAGACCCGAGCCCGCCACCCTCGGGGAGAATAGCAGCGCGGCGCTGCGGGGCAAGCTGACCGGAGGAGAGGCCGGGGGCGTGGATGGGCTCCCTGGCAGAGGCCACCACCCGGGCACTCGCAGGGCGGTCGGACCGATTTTGGCGGCGGGCGGGCTCCTCCGTGGCGGAGGCCCCGATGAGAGCGGATTTGAACGCCCGGGCCGACCCAGAGTTCCATGAGGTCGGGTGACTTTGGCGGCCAGGCTGGGTGCGGCGCCCCCGGGTTCCGACCGTCCATGACCCGAGCCCGCCACCCTCGGGGAGGATGTCAGGAGGCGTTCCTCCGCCGAGAAAAGTGCCTAAACTGGAGCCTGCTAGGGGGTAAAATGTCAACTTTTTTCCCGCACTGGAGCCTGCTAAGGGGAAATGTCAAAGTTTTTCAGGCCAGCCTGGCCCGCCTAGAGGTTGCTATGTGAAAACGGCAAAGTTTTTCCGGCCAGCCTGGCCCGCCTGTGGGGTCGCGGGGCAAGCTGTCTCAAAAGAGCCTGCTCGACCCTCACTGATTTCGGGCGACTCCGGGACCTCGCTCCCCGGAGGTCCCCTGGAAGTCCCGATGAGAGCGGATTTGAACGCCCGGGCCGACCCAGAGTTCCATGAGGTCGGGTGACTTTGGCGGCCAGGCTGGGTGCGGCGCCCCCGGGTTCCGAACGCAGCAGACCCGAGCCCGCCACCCTCGGGGAGAATAGCAGCGCGGCGCTGCGGGGCAAGCTGACCGGAGGAGAGGCCGGGGGCGTGGATGGGCTCCCTGGCAGAGGCCACCACCCGGGCACTCGCAGGGCGGTCGGACCGATTTTGGCGGCGGGCGGGCTCCTCCGTGGCGGAGGCCCCGATGAGAGCGGATTTGAACGCCCGGGCCGACCCAGAGTTCCATGAGGTCGGGTGACTTTGGCGGCCAGGCTGGGTGCGGCGCCCCCGGGTTCCGACCGTCCATGACCCGAGCCCGCCACCCTCGGGGAGGATGTCAGGAGGCGTTCCTCCGCCGAGAAAAGTGCCTAAACTGGAGCCTGCTAGGGGGTAAAATGTCAACTTTTTTCCCGCACTGGAGCCTGCTAAGGGGAAATGACAAAGTTTTTCAGGCCAGCCTGGCCCGCCTAGAGGTTGCTATGTGAAAACGGCAAAGTTTTTCCGGCCAGCCTGGCCCGCCTGTGGGGTCGCGGGGCAAGCTGTCTCAAAAGAGCCTGCTCGACCCTCACTGATTTCGGGCGACTCCGGGACCTCGCTCCCGGAGGTCCCCTGGAAGTCCCGATGAGAGCGGATTTGAACGCCCGGGCCGACCCAGAGTTCCATGAGGTCGGGTGACTTTGGCGGCCAGGCTGGGTGCGGCGCCCCCGGGTTCCGAACGCAGCAGACCCGAGCCCGCCACCCTCGGGGAGAATAGCAGCGCGGCGCTGCGGGGCAAGCTGACCGGAGGAGAGGCCGGGGGCGTGGATGGGCTCCCTGGCAGAGGCCACCACCCGGGCACTCGCAGGGCGGTCGGACCGATTTTGGCGGCGGGCGGGCTCCTCCGTGGCGGAGGCCCCGATGAGAGCGGATTTGAACGCCCGGGCCGACCCAGAGTTCCATGAGGTCGGGTGACTTTGGCGGCCAGGCTGGGTGCGGCGCCCCCGGGTTCCGACCGTCCATGACCCGAGCCCGCCACCCTCGGGGAGGATGTCAGGAGGCGTTCCTCCGCCGAGAAAAGTGCCTAAACTGGAGCCTGCTAGGGGGTAAAATGTCAACTTTTTTCCCGCACTGGAGCCTGCTAAGGGGAAATGTCAAAGTTTTTCAGGCCAGCCTGGCCCGCCTAGAGGTTGCTATGTGAAAACGGCAAAGTTTTTCCGGCCAGCCTGGCCCGCCTGTGGGGTCGCGGGGCAAGCTGTCTCAAAAGAGCCTGCTCGACCCTCACTGATTTCGGGCGACTCCGGGACCTCGCTCCCCGGAGGTCCCCTGGAAGTCCCGATGAGAGCGGATTTGAACGCCCGGGCCGACCCAGAGTTCCATGAGGTCGGGTGACTTTGGCGGCCAGGCTGGGTGCGGCGCCCCCGGGTTCCGAACGCAGCAGACCCGAGCCCGCCACCCTCGGGGAGAATAGCAGCGCGGCGCTGCGGGGCAAGCTGACCGGAGGAGAGGCCGGGGGCGTGGATGGGCTCCCTGGCAGAGGCCACCACCCGGGCACTCGCAGGGCGGTCGGACCGATTTTGGCGGCGGGCGGGCTCCTCCGTGGCGGAGGCCCCGATGAGAGCGGATTTGAACGCCCGGGCCGACCCAGAGTTCCATGAGGTCGGGTGACTTTGGCGGCCAGGCTGGGTGCGGCGCCCCCGGGTTCCGACCGTCCATGACCCGAGCCCGCCACCCTCGGGGAGGATGTCAGGAGGCGTTCCTCCGCCGAGAAAAGTGCCTAAACTGGAGCCTGCTAGGGGGTAAAATGTCAACTTTTTTCCCGCACTGGAGCCTGCTAAGGGGAAATGTCAAAGTTTTTCAGGCCAGCCTGGCCCGCCTAGAGGTTGCTATGTGAAAACGGCAAAGTTTTTCCGGCCAGCCTGGCCCGCCTGTGGGGTCGCGGGGCAAGCTGTCTCAAAAGAGCCTGCTCGACCCTCACTGATTTCGGGCGACTCCGGGACCTCGCTCCCCGGAGGTCCCCTGGAAGTCCCGATGAGAGCGGATTTGAACGCCCGGGCCGACCCAGAGTTCCATGAGGTCGGGTGACTTTGGCGGCCAGGCTGGGTGCGGCGCCCCCGGGTTCCGAACGCAGCAGACCCGAGCCCGCCACCCTCGGGGAGAATAGCAGCGCGGCGCTGCGGGGCAAGCTGACCGGAGGAGAGGCCGGGGGCGTGGATGGGCTCCCTGGCAGAGGCCACCACCCGGGCACTCGCAGGGCGGTCGGACCGATTTTGGCGGCGGGCGGGCTCCTCCGTGGCGGAGGCCCCGATGAGAGCGGATTTGAACGCCCGGGCCGACCCAGAGTTCCATGAGGTCGGGTGACTTTGGCGGCCAGGCTGGGTGCGGCGCCCCCGGGTTCCGACCGTCCATGACCCGAGCCCGCCACCCTCGGGGAGGATGTCAGGAGGCGTTCCTCCGCCGAGAAAAGTGCCTAAACTGGAGCCTGCTAGGGGGTAAAATGTCAACTTTTTTCCCGCACTGGAGCCTGCTAAGGGGAAATGTCAAAGTTTTTCAGGCCAGCCTGGCCCGCCTAGAGGTTGCTATGTGAAAACGGCAAAGTTTTTCCGGCCAGCCTGGCCCGCCTGTGGGGTCGCGGGGCAAGCTGTCTCAAAAGAGCCTGCTCGACCCTCACTGATTTCGGGCGACTCCGGGACCTCGCTCCCCGGAGGTCCCCTGGAAGTCCCGATGAGAGCGGATTTGAACGCCCGGGCCGACCCAGAGTTCCATGAGGTCGGGTGACTTTGGCGGCCAGGCTGGGTGCGGCGCCCCCGGGTTCCGAACGCAGCAGACCCGAGCCCGCCACCCTCGGGGAGAATAGCAGCGCGGCGCTGCGGGGCAAGCTGACCGGAGGAGAGGCCGGGGGCGTGGATGGGCTCCCTGGCAGAGGCCACCACCCGGGCACTCGCAGGGCGGTCGGACCGATTTTGGCGGCGGGCGGGCTCCTCCGTGGCGGAGGCCCCGATGAGAGCGGATTTGAACGCCCGGGCCGACCCAGAGTTCCATGAGGTCGGGTGACTTTGGCGGCCAGGCTGGGTGCGGCGCCCCCGGGTTCCGACCGTCCATGACCCGAGCCCGCCACCCTCGGGGAGGATGTCAGGAGGCGTTCCTCCGCCGAGAAAAGTGCCTAAACTGGAGCCTGCTAGGGGGTAAAATGTCAACTTTTTTCCCGCACTGGAGCCTGCTAA
This sequence comes from Hyperolius riggenbachi, assembly GCF_040937935.1. Classification (NCBI taxonomy): domain Eukaryota; kingdom Metazoa; phylum Chordata; class Amphibia; order Anura; family Hyperoliidae; genus Hyperolius; species Hyperolius riggenbachi. The sequence continues at coordinate 171,554,614 of NC_090656.1, read as the reverse complement.
GGGGAAATGTCAAAGTTTTTCAGGCCAGCCTGGCCCGCCTAGAGGTTGCTATGTGAAAACGGCAAAGTTTTTCCGGCCAGCCTGGCCCGCCTGTGGGGTCGCGGGGCAAGCTGTCTCAAAAGAGCCTGCTCGACCCTCACTGATTTCGGGCGACTCCGGGACCTCGCTCCCCGGAGGTCCCCTGGAAGTCCCGATGAGAGCGGATTTGAACGCCCGGGCCGACCCAGAGTTCCATGAGGTCGGGTGACTTTGGCGGCCAGGCTGGGTGCGGCGCCCCCGGGTTCCGAACGCAGCAGACCCGAGCCCGCCACCCTCGGGGAGAATAGCAGCGCGGCGCTGCGGGGCAAGCTGACCGGAGGAGAGGCCGGGGGCGTGGATGGGCTCCCTGGCAGAGGCCACCACCCGGGCACTCGCAGGGCGGTCGGACCGATTTTGGCGGCGGGCGGGCTCCTCCGTGGCGGAGGCCCCGATGAGAGCGGATTTGAACGCCCGGGCCGACCCAGAGTTCCATGAGGTCGGGTGACTTTGGCGGCCAGGCTGGGTGCGGCGCCCCCGGGTTCCGACCGTCCATGACCCGAGCCCGCCACCCTCGGGGAGGATGTCAGGAGGCGTTCCTCCGCCGAGAAAAGTGCCTAAACTGGAGCCTGCTAGGGGGTAAAATGTCAACTTTTTTCCCGCACTGGAGCCTGCTAAGGGGAAATGTCAAAGTTTTTCAGGCCAGCCTGGCCCGCCTAGAGGTTGCTATGTGAAAACGGCAAAGTTTTTCCGGCCAGCCTGGCCCGCCTGTGGGGTCGCGGGGCAAGCTGTCTCAAAAGAGCCTGCTCGACCCTCACTGATTTCGGGCGACTCCGGGACCTCGCTCCCCGGAGGTCCCCTGGAAGTCCCGATGAGAGCGGATTTGAACGCCCGGGCCGACCCAGAGTTCCATGAGGTCGGGTGACTTTGGCGGCCAGGCTGGGTGCGGCGCCCCCGGGTTCCGAACGCAGCAGACCCGAGCCCGCCACCCTCGGGGAGAATAGCAGCGCGGCGCTGCGGGGCAAGCTGACCGGAGGAGAGGCCGGGGGCGTGGATGGGCTCCCTGGCAGAGGCCACCACCCGGGCACTCGCAGGGCGGTCGGACCGATTTTGGCGGCGGGCGGGCTCCTCCGTGGCGGAGGCCCCGATGAGAGCGGATTTGAACGCCCGGGCCGACCCAGAGTTCCATGAGGTCGGGTGACTTTGGCGGCCAGGCTGGGTGCGGCGCCCCCGGGTTCCGACCGTCCATGACCCGAGCCCGCCACCCTCGGGGAGGATGTCAGGAGGCGTTCCTCCGCCGAGAAAAGTGCCTAAACTGGAGCCTGCTAGGGGGTAAAATGTCAACTTTTTTCCCGCACTGGAGCCTGCTAAGGGGAAATGTCAAAGTTTTTCAGGCCAGCCTGGCCCGCCTAGAGGTTGCTATGTGAAAACGGCAAAGTTTTTCCGGCCAGCCTGGCCCGCCTGTGGGGTCGCGGGGCAAGCTGTCTCAAAAGAGCCTGCTCGACCCTCACTGATTTCGGGCGACTCCGGGACCTCGCTCCCCGGAGGTCCCCTGGAAGTCCCGATGAGAGCGGATTTGAACGCCCGGGCCGACCCAGAGTTCCATGAGGTCGGGTGACTTTGGCGGCCAGGCTGGGTGCGGCGCCCCCGGGTTCCGAACGCAGCAGACCCGAGCCCGCCACCCTCGTGGAGAATAGCAGCGCGGCGTTCCTCCGGCGAGAAAAGTCGCCGCACTGAAACGTGCTAGTGGGAAATATCAAAGTTTTTCCGGCCAGCTTTACCCGCCTGGAGGTTGCTAGGGGAAAAAAATGTCAAAGTTTTTCCGGCCAGCCTGGCCCGCCTGGAGGTCGCAGGGCAAGCTGTCTCAAAAGAGCCTGCCCAACCCTCACTGATTTCGTGCGATTCCGGGGCCTCATTCCCCGGAGGTCCCCTGGAAGCCCGCCACCCTCGGGGAGAATAGCAGCGTGGCGCTGCGGGGCAAGCTGACCGGCGGAGAGGCCGGGGGCGTGGATGGGCTCCCTGGCAGAGGGCACCACCCAGGCACTCGCAGGGCGGTCGGACCGATTTTGGCGGCGGGCGGGCTCCTCCGTGGCGGAGGCCCCGATGAGAGCAGATCTGCCCGCTCGACCCCAGGCGGGGCTCCACAACTCCGGCCGAGCGAGGCACCGATCCCCCCTAAAGGGGGGGTGGGTTCCGACTCTCTATGACCCAAGCCTGCCACCCTCGGGGAGATTGGCAGGAGGTGCTCTTCTGGTGAGAACAAGCCAGCAAGGCTAGGGGTGGAGGTCGGACCCGGCGGGCTGGCCAACCCCCTCCAACAGAGGAAGGTGAAAGCCTGCATCTGTCCTGGACCTCCACTGATCGATGAGGCGACCCGCGTCAGGGCAGGGGAGATTCGACCACCAGGCCGTAGGCCACGGGGTCCCGGCTGCTAATGGTGGGAGAGCTCTCCCCTCACTGCCCATGTACGCTCAGATCCCCCTCTGGCTGAAGATCTGTCATGAGGCTTGGTTGTCCCAGGGGACCGGGGCCAAAGGCACAGGCGAGTTTGCGGAGACCCGTAGGAAATTAACAGAGGCCTGAAGATGCTGCGGTTTCCTGTTTGGTTGACAGCAGGGAGAGGGCACTCCCCTCCCCCATGCTGGCTAGGCCGAGGCAGGCCTGTGGCAGAGCACAATTTTCTGATGGCACCGAGGAAGGCTGACGCAGACCCCCGGACCCCTCAGCGCAGCTCCCTGCAGCTGGAGGGATGCTTGCCCCTAGGGGCAAGCTACCCCAGCTGCTGGGGTGGGGATGGCCCACAGGGTGGCGAGAGGACCCGATGGAGGTGGTGTGAGTCGGACAGGTTTCCGCGGACCTGCCCGGACACCTGCCCCCTCGCGGCCCGCCCCGCCACTCTCTGTGGGCTGCCCCAAGCCTACGTTGTGTGCCTGTCCTCCCCCCTCCCCGGGGGTGTGCCAGGCCACGCGCAGGCTACCTGGTTGATCCTGCCAGTAGTATATGCTTGTCTCAAAGATTAAGCCATGCATGTGTAAGTACAAACGGCTGGTACAGTGAAACTGCGAATGGCTCATTAAATCAGTTATGGTTCCTTTGATCGCTCCATCCATTACTTGGATAACTGTGGTAATTCTAGAGCTAATACATGCTGACGAGCGCTGACCCCCAGGGATGCGTGCATTTATCAGACCAAAACCAATCCGGGGCCTGGGGGGGCTCCGGCCTCCCCTCCCTGGCCGCTTTGGTGACCCTAGATAACCTTGGGCCGATCGCATGTCCCCGTGACAGCGACGATGCATTTGGATGTCTGCCCTATCAACTTTCGATGGTACTTTCTGTGCCTACCATGGTGACCACGGGTAACGGGGAATCAGGGTTTGATTCCGGAGAGGGAGCCTGAGAAATGGCTACCACATCCAAGGAAGGCAGCAGGCGCGCAAATTACCCACTCCTGACACAGGGAGGTAGTGACGAAAAATAACAATGCAGGATTTGAGAACGATTTCTGCAATTGAAATGAGTACACTTTAAATCCTTGAACAAGGATCCATTGGAGGGCAAGTCTGGTGCCAGCAGCCTGCGAGCTAGGTGGAGCTGTTGTGTCTCTGCTAGACATCCAGAGTAGGCCGAAAGGCCTGGGAACTAAATTTTGCATGCTAGCCCAGCAGGTGCTGTCATGAGTGGAGACAGCGGGGGCAGGAGCCCCAATGGAAGTCCAAAACTATCTGGAACTTCCCCAAACTTGGAGGGGGGACTTGTTCCAATGGAAGAAGAGTCTCCTGAGGATTTCAGGCAGCGGATGGTTGTTTTAACTAAAGATCTGAAGATTGCAGCTGAAAAGGAGGAAGTGTTGCTGAACAAGATAAGCAGTGTGCGGGGACGCATTAATCGTGTGTGGAGTAACAATAGAGCTGTTTTGCGTGATGAGCTGTCGAAGTTGAAGGAGGAGTACGTAGTGCATGTGGAAAAACGAAACAGTTTGATGAAGTCGGCGGGGCCCTTTGCGGAGCTGTTTTTTAGCCGTTCCCGTTCCTGCAAGAAGGAGCTGAGGGGGAGTAAATCCTCCTCAGATGAGTCTGTGGAGGAGGACTTTCTTGAGGATCCCCCAGCGAAGGCATTACCAGGTCAGTGTCTAGTGGAGGGTCAGCAGAAGGGGATTGAACCTGATGTGTCGTGCGGCTCTCCCGCTGGCCCTAGTACTGCTGGTGGGGCTGTATTGAAGGATGCGGGTGATGTTAGTGATGTCCATGCAGTTGATGCTTCTTCCCAAGCTGAAAGTGTATCGGGAGTAAAAGAAGTCGATGGACAATCAAGATCTGTTGTGTGTGGTGGTGATGCAGCCTGCAATGTGAATGAGAGTCAAGAGTCTTTTGTATTGCCGCCCGGGCAAAAGAGTCAGCCAGAAAGAATAGCTGAAGAAATTGTTTCTGTGGAACAGAGAAAGGATCTGGTGAAAGCAATGAAGATACAAGAGTCGCCTCTGGGATCTCAGCTTTCCTGTGCAGAGGAGTTGTTGGAGGACAATGGTGTCAAAGAAAAAGTTTCAGTTTCTGGTGCTTCTGAAGCTGCTTATAAAACGAACAATGCTGTCCTTGCTGGAAAACAAATGGAATTTGCGGCTGTTCAGGCAGCAGGGGCAGCGGCTGCTGTAGCCTCTGTGGCCAGCAATGTCTCTGGGCATGGTGTCGTCTCAGAGGAAGCCACTGTTGTTGGGATGGAAGGGGGGAGGGGGGGTGGGGAAGTGTCTGGAGAAGTTTCTGGGGGAATGCCTGGA